>NC_056749.1:599356422-599675437 GCF_019279795.1 Protopterus annectens
GTATTTTAGCTAATGCTGGTGTCCTAAGGAGCTTCTTCACCCCTCCCTCCACATAATCATCCGAGGCGCTCCTGGATGACCAAGAGGAATGGATTGAAGACCAGTGACTGCCTGCCACAGACTGTAATAAAGGAGACTGGAGCAGACCGCACCGGTTCCAAGGTAGGAGACCTGGGTCACTTAGACGACCTTACTGGCTCCGAAACAGATGGAGCCGTAGGAGAGTGTCTTGCTGGAACCGAAAGTTGGGTCTGACTTAGCTTGCAACTTGTCCTCTTTAGACGGATCCGAAACCTGAGCCGAACAGGATGAAGGCTTGGGTTCGTCCTGCTATTTTGCTGGCCAAGTCCCGTCCACAGAAGCAAAGGGGCCCCTTCAGTAACTCTCAAGATCAATTTGTTCTTTCTTGCCTGCAAGACTCATGAACTAAAATACATGGCAAATAAAACACGAATCCTGCAGGTGAACAGGCCCTAAATACACACAACTTGTGTGCCCGTCCGTAAGGGACATCTTTTGACAGCACAAAACGTACTTTTTGAAAACCCGAAGGTTTAGGGATTCCTTGGCAGTATACTTTGACAATGTCAAACAGCACTAGCTAAAGCTAGACAAAAAAAAAAAAAAAAAGAACACAAAGTTAAACTAGCCAATACAGACAAAACCTCTCATTTTATATTGACAGGAGAGCCTCAACTTAAAACAGCAACTCCTTAAAACTTAAAAGGAAGGCAAGAAAAGCAAAGAACCCTCTAAGTTAAATGGGTTTAGAGGAGGGGAAAAGAGTCAGAGAAAAATGATTAGTCCACAACAAAAGCAAGTCACTGATAGGATAGGGAAAGGTAGAAATACGAAGGACAACTACTGTTCACAAGTTAGATAAGAGCAAGAAAACTCTCTTCAAAAAAAAAAACACTTAGCCTGAGCCAGTATCGACAACCTCAACGCTGCAAGTGGCAAACAAGATCTAGGTAACTACTGCTAGGCATGCTGGGATAGGGGCTAGCCTCAAGCCAGTAAAAGCTCTCTAGCAATAGTATACGGCTGAGTCGAAGCAGAGGGTCAGCTTAGAACCCCAAACAGCAAGAACGAAGACTAGATCTGGACAACATCTTACTACTAACCCAGAAAAACTTATGAATATATGAAAGAGAAATGTTGGTGTCTCTTGGCTTTTTCCCGGATAGGGGTCGCCACAGCGGAACTCTGGTCCGCTAATGATTGGCAGTAGATTTTTACGTGCAGAGTTGCCGGCCCTGACGCACAATCTTCAACGAAGGTGCGCCCATTCATGCAAGTCTCCCACACAGAAGACGCTCTAGCTGAGAATCAAACCGGACAGCGTCTTACTGTGAGTCGACAACGCTACTGCAGCACCACCACAGAGAAACCCACAAAAGGCACTTATCTGAACCAGAGAGCTCTAGAAGCAGGGAATATGTCTGTTTACTAATCATGGCAAATGAGATCCAAGGATGATGGGTAACAGGAGTCATGGTGGAGGGGCGCGATCAAGAGCAGTCACTCACTTTGCCAGCTGGGATCAAAGACCTATCAATAATGATAGACAGCATCAGATCAAATCATAGCTTCTCCCAGTAGAGAAGAATTAAGCTTCTCACCGGCACATACTGTAACAAATGTTTCTGCACACATTACACTTTGAACCTGTATCAACTTTGAACTCTATGGGTATTTAATTTATCCAGGCAGTACAAAATACTTTATTCTTTGCCCATAAATCTACTGCACTGACCATTTCACTAAGTACAGATGCCATCAACAAAGTAGGCTCACAGCCTTCTAGTTGATAAACTCGTTTCTTGAAATATTCCCTTTTAATAAAATAACATGTCACTTCTGATTTAAAAAACCTTTTAAAACTATTCCACTTATTACACTCCTGGCATTGTTGACCAAAACCTAGGCACGTTTTTCTTTTAGACTCATGAGCTCCACCACAATTACGACAGTTGGCAATGAAAAAGGGTGGGGGCCCATTATGAGTTTGCTGCCTCACTCATGTTTCACTGAGACTGTGAAAACTTTGGAATTTGCTAGAAAGCTCTGTGGTTCATCAGAGAGTACTGGAGGGGTTACAGTTGCCGCCACGTGCTTGGGCCAGTTTCTTTTAACCACGTGCTACACACAAGTCTATATTAGAACACTGAAGTTTCAAAACTTTGAATGTTCTAATATCGAACCCTATTCAGCGAAAGCTGAAAAGACTGAAGCAACAGAAAACCAATTTTTTTTCCTAGGGAAAGAATTTAGTTGTCTGTTTCTGTTGCTTCGGTATTTTCAGTGCTGTGGTGGCAAGTTACGGGTCGGGTTCAGGTAAGTGTGCGATTGTGTGGACGTGAGGGTTAGGGCGAGTTTGGCGAGTTAGGGAGCGGGTGTGGACAGTGTGCAATAGTGACGGACCTCAGGGTTAATGTAAGTGCATAGCTAGTGGTGTGTGTGCGCGTGTAAAGTTTAGTGTAGGGTTAGGTGTAAGATTTTAGGTGTGTGTGTGGATTGCTGTTTGGTGTGCTTGTGTTGTGTATGTGTTTCAGAATAGCACATTTTTTCCTTGGGGAAAACAACTCGCTGTTCTGAATGTTCAATATTACGTGGTTTAGATATTTTAGGTTCAATGAAATAGCGTTCACCATTTTCATCTTTCGATAATGTGATATAAACGCCTGCATACTGTCAACATGGGCTTTAGAAGTTACTGGAAGCATGTGTGCTTTTCTGCGAGCTCAATTATCTGACCAATTTCTATGGGCTTCACTGTCACGAAGCAAAATCTCTCAGCATCATCTTTAATATTACACACGTCTTTATATCAACTCATTCCTTAAAAAAAAAAAAAAAGTGAACTCTGTTATATATGCTGCAAAAGTTGTCAGGCTTTTGATCCCCTGTATAAAATAAGTGCCTTTTCATTGTATGTTTGTTTTGGGGGTTACCCATCTCTAAATTTAGGTTAAGCATTTGGGGTTTTTACTCGACTCCGCCAGTACAATAATATGATAGTCTTCCCCCCTCTCCTGCAAATACAGCAGGTGCATACACAAATGGCTTCTGCCCCAGCTAAATTAAGAATAAATGCCTTTGTACGGTCATCTTTCAGAAAATGCATTCTGCACACTATCTTATTCTTATTCAAACACTCTCCAATTCTCTGCAATATTAGCATCGAGCACAAGTGGACCTGCTTTTCGAAAGCCATCTGCCATGCCAACAAATTATGCACTAACACATGGAAAATAAGGTCCTTGTATTTATATACAAACAAGCTCTCATAGCAGCTTGTAGTAACATTCAAATGTACAATAAGCTCTTCGAAATACTGTACTTAACGAAATATACTTTGAAATAGCTGTATTTTACGAAATTGTACTGTAATACTGCACAAACATGCTAACTTCATACATCTCTAATATCTTGGATAGCTTTAATAAAAAAAAAGTGCATACAGAGAGAAAAATGCTGTCATTTAATTTCATTCATTTTATGCAATTTGGACTTTGTTTTAAACATTCTCTGTAGTAATTAAGAGTATTTCTAGCAATGTCACAAAATCAGACATTTTGTTCAATGTACAGTTGAGCATTCTGTATACTTTCATATTTTGTGAAGAAATCATTTGAGCAAATTTTAATACCTGAAATTAGTTTCTGAACTGCTTTGCAAGTTGTACGTGCAGTAGGTATGATCCCCTCATATATATGAAACTGGATCCCATTCTGACACCATGTAACTAGTCTCTATCCATGGCAAACAGGTGGGGTAGTTTGTTTTAGGACATGAAAATGTATCAGGATGGACAGCAGCATTATAGAATATAAACAAACTGATAAACATAAATGCTTACATCTCTACAGCTTACTACAAAATAGCAGGCAGGCTTACAAGTGCTTGGCATTTATACACTTGTGCAATCCCCTAGATAGCTCCTTAAAAACACACACATGTTGCGCTAAAAAGGGTTACCCTACCTTTGTGAAATAGCAAGCAAGTAAACTTTCAGGAAGAGCCTGAAGTTTGGAGACTCTCTTAGCTGAAGTAATAGCTACAAGGAACATCTTCCAAGAAAGAAAGTTAAAATCTACTGTAGCTGCTAGTTCAAAACAGGGGGGGGGGGGACTAAAGCATGCAAAATATTGTGGTCAAGTCCCAAGAAGGCATAGGACCTTTTATGAGGAGATGAAGCAGAAAGTTGTCTGTAAGAAAGGCTTTAGAGTTTGGATGATGCCAGTAAGGAAGAATCTTGTCCAAAATGAAAACTGGAGATGGCTGCTAGCTGCACTTTAGCTGTGAAGAAACTACCTAGAAAAGAAAAGCCAAAAAATCTAAAACTCCTGAGACAGGGGCTGTGAAAAGATCCATTTGTTTCTGTTGAGCCCATACAGAGAATCTTTTCCATTTGCTCTTATAAATTTTTCTGGTTGAGGATTTATGGGTTGATCGATATTTTCGGAGTGTGGGGGGAATGGGGTGATTAGCCATCACTGGAATTGGAGAAACCATGTATTTAGTTCCTTAATATCTGGGTGAGGGTGCCCTGATGGGTGAGAAAGTAAATCTGAAGTTGGGTCCAGCATTACTGGTGGGCAAAATCAGACGAGACCAAAGAAAGGGGAACCAGGTTTGTTGGGCCAGAAGGGAGCATGGAGGAATACCTCTCTTCAACCAGAGAGCCCTTTGCAAGAATTTGGGAATTAAGAGCAGTGGGGGAAAAGCATTAAGTAGACTAGGTGGCCAGGCATGGACTAGAGCATTCCTGGGTGGCTGTCCCTGAGGAGGGATTAAGGCAAACGTACCTGCTGCATTTGAGAGGCGATGCAAAGAGATCACATCAAGGTTGGCCCCTTTCTGAAACAGCTCATTTGCCATGGATTGATTCAGGGACCACTCAAGGCATTAGTAAAATTTGACCAAGCCTGTCCACCAAGATGTTAGATTCTCCTGGAGTATGCATTGCCACCAAAAAGCAGTTGGTAGACATTGCTCACTGTCTCACACAGCTTCCCAACATAAGGGGTAAGGATCTGGTCCCTCCCTCTTTGACAACATATCACACCACTGGCAGTCAGTCTGAATAGCAACAGTTCCTAGAGGAAGAAACTGTTTGGTTCTTGAAACGCCAGAACCACCTCTCATCTCCAGTACATTGCTACGCAATTTGGTCGCCTGGGGCATCCACATGCCTTGGACTGTTCAACCTAGATAATGCCTCCTCCCACCCCATCTGGGAGGCATCCATGGTCAATGTGGCATTTCAGGAAGGAAGAACAAAAGGACGATCATAAGTAACACCTGTAGAGTGAAGCCACCATAAAAAAGAGATTCTTTGCAAATCTGAAAAGTTTGATGGCAAAGCTTAGAGAATTCCAGTGTAGTGACCATTGGACCACTAAAAGTCCACTGTAGAATTCTCATATGAAAGTGTACTGTGGGCAACAGTTAGTGGCCACCATGGAACCCAGCTCAATAACTAGAATGGCTGGAGGCTTCAGAATGAACAAGACTTGTTTGATGTGAAATCTTAAATGACACTTTGCCCACTGTCAGATAAGCACAAGAAATTCTTGACTAGCCATGCTCCTATGAAGTCCAATCACTTCAATTGGTTCCAAATGGGATTTATGCAGGTTGATCATTTTTCCAAGAGGTGGAGCCAGTTTGAGGAGATAATCCTTGGCCTGTAACAATAGATGCCTTGGAGAAGTTTGTCGTCCAGATAGGGGAAAATATGGTACCCTTACAGCCAGAGATGGGCTACCACCACTGCCAAGCATTTGATAAACACCCTGGAGGCTGTGGCGAGACCTATTGGGAGTGATATGAACTGGTGAAGACTGGCTCCCAACCTGAAATGAAGACGTTGTCTGTAGTGCCTGTCTATTTTAAAGAGATACTACAAATCCTTCAGGTCTACAGAGCACATCCAGTCGTTCATCCTAAACAAGGGTAGGATGGACTGAACAGACACCATAAATTTTTTGCTCTTTACATCTCTCTTCAAAAAAGTTAGGTCTAGAATTGGTCTCGGGTCCCCCGTCTTTTAGGGTACCAAAAATTCTGGAATACACACCCAATTTGGCTTGATCAGGAGGGACCACCTGTAGGAATCTCTTTTGCAGCAATTTTGCTATTTTTATGCCTGCATCTAATTGGGTGGAACATCAGGAAGTATTCTTTGGATTAGTTTTTCTAAAAAGGGAAAGAAATATCCTCTGGATACAATCCTTAGCACCCATTGGTAGTTTGTGATGGTTTCCCAGGCTGTGGTGTGCAAGGAGAAGTGCCCTCTCCCCGAATTATCTCCAGAGGAAGGCATTTGGGCAACTGGAGCACTGGAATTGTCTGTCCAGGAAGGGTGCCCAAGACCCTTGGTTTTGCAGGCCCCCTCTGCCTCATGGGCATCTACCATTCTGCTCATTTCCCCCTCCAACTCGGGGGGGGGGGGGCTCTCCCAGAGAATCCTGACCAAGAAGCTTGAGATTTCTTAAACCACATCTTTTACTGCCACTCTGGTTCTTGGAAAAGGACTTTTGCAAAGTAGAAAAAAAAAACAGATTCTGATGGTAGACGGGGTCCTTCCCATCTTTCTCGCTGCAGGAGTGTGCATCAAACTGTGGGTCCAAAGAAGGCCGACCCTTCAGAAGCAGATGACGAAAAATGCCTTGAAGGTTTCAGCAAAGTGTCACAGCCTCATCCAGGCATGATGCATTATCACAATGCTGGAATCTGTCCCCCTTGACATACCTTCCACCACATGGGATACAAGCTTCATGGACACGCTACACAATGATTGAAGGGTGGCCAATCTGGAGGGAAAGGATTTCTGTTCCTCAGCAGACATGGACCCTGGGGCAGAGCTGTGGAGTTCCTTGACCAGGTCCCTCTAGTCCTAAAATGGGATAAATAGTTTAACACCCTCAAAGTAAACATGGAGGCATAAACCCTTGCCAAATCTGTCCAAATCCTGTGATTCTCTATTGGGAAGGATGGACAGAACCTTTCTTGGACTAGCTTATTTTTGGTGGCTGCCACAACATCTATGGGAATACCCTTGGTTCAGAAGATCTTGCTTTGGGGGGCACTTAAAATTTTATCAGTGCGTTTTGGTATAGGCTGCATCATCTCCGGTTCCTTCCTTGCCCTAGAAGGCACCAACTCAAAATGAGTTTACCAGCATGGGGAGGTACGCAAGGATGTAGATGGCCAGACCCAAAAGGCAACAGCACTGATTCTTCCAGAGAAGGATTTTGGGCAAACCAGCCACCTGACAGAATTTCTAAGATGTCTCCAAAGGCTCCTCTGGTGGCAATCTTGGGGATCCTTCACCTTCCTCAAAGTCGCTGTCTGTGCCTACTCTTACAGACTCTTCAGAGAAACCTCCTCTGTGGAATGTTCCAAGGGGGGGATGTCTGAAGACCCTTGGGGTTCCACACATGGAACTGTATGGAAACTTTCTGGAGCAGGCTGTCCACATAGTAGACTAAAGGCCTCTGACACCAATCCAGGAGTAGGAATAGGTTCCGAAGAAATAAGACCCATGGATCTCCTGGGACTGGAGAGCACCCTCTCCACCACTTTGAAAGCCAAAGGGTTCAAAGGTCCTGAAAGCATCTCCTCTGCAGCCAAAAAGTACAGTTTTGTACCTACCATAAATGTAGATGTCCGAACTGGATAGCATCTGCAGTCATAACAAATGGGTAGTCCTGTCGTCAGGCAGCCCTTCAGTCGGCCGGATTCCAAAGTCTGGGTCCGGCTTCGGCCGATGTCGCACTTCACCCAACGTCATCTCTGTTGGTCTTCGGGTATAAAAGCATCGGCCGACGCCATTTTCTTCAGTGTTTCTTGCCCCAGGTGCCAGTTGCCCTTTTGGAAGGCTAAATTTGGATAAATGCCAATGTATGCAGATAAGGTAGAAGGCAAATACAAAATGTAGGCATATATATACATATGTACAAACAAATACACCATAAGAGACTCCCCCCCAGCTAGCTATTAGGAGTGTAAATACCCTAGGAGTACCACAGAGGGGAAGGAGGGTGGGTAATCCTGACTGCAGATGCTATCCAGTTCGGACATCTACATTTATGGTAGGTACAAAACTGTACTATGTCCTTCATGGATGCATCTGCAGTCATAACAAATGGGTAGAATACCATAGCTAAACTAGGGGTGGAGGAAGTGTAAAAAAAAAATGATGGTGTAGTTAGGATCCCTTGCAGTACAGCAGTGGCAAACCCTGCTCGGGATCTAGAATATAGAGGTAGATTGTAATGCTTGGCAAATGTATGCACGGAGGTCCAAGTAGCCGCCTCAATAATGTCCTTGGTTGCCACTCCTCGTAAGAAAGCTGTGGTAGTGGCTGTAGCTCTTGTTGAATGAGGCCTTATGTTCTGTGGCATTGGTTTTCCATGGAAGGAGTAACAGAATCTGATGCAATTTCCTATCCATTTGGAGATTGTCTGTTTGGAAATTGCTTTTCCTTCCTTTCCTGGTGCATAGGCCACTAACAGCTGGTCAGTTTTTCTGTTACCTTTGGTTCTGTCCAGGTAGTAGCGTAACTGTCTATGTACATCCAAAGTATGCAGTAGCCTTTCCCCCCTGTTCTGAGGGTTGGGAAAGAAGGTAGGCAGGTGGATTGTCTGGTTTAAGGACACTCTGGATACCACCTTTGGCATAAATGTAGGATTAGTCCTCATGGAGACTATCTTCATGGAAGATCAGGAAGGGTTGTACTGCCATTAAGGCCTGGAGTTCTGAAACCCTTCTTGCTGAAGTAATTGCCAGAAGGAAAGCCGTTTTCCATGATAGGTGTTGCAGATCCGCTGTTCCCGCTGGTTCAAATGGAGGGAGTGTCAATTTTTCAAGTACAAAATTCAAGTCCCATGTTGGTAGTGGTGGTTTCCTAGGAGGTTTTACATTCTTGATTCCTCTGAGGAATTGCCTAAGTAGAGGGTGCGAGAAGACAGGTGGATCAGAACTGTATTCTGCAGAAATAGCTGAAGCATTATCTTGATGGAGGAATAGGACAGTCCTGTGTGTAGAAGCTCTGCCAAGTACTCCAGGATGTTAGCAATGTCTAAGTTTGACACCTCTTTTCCTCTTTCCGCACTCCAAGTGGCAAACTTTTTCCATTTTCCTGCATAGTTCCTTCTTGTTGAAGGTCTGCGGGCTTCCAGTATAATGTCTTTAACCCTTTGAGATAGGACTGGGTTAGTTGTTCTTAAGTTATGTACCAGGCAGTAAGCTGTAAGGTCTTTAGGTTTGGATGCAGGATGTTGTAGTTGTTCTGAGTTAACATCAAAGGCATCAGGGGGATTGACCACATTATCCCCTGGGACATGCTCCTCAGCAGGGGATACCAGTGTTGCCTTGGCCAATTCGGAGCTATTAGAATTATCCTTGGTTGTTCCTCTGATTTTCAGTAGTACTTTGTGCATCAAAGGAAGAGGTGGGTATGCATATGCTGTCAGACCTTTCCAGCTGAAGGAAAGGGAGTCCACCTTCCATGCAAGCGGGTGAAACGTCCTTGTGCAGAATTTCCTGAGCTGGTGGTTGAGTGGGGAAGCGAACAGGTCTATTTGTGGCATTCCCCATTTTTTTGTGATGGTCTTGAAGATGTCCGGGTGCAGCATCCATTCGTGAGCATCCGAGGTGGTTCTGCTTAACATATCTGCTAGGGTATTTTCTTTTCCTGGCACGAAGGTTGCCTGTAACTGGATGTTGTAGCTCAGAGCCATGTTCCAAAGGTCCAGTGTCATTCTGCATAGGGGGTAAGAATGCGTGCCCCCTTGCTTGTTGATGTACCACATGACTGTGGTGTTGTCTGTCCTTATCAATAAATGGCCTTCCTTGAGGAAAGGATTGAATTTCTGGATTGCTAGTTGCACTGCCAGCATTTCTTTTTGGTTCATGTGTAGGTGCAGCTGGTCTGGGGTCCACAATCCTTGAATGCATTTGTCCAACATGTGTGCCCCCCAGCCTTGGTCTGAGGCATCCGTTGTGATGGTCTGGTTCGCTTGACCTTTGTGGAAGGGCAAGCCTAGGTTTGCCTGGCATGCTTGGGCCCACCATAGGAATTCTTGTTTCAGGCATGGGATTAGTGGGATTTCGGTTTCTAAGCTGTGCCTGTGTTGAGACCATAAGTTTTTTAGGTACCACTGTAGCTTTCTCATATGCAGTCTGGCATGAGGAATCAAGATTATGCATGATGCCATGAATCCCAAGGCCTGCAGCACCTTTCTTGCTGTTAGTTTGCTCTGTTTTGTTAATGCCAAGAAGTAAAGGGGTAGTTGTTCTTGTTTTTCTGCAGTCAGGAATGCCATTTGTTTTACTGTGTCCAATTCTGCACCCAAGAAGGTTCTTGTCTGGGATGGAATCAGCCTTGACTTTTTTAAGTTGACTGTGTATCCCAGGGCTTGTAGCAAGCAAATGACCCTTTGTAAATCTGTTGTCAGCTTGTCTCGGTTGTCCGCTTGTAGCAGGCAGTCGTCCAGGTATGGATAGATTTGGATTCCTGTAGCCTGCAATGAGCGATTACTGATGCCAGGCATTTTGTGAATACTCTGGGCGCAGTAGATAAGCCAACAGGCAATGCTGAGAATTGATAATGCTCTGATCCTGCAAGGAATCTGAGGTATCTTCTGCAAATTGGTCGATGGGGACGTGCAGGTATGCCTCCTTGAGATCTAGAGTTACCAGCCAACACTCCTTGCCCAGCATGGGAAGAAGTTGCTGTAAGGTCAGCATTTTGAATTTTGGAACGATGATGTATGTGTTTAAGATGGACAGATCGAGAATGGGTCTCCAAGTTTTTTCTTTTCTTGGGACTAGAAAGAGTCTGGAGTAAAATCCTTTGCCCTGTTGATTTACTGGCACCCTCTCCACAGCTCTCATGTTGGTTAGCTGAATTACCTGGTTTTGAGCTTCTGTTCTTTGAGTTGGAGGTAAGTTTGGCATTCCTCTTTTTACTGGTAAGGAGTGGAAGTGGAACCTGTAGCCTTGGTCTATGGTTCTTAAAATCCACTTGTCTTTTGTGATATAGTGCCAGTTTTGTGAAAATAAGGCTAATTTTCCGCCTAAAGGAGCTGCTAATTGCTCTCTGGTGGCGTGTCAGGGACAAGTCACTGTGAATGTCCTGTTGCAGTGGCAGTGGTTGTGGCAGAGCTTCAGTGGTTATTACCTTGCCACTGTCTTCCTCTGTAGGCACTTCCTCTGGGTTGGTTTCTGCCTCAAGAGCGTCTATACCTGCCTCTTTGGTTCTTTGATGAGTCTGGAAAGGACCAATTTTGGTAGGCCAATTTCTGCTAAACCGGGGCTGAACCTGTAAGAAATCCTTAACTGTTTGTACAGATTTTGCCTTCTCTTCCATTTTCTTCATTACTTGTTGAGCAGAGGTACCAAATAGACAGTCCTTATCCATAGGAGCATCCAACAGCTTTGCTTTTACCTGATCCGAAGGACCTGCTCTTTCAGCCATGCATGCCTTCTTATCACTGTGCCAGTCATGGCTGATCTAAATGAAGCCTCCAGTGCATCATAGCCACATTTTAAAGAATGGTTACTAACCTGTTGTATGTTATTCACCATTTCTAAAATATATTTCTTATCTAAGGGTTCTTCAGAAGAAACTTTCTTAGACAACTGATCAAGCATAAACTCTTGGTATTGTATCATGTGAAACTGACAGTTTAAAGCTCTAGCTGAGAGAGTGGCAGAGGTGTAAACTTTGCCCCATCTGTCTAAAGACCTGGCTTACCTTTCAGAAGGAGTGGGTTTTTGTAGAGGTAGAAGCTACTGCCTTAGGCCCCTGGGCTATAGTCTCAGGATCTGCAAGTGGGGCCCTGAAAGGTGGTGATGAGTGTTGGGTACCCTGTAAAATCTGTCAGGTTTGGCAGGGGCTGGTGGTAAAGAATCAGGAGCAGTGCAAACATCATTAAATGCATCATCCACAACAGGCAAGACTGGAGGTATAGCTAAGGGTCTATGTTGTCGCAGGTGCAGAAAAGTCCTAAGCCTCTTTCTTGAGTCTGAGAAATCCTGTTCTTGCCATTGGAATTGCTCTCTCATGGCATGTAAGGTTTCCCCAAAAGAGAATTCTTCTGGAGGTGAGGCCGATGGAATGGATTCATCAGCATCGGAGTCTTCATAAGTGGACAAAGGAGCCTCAGGCTGGTCTGTAGTGTCTGAGACTTCCGAAGAGTCAGAGTACTCCTGCTGGGAGGCTCTGTTCTAGGTCTCTTTCTGGGGTTGAGAGGCCCTGTCTGGGTGTGATTGGGATCCCCTGATTAAGGAAATCAAATCCTCTGCCAGAGTAAGCATTTGAGAACTAGAAGGGTGTCTGTGTGAGGGGGTCTTAGCAGGAACTGTTTTAGCAGTTTTGGCTGCTTTGGCCCTGGCAAAGGCCTTGATAGACATGGTTGCAGGAGGCCTAGCAGCACCACGTGCGGGTGGAAACATCCAAAGGGATGGTGTCAGATAAATCAGTAGAGGCCCCAGTAGTAGCTAAAGTTTCAGAGGTAGATTCAGCTAAAGTAGCAGGAGCCTCGGTAGAAATCAGGGTTTCGCTGAGGATTGACCGGTTTCTCGGTTTCGCCGAAACCGAGACACTCGGTTTGCTTATCCTTGGTTTCAGCGAAACCGCGGACCGCGAGTGTCGGTCCTTTCTTTGCGTTTTTAATTGTTTGGGTAGTCGGATGTTCCGGCGGCATAATGTACGCAAAATCTGAGCGAAAAACTGTTCAGCGAACTCCGACCGGCGCCTAAGCGTTCCGGTTGAAGGATGAACAAGCTAGGCAGGCAGCAACGTCGTGGTCTGGGCCTAAACAAGGTAGGCAGTAAGAGTGGAAATCCTTATGAGGTATTTGTTTCCCACAGATTAAACAATTGTTTACTTTTTCTGACATCGGCTGAGGCAAGAAAAGGTCCCCAACGGGTACTTAGCTTTTAGAAGTCTTCAAGTAGTATTCGTAGTAGGAATCTCTGGATCTGACCGACCGGCACTTGCGAACAGCTTCTGCTTGCCACGCGGCAAGAAAGACTGAAGAAATGGCGTCGGCCGATGCTTTTATACCGAAGACCAACAGAGATGACGCGTCGGGTGAAGTGCGACATCGGCGGCGGACCCAGACTTTGGAATCCGGCCGACTGAAGGGCTGCCTGACGACAGGACTACCCATTTGTTATGACTGCAGATGCATCCATGAAGGACATCTACCACAGCAGACACCTCTTGAAGCCATACAGCCACTACTCCAAAGGGGGAGTAGCAGCCAAAATACGTGGAGCGCCAAAAGGCCCAAGAGGAAGCGACTGCTCTGAAATTCTCAGAGTGGAAGTCAACCTCCTGGAACAGACATTGAGGCTACAGCTCTGTGGCACACTGCCACAAAACAGTCATAGCAGAGTGCGGCCAGGGAAATGGTCGGGATGACGAGATCATCAGTCCTGACACCTCGGCACCCAGGAATAATGGAACTGAAGACTGAAACAAAGGCCCAGATGGGAGGAGCCACAGGGGAGAAAGGGGAAAGCCTCATGCATCCAGAAGGGGACAGAGCAGACAAAACCCCCTTCGGGAGCGGAGCCTCAAGAAACTGCCTCATTAGTCTAACACATCTTACTCAGAGGCTTTGAGAAGATCTGGTTGATGTGGAAAAGGGAAGCCTGGAAGACTGCTCTGCAAAGGGGATTTCTGAGCGGGGATGGTCAGCTCAGAGCTAGAAGTCTAAGCATGAGACCACCACCGCTGATCTGATCCACTTCAGCCCCACGAAAGCAGACAAAGCATGGAGCTGAAGCTAGTGCCGACAGGGTCATCTCCAAGGACGTAAGCACCTCAAAAATTACCTTGCAGGGGAGCTTTTCCTGCTTTCCCCAGGCCTTTTTAGATTTGAAAGGGGGGTTGAGCCTCTGACGTTGAAGGGACAGCAGAGGGAGAGAAAGGCAGGAGCACAGCTTTCAAAATGAGCTTGCCCCTATCTGCCAGGGCCCTGGGTATACTTTTACACATACTGCAATCACTGTCAAATGACCAAGCCCCAGGCAGTAAACATTCCCTGTGGGCATCAGGCAGTGGTATCTTGTGCCCACAGGAAGCGCATTTCTTGAAACCTGAAGGTTTCTCTTTTTGATCGGTCACAGTAAAGAGAAAGAGGAAAGAAGAAATGCTATGGTGAGAAGAAACCCAAATAAAGAAAATGGTTATTCTGAAAGACAACTTTTTAAATTACAAGAGAGGGTAGGAATTCTAAGAAAAGGAAAAATTCCACCTCACGACAAAAAACACTATCAAACCCACAGAGGAGCTCAGGAGTACTGGAACCTCTTAATCCAAGAAGTGGAAACAAAATCTGGAGTGGGGAATTATGGGTAAGGGAGGAGCTCAACCTTGGAATCTTTAGCCTAGAGAAGCAGCCGGTCAGTTCAGAGGGTCGGAACAGACACCCACAGATTAAGAAAGTATGAAAATGATAAAGATAAATAATTACTTTTGCCTGGACCAGAAGGGAATCACTTCAACAATTCCTGGAGAGTCCTTATGGATCTTTAGAATTCTAGATATTAATGAAAAAGCATTACAGGAGCATTAGTTTATGTAAACAAGTCATCTGCCCTTCCAGGCTTGTTTGGAGTCCCGGAACAACTTCTTTATCCATTCTGAGAGAAGGTTAACAGATCTACTTGAGATGTTTCCCACATTTGAATCAATTCCTGGAAGAACCCAGGATCAAGTTGCCCTTAGTGGAGGTATGCTCTGGTCCTGCACTCACCTGCAATCAAGTTTTGCTCAGACAAAAATGCATAAAACCTTTAAGAGTCAAACTGAGCAGAGTTGCTATCTCACAGGCTATTACAGCAAACCCACTTTATCTACCACATCCCTGTGGTGTTGTCTGTGTAAACTTCAAGAGATGCTTTACCACTGCCAGAAGCTAATACTTTGGGACTCTCACAACAGACAGGACACAAGACCTTGCATTTTTACCCCTTTGGAGACTACATCCCATACATAGTCCAAAGAATCTGTAGTGAGAGGCTGGGCAAGATTCAAAGGGGAAAATGGGAGACCCAGATTGCAAGACATCCGATCTATCCACCAGTGAACTGTTTTACAAGTTAAACAGGGACCTGGAAAGATGAAGTGAAGATGCAGAGCAGGACTGAGGTACCACTGGCTCTTTCACGTGGAGTCTGGCAAGTGAAAGCACAAGAATCAGAAATGCCATATACGCAAAGGGCCTGAGAAACTCCCCTGCAGATACCTGGGTTTGACAGGATAAAAATCACCAATGGCTGCAACACGTTTTGGTCGAAAGAAAAGGACTTCACAGAGACGAGACTAAGTCCGCAAAACGCAGTTACTGGAGCCACACATTTTTTTGCCATGGAAAGAGGAGTTAAGACAGAACCGATAAACTAGACGATTGAACCAATTAGCAATGGAATGTGCCAAGCATCCTTTAAATCTAGCTTCACCATAAAGCTAGAGAAGGTATGAGAGGTAAATGAAAATGCATTTTAAAATCTTAAAGTGATAGAAAAGGTCCCGCGCACAGGCCTCCAGGACCTTTCTTTGGTAACAGAAACACCTTTGCCCTTATGGGAGGGAGTAACGATTTTATTACTCCCTGAGCAAGCATCTGAAGCAGAATGGAAGGAAACATGGAGACTGTTCCCAGCATGAGTAGGAATCCCCTGAACAGTAAAAGGGATTTCCATTGCCAAGTATACACTTGCTGAATTACATTTAGAACAAATTTGTGTGACACTATCTAGTACCACAATGGAAGATTAAGCAGAGATAGACAGGTTGCTAGGGTTTGGGGAAGGGGTGGCTGAACAGGGAAATAGTCATGCTGGGAGGACAGTCCTCAATTTTTAGAAGAAATTTAAAAACTCAATGCCAAGTATAATTGTGTACACTTGGATGTTAGAGCGTTTTCAGTGTAGCAGTCATCACACTTGGGTTATCTGCCTGCAGGTAGCCCTCAGTCGGCCCAAATACCAGAGGCTTAGTATTTCGGCGTCCGTTACAGTCGCTCCAGGACTGCAGTCAGATAGTCAGGGGTATAAAAACAGGCAGTCAACACTCAGTTTTTCTTACCCCAAATGTCAGGAGACCCCCCCCCCCCAATAGGGGGCCAAGTTACGGTGGAGGAAACCACCAGTAAAAAGTAAATACCAATGCCCTTGACGGGGGGGGGGGGTAAAAGGCCGAGCGAGGAGACAGGGAGGCAAGGCCGAGCGAGGAGACAGGGAGGCAAGGCCGAGCGAGGAGAGAAACCAGGGGGTTGGAGGGAGGGAAACCAGGACTGCAACAGTGAATACACCAACATCTACATTTATGTAGAGTGTACACAACTGCACTATTTTCTTCCGGTTTCACTGTTGCCGTCAAACTTGGGTGGATTCCCAAAGCTGAAGGGTGGAGACAGTCAAGAGTTAGGGCTGCCTAGAATGCCCTGCATGACTGCTGTTGCAAAGCCTGGATTTGGAGAAGATTGGCAAATGGTAGTGTTTGGTGAAAGTTCTTACTGAACTCCAGGTAGCAGCTACCAGCATGTCCCTGGTAGGGACTCACCTGAGAAATGCTGTAGAGGTAGATGTTGCCCTAGTGGAATGTGTTCTGACCCTCTGCGGGGTTGGTTTCCCCATGGTGCTTGTAGCAGAAATGGATGCAATACACTATCCATTTAGATATTGTTTGCTTAGAAATGGCCTTGCCCTCTGCCCCTGTTGCAAAGTTGATTAATAGCTGGTCACATTTTCTGAAGGCCTTAGTCCTATCCAGGTAAAATCTGAGCTATCTGTTCACGTCCAAGGAGGGCAAGATCCTTTCCCCTTTATTCTGAGGATTAAGAAAAAGGTTAGCAAATGTATGGATTGATTGAGAACCACACTGGACATCACTTTAGGCATAAAGGAAGGGTTTGTCCCGAGAGAGACCCTGTCAGCATGGAAAATAATGAAGGATTCCACAGACAAGTGCTTGTAGTTAAGGCTTTCTAGCTGAAGTGATGGCTAGAAGCAATGATGTTTTCCAAGAGAGGAATTTTAAGTCTGCTGACACTGCAGGCTCATAGGGTGGAAGTGAGCTTTTCCAGTACAAAGTTAAGGTCCCAAGCAGGAGTAGGTGCTCTCCTTGGTGGCCTTAAGTTGTTTGCCCCTCTCAAACCGTTTGATAAGAGGGTTTGAGACGAGATGTAGCTCAGTGTTGTAATGAGCTGAAATGGCTGAGGCACGTATCTTAATGGAGAAGGACAGGCCTTTGTGGAGTAGATCTGCCAAGTAATTCAGGATTAAAGGCAGGGAGGGCAGAGTTGTTCTCTCTCCTCTACATATACTCTATTCCACTTATCCACATAGAATTTCCTTGTACTGGGTCTTCTGGCTTCAAGAATGACATCCAGCATCTGTTTCCTTAAAGCTGCTAGGACAGGATTCAAGGGATAAGCCAGGCTGCGCAAGATTTACGGTTTGCAGTTGTGGATGCAAAGTATGCCCCTCCTGCTGAGAGAGCAGGGTAGGGTTCTGGTCTAGGTGCCATGATGGCATCAATGTCAGGTTGCGCAGGAGTGGGGTATCTGTGTTGGCATGGCCAGTCCAGGAAAATCAGAATTGTCCTCAGTCTGTCCTCTTATTTGAGCAATACTCTCGAGAGAAGGGGCAGAGGTGGGAATACATAAAATTGAGAGATTTGCCCACTGAAAGGATAGGGCATCCACTTTCCAGGCCCTGCTGTGAGGGTTCCTGATGCAGAATGTGCAGAGCTGGGGGGGGCAAAAAGGTACACCTCTGGGGTCCCCCATTTCTGAATCAGAAGGTTGAAGGTGCTGGGCTCCAACTGCCATTCATGTGGGTCTGGGAGATTGCTGCTTAAGTAGTCTGCCAGTGAATTTTGTTTGCCTGGCAGGAATTGAGCTTGCATGCCCAATGCTGTGTTCCACAGAGCCATGGCTAGCCTGCAGAGTGGGTAGGAATGGGTTCCTCCCTGCTTGTTGATGTACCACATAACTGTGATGGTGTGTTTTTATTAGAAGTTGTCCTGGAAGGAGTAGGTATCTGAAAGCTGTCAGGGCGTTTTGCACAGCTAGAATCTCTTTTTGGTTGATGTGCAGATGAATTTAACTTGGGCTCCAGTGGCCCTGAATGCATTTGCCATCCATATGTGCTCCCCAGGCATAGTCTGATGAGTCTTATCAGGGTCTGGGCGGTGTGGGGTTGAGTAAAGGGCAGTCCCTTCTTGTGGTTTCAAGCTTCTGCCCACCAAAGGTACTCTGTCCTTAGGGTATGATGGGACTGACTGGTTTCCAAGTCCCGAGAATATTGGCACCAAAGACAAGTACTACTGGTTTCCTCATATGCAGTCTTGCATATGGAATTAGCAGTATACAGGAGGCCATGAACCCTAGGGCCTGCAGTATCTTTCTTGCAGATCGCTGGGTTCTGGTAGCCATTTGTTTGAAGTAGGCTGTCAGACCTGTATTTCTGAAGTGAGGAATGCCATCTGGGATGCAGTGTCCAGGCTTGCGCCCAGGAATACAATCTTGACTGGGTACCAGTTTTTATTTATTTTCATTGATTGTGTACCCCAGGGAAGTGAGAAGGTTTTTCACAAATTTCAGGTGCTGCAACAGCAATTCCTGACTGTCTGCCTGAATCAGGCAGTCATCCAAGTACTGATAAATTTGGATATTTCTCTACCTGCAGTATGCAATGGCTGGAGCCAGTAATTTTGCGAATACTCTGGGCGCAATGGATAAGCCAAAGGGAAGTGCAGAGAAAGTACAGTATTGTACCTACCATAAATGTAGATGTTAGAGTGTATACACTGCTGCAGTCATCACACTCTGGTTATCCTGCAGTCAGGCGGTCCCACAGTCGGCCAGAGTTCCAAGGTCTTGGTCCGGCGATGGTGGCTGTCACTTCTTCCCAGACGTCAGTGCACCAGGGGTATACAAGATGCAGCAGACTCCATTCTCTTCATTTTTTCTTGCCCCAGATGTCAAGTGCCCCCAAAAAGGTAGGCAATGTAAATTACTAACAAAACATACATAAGAAAAGCAATCAAATACTTTACCAGCAAATACTTCCCATAGGCAGCAAAGGGTAGAATACTAGGGTAAGTAACAGCAAGTAAGAGAAGGAGGGAGGGTAACCTGGACTGCAGCAGTGTATACACTCTAACATCTACATTTATGGTAGGTACAAAACTGTACTATGTTCATAGTGTTACACTGCTGCAGTCATCACACTTGATTAGAATCCCAAAGCAGAGGTAGGGTGGCTGGTTCGGGTCTATATTATATCGTCGAACGTTTAAAAAAGCAAATGCTGCTTGATCGACCTAATTTAAGCGAAAGCTTACAATCTCAAACTGTCAGATCAGCAATTTCCACCCCCCCCCGGGGGGGGGGGGGGGGTCGCTGATCCAAAACACACATACAACACAAGCACACCAAACAAACAAACCCACACATATACACCTAAAATCAGACACCTAACCCTACACTAAACTATGCACACACCACTAAAACTACCCACTTACCTTAACCCAAACCCTAAGATCGGTCACTATCGCACACTCACCTCACTCGCTCCCTAACCCTCATGTCCACTCAAAAATCGCACACACCCCTAACCCGAGCCCTAACACTCACATCCACACAATCGCACACTTACCTGAATCCGTAACACTGAAACTACTGAAGCAACAGAAACCAACAACCAAATTCTTTCCCTAGGAAAAAATTGGAGTTTCTGCTGCTTCGATATTTTGCAGTTTCGCGAAAATAAGTTAGATCAGCGTTCGCTTTAAGCATTTGACGATATAATATAAACCCGGCTGGTTCTATAAGGCATTAGGGGTGGCTATAAGGCCCTGCAGAACTGCAGTGGCCAAGCCAGCTCTGGATTTAGAGTAAAGAGGCAGATGGCAATGCTTGGTTAAGGTATGTACAGAACTCAAAGTTGCTGCTTCCAAAATGTCCTTAGTAGGCACTCCTCTGAGGTAGGCAGTTGAAGTGGCTGTTGCCCTGGTGGAAAGAGACCTAATGCTGCTAGGTGCAGTTTTCCCATGATGCGTATAGCAGAAACGTATGCAATGTCTTATCCATTTTGAAATGGTCCGTTTTGAAATTGCTTTTCCCTGTGTTCCTGCGGCATATGATACAAACAATTGCTGAGTTTTCCTGAAAGCTTTAGTTTTGTCCAAGTAGAAGCGTAACTGCCTGTGTATGTCCAAGGAATGCAGTAGTCTCTCCACTTTATTCTGTGGAGTTGGATAAAAAGTTGGCAAGTGAATAGTTTGGTTTAGAGCCACACTTGATACCACCTTTGGCATAAAAGTAGGGTTCGTTCTTAAAGACACCCTGTCTTGGTGGAAAATGATGAAAGGTTCCACTGCCATTAGTGCCTGTAATTCTGAAATTCTTCGTGCTGAGGTTATAGCCAGGAGCAGAGCAGTTTTCCTAGAGACATATTTTAAGTCTGCTGAGTTAGCTGGCTCAAAAGGAGGTAAAGTTAAACTTTTCCAAGACAAAGTTGAGGTACCAAGTTGGAGTTGGTGCTCTACGGGGCAGTCTTATGTTTTTAGCCCCTCTGAGGTAATGTTTTACCAAAGGATGAGAAAAAATTGGTGGATCTGTGTTGTAATGAGCAGAGATGGCAGAGGCAGCATGGGTCTTGATGGATGAAAAGGAGAGGCCCTTGTCCAGCATCTCAGTCAAGTATTGTAGTATCGGAGGAATATTTGCGACAAGAGGGTCAAGGCTGAGAGTCTGGTTCCAGGCACAGAATATTTTCCATTTATCCGAATAGGCTTTCCTGGTACTAGGACATCTGGCCTCCAGAATGACATCCATAACAGCTTTGGAGAGAGGCATTGTTTGCTTGACTAAGGAATCTGCCATGCAGCCAGGTTTAAAGTCTTGAGCTGGCCGTGAAGTAACCAATTGTTTTGCTGAGTCAGAAGTTGAGCTTTGAGGCAAAATCCATGGTGGTCCTTGTGCTAAGTTCTTGAAGATTGAGTACCAGTGCTGGCGTGGCCAGTCTGGGGCAATCAGGATCATCTTTGGCCTTTGTCTGGCTTTTATGAGTACCTTTGAAAGGAGAGGCAGTGGTGGGAAAGCGTATACTTGTAGTTTTTCCAGCTGAATGAGAGGGCATCCACTTTCCATGCTTGTGGGTGGTAAATCCTTGTGAATTTCTGTAGCTGGCAATTCATTGGGAATGCAAACAGATGTCCAGGCTCCACCATTTCTGTGCTATCATCCTGAACATTTGTGGATGTAATTTCCACTCGTGCGGATCCATGATGTTTCTGCTTAAGTAGTCTGCCAGTGTGTTTCTCTCCTGGCAGGAATTGCTTGCAGATTAACTCTTATAGGTTATAGCTGTGTTGCACAAGGTCATGGCTCGTCTGCAGAGGGATATGAATGAGTGCCCCCTTGCTTGTTTATGTACCACATAACTGTGGTGTTGTCTGTCTTTAGAAGTAGTTGTCCTGGATGCAGAAGGTCCTTGAAGGCTACAAGGGCATTTTGTACTGCTAGCATCTCTTTTTGATTGATGTGACGATGCCTTTGTTCTGCGGGCCACTTGCCTGAATACATTTTCCTGCCATATGTGCTCCCCAGGCATAATCCAAAGCATCTGTTGTCAGTGTTTGTCTGGCTGTGGGTTGAGTGAAAGGCTGTCCCTTGAGGTGACAGGCTTGAGCCCATCGAAACTCCTGCTGAAGGCAAGGAATAAGTGGTATTACTGTTTCCAAACAGTGACAGTGTTGAGACCAGACACTCTAGGTACCATTGTAGTTTCCTCATATGCAGTTTTGCATATGGAATTAGTAGTTTGCAAGATGCCATGTAACCCAAGGCTTGCAGAATTTTTCTTGCAGGGAGTTGAGTTTTTGTTGCCATCAATTGGAAATAGAGTCAGTTGTCCTTGCTTGTCTGGTGTGAGATAAGCCATCTGGGCCATTGCATTTCAGCTGGCACCCAGGAATATTCTCTTGCGAGGGCACTAGTTTTGATTTTTTAGTTTACTGTGTACCCTAGAAGAATGTCTTTGCTCTCTGCTTGAATAAGGCAGTCGTCCAAATATGGGTAAATTAGAATTCCTTTTTGTCTGCAAAATGCAATTACTGGTGCCAGGCATTTTGTAAAGACCCTGGGTGCAGTAGATAAGCCAAAGGGCAGTGCAGAGAATCGGTAGTGCATTGAACCTGCTAAGAATCGGAGGTATCTTCTGCAATTCTGTCTGATAGGGATATGCAGGTATGCCTCCTTGAGGTCCAGTGTTACCAGCCAAGCTTTCTTGCCCAGCATGGGAAGAAGCTGCTGTAGTGTCAACATTTTGAAACATCCAAGTAAGTATTTAGATAAGCAAGATACAGAATGGGCCTCCAGGATTTGTCCTTTCTGGGAACCAGAGTCTTGAGTAAAATCCTTGTCCTTGCTCCTGTGTTGGTACCTTTTGAATAGCTCTCATGTCCACGAGTGCTGTAATTTGCCTTTGAATGTCTGCCCATTGATTTGGTGGCAGATTTGGCATTCCTTTTAACCTTGGCAGAGTGTGAAAGTGGAATATGTAACCTTGAGAGACAATATTGAGAACCCATTTGTCTTGGGTGATTATTTGCCAATTGTGACTGAAAAGTGCCAGTTTTCCCCCAAAGGGGGCTGCCAAGAGAGATGTTTGGCAGCTGTATTGGGAAGTCATTGGGTCTGCTTTTTATAAAGGTTGAGGCCTTTCTTTCTGGGTTGAAGCACCCCATTGTCGAGGCCTGCAAGTACCTTGTGGTTGACTTCTGCCTCTTGGACGTTTGTATCTGCCCCTTTGAGGTCTTTCTAAAACTGGAAAGGACCAATTCTTTGTTGGCCAATTTCTGCTAAATGGAGGAGGCTGAACCTGTAAGAAATCCTTCACAATTTGCATAGATTTTGCTTTATCCTCCATTTTCTTTAATACCGCTTCTGCCTTAACTGCAAATAAAACATTCTGCTGTAAAGGTGCATCCAATAATTTTGCTTTAACATGATCTGGCAAGGTCGGTTCTTTTAACCAAACAGGTCTTCTGACGGACCCTGTAACTGCTGCTCTACAGGAGGCCTCTAAGGAATCAAAACCACATTACAAAGTAGGTTTTCCCACTTGTTCAGCTGCATGCAATTTATCCTGCATTTCCTTATTGTTAGGAAGATCTGAATTTGGAAGCACTTTTTTGTTTCAACTGAGACATCAAATATTGCTGATATTTAAGCATGTGAAACTGGCAATTTAGTGCTCTCATTGCTAAAGCTGCAGATGTGCATACTTTCCCCATCTGTCTAATGCCCTGGAATCTCTAAGAGGGCACTGGATTTTTTGCTGTAGAGGCCTTTACCCCTTTGGGACCGTAGGAAATAGTTTCAGGGTCAGCAACAGGGCTTTTATAAAGGAATTTGAGAGAGTCAGGGGACTCTAATATCTGTCTGGCTTAACTGGAGCTAGAGGTTAAGAATCAGGATTTAAGCTTGATTCAGCATACACATCATCCACAATATCTAACACTGGCGGAATAGCAAGGGGTCTGTGTTGAGGTAATAAAAGGAAATCTGAGCCTTTTCTCGGATTCAGAGTAAACCTGGCCCTCCCAATGGAAATGCTCCCGCATGGTATGTAAGGTTTCCGTAAAGGAGTCGTCCTCTGGTGAAGCTGAAGGAAAGGATTCCTCAGCATCAGAATCCTCATAAGGGGGTAAAGAGAATCCTTGGTTTGAGGATGAATCTGAGGAGATGGACACCTGGTTGGATGAGTCATAGTCTGCATCCTGTCTAAACCTTTCATCAGGAGGGTGGTGGTACCCCCCCTGATCAGAGTAATTAGGTCTTCGGCATGGAGGCTTTTCAGCATCTGTTTCTTAGGCATGGAGGCCTGTCCTGGTGAATGCTGAAGTTGTTTTTGTTTTAGATTTAGCAGAAGATTCAAATGGTTAACTGAGTAGGCCTGAAAACACCCTCTGAAGCTACGGGTTGTTCAGCTACTCTGGAGCCCTGTAAAAGGTTAGTCTCAGGTGGTCTCAAGTCTGGTGTATCCGAAGGCCCAGCCATCTCCACGTGGGAGAGGTGGCCTGTGGTTCCAAAGAAGCTGCCGTCAGGGGCTGTGAAGGCGCCTCGCTGAAAACCGGAGAACCAGCAACTGGCCTAGAAGAGGCTTAGTCAGTTATGGGCCTTGGATGCCTGTCCTTGTCTTTGCGCTTTGTGTATTCCGGTCGGTTGTTCCGACGGCATGGTGTAATTGAATTTTCTGCCAAAATAATGTCGGGCAAAAACAGACATTTAATAGTGCGCTTGTTAAACCTAGCACAAAACAACCAGTGACAGTGGTCTGGGCCTAGGCATGGGATACAATAGGAATGGAAATCCTTAAGAGGTATTTGCTTCCCACAAGAAGTACAATTAACTTTTACGGACATCGGTCTGAGGCAAGAAAAAGTTCCCCCAACGGGGTACTTCGCTTTGTAGAAGACTTCGGTTCTGGATTCGGAATGAAAAATCTCAGGAGTCAGCTGACCGGCACTTGAGAACTACTTTTACATCGGGCACCGCACGGCAAGAAAGACTGAAGAGAATGGTGTCGCTACATCTTATATACCCCTGACGCACTGACGTCAGGGAAGAGACAGCAACCGACGCCGGACCAAGACTTGGGAACTTGGACCAACTGCGGGACCGCCTGACGGCAAGATAACCAGAGTGTGATGACTGCAGCAGTGTAACACTATGAACATGTGATAATGCATAGATCCGGCCCTAAAAATGTAGATGCTTCCTGCACGACTCCCTTATAGGATGTGCCGATAGGCTTCTTTTAAGTCTAGCATGACTAACCAGGCGTCCTTGGCCAGCATAGGTAGAAGCTGTTGCAGGGTAAGCATTTTGAATTTTGGTGCAACCAGAAAGGTGTTAAGTAAAAGATCCAGGATTGGGTGCCAAGAGCCCTCTTTTCTGGGTACCAAGAAGAGTCTGGAATAGAATCCTTGACCCATCTGTTCCACTGGAACCAGCTGAATAGCTCTGATGGAGAGCAGGGATAGAACTTGGTTTTGAGCCTGTGCCCACTGGTTTGGAGGAAGGCCTGGGAACCCTATTGGGGTTGGCAGTGAGTGGAAGTAAAATTTATACCCCTGGGATACAATGTTGAGGATCCAGTGATCTTGTGTGATGAATATCCAGTTTTTTGCACGAAGGGCAAGTTGTCCCCTAGGGGCACAAGCAATTGGGCAGAGGTGGGGAGTGGAGAAATCATTGTGAGTTTTTTCCATAAGGAGGTGGCTTACCACTCCCTGCTTTGGGGATAGGGGCACTCCATTGCGTAATTTCTACATACTCAGACACTGCAGTCTGGGTGGTTATGTTTCCCCTGGGTCTGGTTTAAGATGGCCTGGAGGGGGTTGGAAAGGACCAGTGTTTGGGGGAGCAATGCCTACTGAATCTAGGAGGTTACACTAGTAAAAATTCTTTAACAGTCTGCATAGACCGCGCTTTTTCTTCCATCTTAAGAATCTCTTCTCCTTTGGTGCCAAACTACTTGTTCAAAGGAGCTTCTAGTAACTTTGATTTGACATGGCCTAGCAAGGTCTGGTCCTTGAGCCAAGCATGTCTTCAGTATAGAACCAGTGACTGCCTGGCAAGATGCTTCTGGGGTGTCAAAGCCACACTGCAAAGTATGCTTGCTGACTTGGCCTGCAGAGTGCATAAACTCCTGCAATTCTTTATTTTCTGCACAGTCTGTAAAGGTTGCCACTTTTTGTTTAATAAGTTCCATAATATGTTGCTGGTACTTCAGCATGTGAAACTGACAATTCAATGCCCCAATAGCAAGAGCTGTAGAGGTATAGACCCTTCTTACCCAATCTGTCCAAAGCTGAGGAATCCATGTGAGAAGGGGTGGGATTCTTGGCTGTAGTTACCTTGATCCCTTTAGGCCCCTGGGAATTTGTCTTTGGGTCAGCAGTAGGATTCTTGAAAAAAAATTTGCAAGTGTCAGGTACTCTGTAGTACCGGTCTTGTTTCCTAAATGCAGGAGTAAGACTGGATTCCATAAAAACATCAACTTCCAGGACAGGGGTATTGTTAAAGGCCTGTGATGTGGCAAATCTAGGAATTCTGAGTCTCTGGACTGAGGATAGTCTTGGCACTCCCAGTGGAAATGCTCTCAAAGTATGTAAGGTTTTACCAAAAGAAAAATCCTCTGGAGGGAAGGCAGAAGGAATGGATTCCTCTGAATACTCAAGTAGACAAGGGCATGTTTTCATAATCAGATACCTCAGTCATTGGACTCATGGTCTGCTGAAGCTGCAGGGGACTGGTCTCTTCCTCCTAGCAGGGGAAGGCAGACTTCCTCTAACCAGCATAACAAAGTCTTCTCTCATTCTAAGCATGTCATTGCGGCATGGGAGCAGGTGCATGCGCTTTGGTAGTCTGTTTTCTAGGAGTGGCATGTACTCTTGGCTTAAGAAACCTCCGGACCCATCTAAGGTAGAGACCTCTGCAGGTTCCATAGGCTAAGAGTCTTGCGGCATACTGGACTCTGAATGGGTCTCAGTAGAGGCTTGCAAATCCATTAAAGCAGGCATCAGGGGCTGCAAAAGCATCAGAGTACCAGTGAACTGGCGACTAGCTTAACAGAAGCATCAGCAGCTTTGGACCTATGCAGTCTGTCTTTATCCTTACATTTTTTTCAGAATATCTGTAGTCTGATGGCTTACAGTAGCCATTTCAGAATACGGAAATAGAGAGCGAAAGAATTTAGTGACAATGAGAGCCCGACTACGAATGGTTTGGGCATTGAACAAGGCAAAAAAACGGACAGCAAGGTACATTGTGGTCTGGGCCTAAACAGGCGACTCAGTAAGAATGAAAGTCTGTGTGGTATTTGCTTTCACAGGCAAGACAATTAACTTTTTCTGACATCGGTTAGAGCAAGAAAAAAGGACCCCCAACGGGATACTTAGCTTTAGAAGACTTAAGGATTATTTAATTTGTAAATGAAAAAATCAGGTAGCGGCCTACTGCCACTTGCTAACTGCTTTGGGCTCCTCGACAAGAAAGACTGATGCAAGGGCATCACCTGCCTGTTTTTATACCCCTGACAACCTGACCAGTCCTGCAGCGACAGCAACCAACGCAGAAATACTAAGTCTCTGGTATTCAGCCCAACTAAGGGTTAACTGCAGGCAGATAACCTAAGTGTGATGACTGCAACAGTGAAACACTAAGAACACACATTGCTTCTACAACTTCTTACTAAGGGAACCTGAGGAGGAAAATTATTAGCTTTAAAGGAGGAGCTTAAAAAAATAAAAATCAGCATCACTCCTTAAACCAATTCAACCCTTTTGTTGCACTAAGCACTAGCAATAGAGGGGCCAAAATACACTTCCTTATCAGGTGGAGAACTTAAATTGTATTTGGACACCTGCAGGAAGGTTTTGAAAACAAAGTAAGGCAAGTGTTCTCCTTACTGACCCAGAGGCAGCAGCTCTGGAAAAAAAGAAAAGAAAAATCAGCAGCAACAAGCTTAACACAAAACACTTCGGAAAAACAAAATAAAAGTGAAATAAAACTGAAAAAAGGAGACAAATGACTATACACTGATTTTGTTTACCACATCCACAGTACGCACTTTCATCCACTAGGGACTTCTTCAGATGCAGTCTGAAGAAGTCCCTAGTGGATGAAAGTGCTTACTGTGGACGTGGTAAATAAAGTCAAAGTATACAGCCAGTTGTCTCCTTTTTTCGGTTTTATTTCACTTAAAAACAAAGAGTAGCAGATTAGGCTGATCATCAAATCAATAAAACAAAGATGAGCCGACAATGCAGGGTGTAAAATTAGAAGTTATGTACTCACCATAACGTTCCATCTGAGTAGGTGTATTCATTTGTCTGCAACCTGTGGGTTATGGATCCGATATCGGATCCGAACCGGCATAGTTTCCAGCTATGGATCCAAGCTCTCAGCTCCTCCCCTCACCCATAATGCCCTGCTCTACCCTCATGACCTCAGATCGAGTTTGCCAAAGCAACAATACCCTCAAAAGGGTAACCAGTAATATGCAGGAAACTGAAAGGCCAGGGGATAGGAGAGGATGGTTGCAGACAAATGAATACACCTACTCAGATGGAACGTTATGGTGAGTACATAACTTCTAAATCTGAAGTAGGATATTCATTTGTCTGCAACCTGTGGGACAGAGTCCCCAGCTACCTGAATCTTGGGCGGCCATCATGGAAGGATATTCCGAGCACCGCGAGCCAAAGGATGCTCTACCCCTGGATGCAAGATCCAACTTATAGTGAGAAATAAATGTATGAGACGAAGCCCATGTAGCTGCTGCACAAATATCATCCAGAGGAATCCTAGCCTTGAAGGCTGCTGAGGTAGATACTGACCGGGTTGAATGGGCATGAACACCCTCCGGTGGGCCTTCCTGACGCTTGATAAGCCAATAAAATGCACTGTGAAATCCAGCGGGACAAAGAAACTTTGGAAATTGGCTTGCCCAAATTGAATTTTGCAAAGGAAATAAACAGCTGGTCGGATTGCCTATGACCAGCTGTCCTGTTGAGATAAAATCTTAGTTGCCTGTGAACGTCTAGTGAGTGTAGCCTATATTCACCTTTGTTTTCATACTTAGGGAAGAAAACAGGAGGTTAATAGATTGATTGATGTTTGCTTCAGAAGCGATTTTAGGAAGGAAGGAAGGACGGGTTGGTCCTGAGGGAGACACGGTCCGGATAAAAAACCAAGTAAGGAGGTTTAGCTGATAAAGCTTGAAGTTCAGAAACTCTCTTGGCTGATGTAATGGCTACCAAAAAGGCTGTCTTATAAGACAAGAATTTGAGGTCCACTGTAGCCTTGGCTCGAAGGGGAGCGGTCAAGGCCTGTAGGACCAGAGAAAGGTCCCAAGGAGGAACTGCTTGCTTAATAGGGGCCTGAGAAGGAAAGTACCTTTAAGAAAGGTTTTGCACAATTTGGCTGACATAAGAGGATTAGACTCTTGACCAATGTGATAGTGAGAAATTGCCGCCAGTTGAACTTTGACTGTGGAACTGCTGGCACCATCATTAAAGAGAGAGGTTAGAAAATCAAGCACTACGGGAGAGGAACCGTGAAGGGATCTAGGCCTTGCCGCCCGCCCACACAGAAACGTTTCCATTTGCTTCGTAAACCTTTCTAGTGGCTGGTTTATGAGCCGCCACCAAAATAGCCTTTACCGTGAAGAAATACCGGAGTCCTTATCAAGAGTGGAACTGGAGCAGCCAAGCGGTCAGCTTCAGGTTGTCCAGGTTCGGAGGAGGAATGCAGGATGGATGGGATATCAGATCCGGATGGGATCTAGAATCCAAGGAGGATTCACCGAGTGAGACCTTAGGAAGGGAACCAGATCTGTCGAGGCCAGAATGGAGCAATGAGAATCATTCTGCAACCCACCGAGAGGCTTTCTGAAGAACTTGCAGCATCAGAGGCAAGGGTGGATAGGCATACAGAAGACCGGGTGGCCAAGCATGCACCAGAGCGTCTCTTGGGGTACCTCCGGGAGGAGGTATCAGAGCGAAAAACCGTCGCACTTGGTGTTTGAGGGAGAGGCAAAAGATCGCATGAAGGAGTTTCCCCACCCGTGCGAATATGCGTTCGCTACTTGACAATTGAGAGACCACTGTAAGGGGTCAGAATGGTGCGACTGAGCTTGTCCGCTAGGATGTTGGACCGACCGGAATGCGTTGCTATGAGAAAGCGATTGGTGGAGATTGCCCATTCCCAAACTCTCATGGCCTCTCGACAAAGAGGTAAGACCTTGTTCCCCTTGCTTGTTGATGTACCAGACAACAGACATATTGTCCGACTGAATCGCAATTGTTCCTAAGGAAGAAAGTCCTGAAGTGCTAGCAACGCTAAGAGCACCGCTCTCATCTCTAGAACATTGATATGCAGTAAGGTCTCTGCATCGCTCCACGTGCCTTGGACTGTCCGCCCAAAAGTGCCCCCACCCGAGGCGGGAGGCGTCCGTGGTCACCGTGGCGATAGGGGAGAAGCACAAAATGGGCGACCCTCGTGGAGATCCGGGAGTGGAGCCACCACAAGAGGGACCGCTTGCAAGCCTTGCTGATCGCTATGGGATGATACATGGGAGAGCAAGGTAAGACCACTGTACTAAGAGCGCCCACTGTAGAATGCGATATTGAGCCTGGCAAGAGGAAGAAGAGCTATCGACGGCCATGGACCCTAGAGCCCTCAGGACCAACTCCGCTGGAACAGAACATGAATGGAGAATGGCCCGCACCTGGAGCTGCAGATTCAGAATCCTGTCCGCAAGGAAGGCTCGTAAACTCCTTGTGTCTAGTCTGGCCCCTATGAAATCTAAGAGCTGAGTGGGCCAGGTTGGACTTTTGTATTTATTGTGATGCCCAGAAATGGAGCAAGATGGAGAAAGGAGTCTCGCCGAGAGAAGTAGATGCCTTGTTGGGGGTAAGGAGCCAGTCGTCCAGGTAGGGAAAGACCTGCACCCCTGAAGCCTCAGGTGGGCCGCTACCACTGCTAGTACTTTGGTAAACACCCTGGGGCTGTGGTGAGACCAAAGGGAAGGACCCGGAACTGGTAGTGACTGGCTCCCAGCCGAAGCGGAGAAACCTCCTGGAGCGCCTGTCCATTAGGATGTGGTAGTGCATCCTTGAGATCTATCGAGCACATCCAGTGGCATTCTCCCAGAAGGGAGAATAGATTGTAGAGTGACCATTCGAATTTTTCTTTGGGGACTGCCAGATTCAGGAGAGAGGTCTAGGATTGGTCTTAGTTCCCCGTCTTTTTGGCACTAAAAGAACCTGGAGTAGAACCCTGATCCGATCTGGTCTGGGGAACGGGCTGGATGGCTCTTTTCTCTAGCAGATGGCCAATTTCTGCTAAAGCGGCCTCCTTTGACCGGGTGGTACGCCTGGGAGGGACTGCATCTTTGGAAGGTGAAGGAAAGGAATGTGATATCCCTGGATATGATTTGGAGAACCCAGCGGTCCGATGTTATGGACTCCCATGCCGCTAGGTGCCCCGGAACGCCCCCGACTGCCTCCAGAGTAGAGCAGTCGGGCAGCCCTCAGGGCTGCTGGGCCGCTCAGAGAAAGGTTCCCTGGACCCAAGTTTCTGGGAGCCCTCTGCCTCTAGGGCGGCGTCCTCCTTGTCCTCCTCTGCCACGGAAGGACTGGTTGTCCGGAGCAGGCTGGGACTGCTGCGACTTCGAACCACATCTTCTTCTGACCCTTTGGTTCCTAGAATAGGGCCTCTGGGGTGCAGAGAAGCGGATTCCGACGGCAGACAGCGTCTTCCGTCCTTCTCGCCTGGGTCAACGCCTCGCGAACGGTCTTGCCAAACAGAGCAGAACCATCAAAGGGGCGTTCGCAAACGACGCCTTGAAGGGCTCAGAGAAATCAGTGGCGGAGCCAGGCCTGACGCCTAGCGACCAGTCCTGTCCCCAGCTCTAGCGGCGCCTCCGTAGCATGGGAGAGTAGCCGATAGAAGTATTCGTGACTGACCTTAGAGTGGCCATTTTGGTGGAGTGCAGAGTTCTGTCCTCCTCCGAAATGGACTCAGGGGATGCAGCGTACTCTTAATAAGGTCTCGCTGCATCCGAATACGTGTGCCAAATAGTTCAGCCCTCACGACCGAAAGGTCGAACTGAACATCCGCTTCAAGCGGTCCACCATCCGAGACTCCTTGCTCGGTGGGTGGACTGAGGGACTCTCCTGAGCCAGTTCCTCTTTGTGGCCGCCATCAACATGGCATCTACAGGAGGCCCTTACTCCAATGGGTCCTGTCAGAAGGGCTAAGGATTTTGTCAGGTCTTTGGGAATTGGCTCCACGGTGTCCGGTTCCTTCCACGCCTGGTGGTAATAAGGTCCACCAGGGGTCGGCAGGGGACACCCAAGAGGTAGACGGGCCCGCTTCAATGCCTCCAAGAACACGGACTCGTCCGAGGAAGACTTGGGGCAGACCACCCCTGATACGGAGCATTTCCATGATGTCTCCAAGGAGACATCCTCGGGGTGACCTTGGGAGCCTTCCCTTCCTCCAAGTCCGTGTCTTCAGTGAGAGACTCAGGGGAGTCTATGTGCCTCCTTTGCAATGCTTGCGAGGAGCCTCCTCTGGGGGCTGTCAGAAGAGTCCTCGCAGCAGCCAATTGCTCCATAGGAGCAACTTGGGGCACAGAAACGGCTGTCCCAGGGGCCGGATGGTGGAAGCCTGGCCCAGTGCAGAGGGAGCTGACGGAGCCGGGCAAGTGCCGGGGTCCGGAGACCCTCAACAGAGCCCTCTCCACTACATCAAAGCCGAAGGGAGCCGACCTCGACCAAAGGATCCGACAATCGCTCCTCGATCCGAAGAGTGGATCGAGCCGCGCCGGGCACTCGGATCCGGCGACAGTGCGCCCGACACAGACGGCGCCGGCGAGCACTGATCCCCGGATCCGGCTCGGATCCAGGCTCCGAGATCGGGTCCGACGACTGAGGGCATGGTCGATCCGGTACCAGTACTATCGGATCCGACCTCCCCTCGGCTGCTCGGCTCCAGCTGCTCAACCCGGAAGCGGGTCGGAGAAGGAGCGATAGGCTTGAAAGGGTGTTGAGCTCCCGAGGGGGAGGCAAGAGCACTCCCATCTGCATCTGGGCCTGGATGAACCTTCATCATCCGTCCAGATCAGCATCCGAAGGCTATGGAGTCGATTCGACGAGGCTACCGAGGTAGGCCTGGAATGCCTCCTCGATAGCTCGCTGAGATCGTCTCCTCCTCCTCAGGACCCGTGAGAAGCACACAGGTGACCGGAGCCGAGAAGGAGGAGACCGCCCAACAAGGAAGCCGGGGAGAAGCCAGCTTGGCGGGGCCAAACAGAGGTCTCGCCCGCCAGTGGTGCTTCTCCTCCGGTCCTTCTTAGCATCCTCTCCTGTCCTGAAGCGGGAGTTTGAGTCCCAGGAGCAGGAGGGGTGCTACAGGGGAACAGCTGCAGCAGGAGTCCCGGCGAGCGGGGTCGGAGCCGAGTCCGGTAAAAGACCCGCCAGGACCAGCTTGGACCTCCGCTCCCTCAGTGCCCTGGGGTTGAACCCTGCACAAATGGAACAGCCAGATGTGAGGTGCTCAACCCCAAGACACTTAACACACCGAGTGTGGCCATCAGCCGGTGAGAGCTTATGGCCACACTCGAGCATTTAGAAAAGAATGACTTAGGCTGGTCAGCCATAGTCAAAACTTCCCCAAAAGTTACAGAAGTAACTTAACAAAAACTAAAACAAGCACACAGGCCTCACACACACTCTACGTACCAGCGAGGGGAGGGAATAAAAATACTACTGTAAATTAAATTTAAACTAAAACAGTTAATACACAAAGGGAACCTACAACTTTCACAAAAAGTTTAAAGAAAGCAAAAAATTTCTATTCTTATACAAGAAAAAAACCACTTAGCTGAGAGCTAAAGACACCACATCCAGTTACCAGCGCGGCAAACAAGATCTGAGGTCATGAGGGTAGAGCAGGGCATTATGGGTGAGGGGAGGAGCTGAGAGCTTGGATCCATAGCTGGAAACTATGCCGGTTCGGATCCGATATCGGATCCATAACCCACAGGTTGCAGACAAATGAATATCCTACTTCAGATCTGTAGTTTAATAAAAACAAACTTAAAAAATGTGCCAAAGGGCACCATCTAAGAATAGGTTTTAAAAGGACAGATTCTTTAGCCCATTGCAGCAGCTTGCAATTCCATGACAAAAACACTGGACCTAAATACATTAGGTTTTGGTTTTAATGTCACTATGTCTGATCCTAACATTAAGTTGTTCTAAAACCAGAACATTTTTTTTTTTTTTTTTTTTTTTAAAAAGTGACCTGCATTAGTATCCAAAAACATGTTGAGAGAAGATCGTAAGACTGCTCTCAAACATGCTCATGAATACGGTCTTTCAAAGCAAGATTCTTTTTTCAATGTAATAACTGCCACATTAGCCTACAGACTGCCAAGACCACCAAATTTCTACTCATAATTGGCAAGAAAATTAAAATGATAAACATGTTCAGTAACCAGCCTAAGATGTACAGCTGAATATGCAATCACACATACTAGAAGATTTACAAGGGTATGCTGCCAGTCTATCAGATCTCAACACACCTTTGATGTGGGTCTTGTAGCAAGAAAACCTCTTCAGATAACTTATTTTGGGTACTTGTGTATTATCGCAACCAGATTTTTGTGATTTTACCATTTGCTTTTCAATATCTACATGGTACCGAAAATACAAGTAAGCCAAACAGACAGTTTTATTTTATACTGAAGTTTGTTTAGGCAGGGTTATAACTTCAAAAATTGAAAAATTACTGTTTTAGTGAAGGTGTTGCCGATACAAATTCTCGCAACCAGAGTCTATGCAGGTCATGTTTACAGTTTCTTGGTTGGGCTCTTCACAGTGGCTGCAAAGATATACAAAGAACAGATACAGGGGCTACTGACAGACACAGGCAGACATACACAACCGAAGACACCAAAATAAAAGGTTGTAACATGGTGAAGGAGTTACTTTCACAGAGCTGGGACAGCCGGTTGTCATTTGCCATTATGCACCCAGAAGGGAAACTCACACAAGGGAGAGTATTTTAAAAGGGGGATGCCATCTTTGAGGATGTGAAATATGACATGGGGATGATGACAGTATGTCACAAAGCAGGAATCAGATTTTCAAGCTTGTTTTACCTTCTGGAATTTCAGACAAAGTCACTTGTACCCATTAAGGCTTACATTAAACTTCCACACTCCCAACTGTGATTCGCAACTGTATATTATGGCTATTTCACACCATTGGCTGACAAAGAACGTTCAAGTGGGCAGCCTTGCAAGAAGTGACATGCTGTCAGTAAAGAGCACAAAGAAACAGTATATTGTGTACTTTGTGTTGATAGCCCTCCGGAAAAAGTACAGTTTTGTACCTACCATAAATGTAGATGTTCGAAGATCCACATTGCTGCAGTCAACCTGTGGGTACTCCGCTGTCCTCGGTCGGCCCGAATACCAAAGTGTTAGGCTGGCGTCGGTCATGGACACTTAGATCTGACGTCAGTACGCCGTGGTACTAAAGCGCATGACCGACGTCATATCCTCAGTCTTTCTTGCCCCAGATGTCAGAAGGCCCTAAAAAGAAAGGCCATTGCCAAAAAACAGGAAAACATCCAACCACCCATGTACAAACCATATAGTACAGTTTTGTACCTACCATAAATGTAGATGTCCGAACTGGATAGCATCTGCAGTCATAACAGCTGGGTTGTCCTGTCGTCAGGCAGCCCTTCAGTCGGCCGGATTCCAAAGTCCGGGTCCGGCTTCGGCTGATGTCGCACTTCATCCGACGTCATCTCTGTTGGTCTTCGGGTATAAAAGCATCAGCCGACGCCATTTTCCTCAGTGTTTCTTGCCCCAGATGCCAGAAGCCCTCTTGGAAGGCTAAAATTTTTGGATAGAATGCCAATGTTTCCAAAAAGATATAGGTAAACACAAAAATAAGCATGTATGTACATATATACAAACAAATACACCATAAAAGACTCCCCACCAGCTAGCTATTAGGGGGGGGTAAACACCCTAGGAGTACCACAGAGGGGAAGGAGGGAGGGTAATCCTGACTGCAGATGCTATCCAGTTCGACATCTACATTTATGGTAGGTACAAAACTGTACTATGTCCTTCATGGATGCATCTGCAGTCATAACAGCTGGGTAGAATACCATAGCCAACTAGGGAGGAGGATAAAGGAAGATTATGGTGTGTTTAGGATCCCTTGCAGTACAGCAGTGGCAAACCCTGCTCGGGATCTGGAATATAGAGGCAAATTATAATGCTTGGCAAATGTATGCACGGAGGTCCAAGTAGCCTCAATAATGTCTTTGGTTGCCACTCCTCGTAAGAAGGCTGTGGTAGTGGCTGTTGCCCTTGTAGAATGAGGTCTTATGTTCTGTGGAATTGGTTTTCCATGGAAGGAGTAACAGAATCGAATGCAATTTCCTATCCATTTGGAGATTGTCTGTTTGGAAATAGCTCTTCCTTCCCTTCCTGTTGCATAGGCTACAAAAAGTTGGTCAGTCTTTGTTGCTTTTGGTTCTGTCCAAGTAGTAGCGTAGCTGTCTATGTACATCCAAGGTATGCAATATTCTTTCCCCTCTGTTTTGTGGGTTGGGAAAGAAGGTAGGGAGGTGGATTGCCTGGTTTAAGGACACCCTGGATACCACCTTAGGCATAAAGGTTGGATTAGTCCTCATGGACACTATCTTGGTGGAAGACTAGGAAGGGTTGCACTGCCATTAAGGCCTGTAGTTCTGAAACCCTCCTTGCTGAAGTAATTGCCAGTAGGAAAGCAGTTTTCCAAGACAGGTGTTGTAGGTCTGCTGTTGCTGCTGGTTCAAAGGGTGATAGTGTCAACTTTTCTAGTACGGGTTTAAGTCCCAAGCTGGCAATGGTGGTTTCCTTGGAGGATTTACATTCTTGATTCCTCTGAGGAACTGTCTGAGCAAAGGGTGTGAAAAACAGGTGGATCAAAGCTGTATTCTGCTGAAATAGCTGATGCATGTATCTTGATGGAGGAGTAGGACAGGCCTGAATCGAGAAGTTCGCCAGGTACTCCAGAATGTTAGGCATATCTATGTTTGACACATCTTTTCCTCTTTCAGAACTCCAAGTGACAAACCTTTTCCATTTTCCAGCGTAGTTCCTTCTTGTTGAAGGTCTGCGTGCTTCAAGAATAATGTCTTTAACTCTTTGGGAAAGTTCTTGATTAGCTGCTGCTATGTGATGTTCCATGCAGTCAGTTGTAACGTTTTCAGGTTTGGATGTATGGTGCTGTAGTTGTTCTGAGTTAGCATCAAAGGCATCAGGGTATTGGCCACATATTGTTCGAGACATGCTCCTCAGCAGTGGGTACCAGTGTTGTCTTGGCCAGTTTGGAGCTATCAGGATTATCCTTGGCTGTTCTTCCTTGATTTTTAGTAATACTTTGTGTATCAAGGGAAAAGGTGGGAATGCATATGCTGTTAGGCCTTTCCAGCTAAAGGAGAGAGAATCCACTTTCCATGCTAATGGGTGGAATGTCCTTGTGCAGAATTTTTGGAGCTGGTGATTGTGGGGTGATGCGAATAGATCTGAGTCATTCCCCATTTCTTTGTGATGGTCTTGAAGATGTCCGGGTGCAGGTGCCATTCGTGGGCATCTGATGTGGTTCTGCTTAATATGTCTGCTAGAGTATTTTCTTTTCCTGGTACAAATATTGCCTGTAGCTGGATGTTGTAGCTGAGTGCCAGGGTCCACAGTTCCAAAGCCAGTCTGCATAGGGGGTATGAATGAGTGCCTCCCTGTTTGTTGATGTACCACATGACTGTGGTGTTGTCTGTCCTTATAATCAACTGGCCCTCTTTGAGAAATGGTCTGAACTTTTGGATTGCCAGTTTTACTGCCAGCATTTCTTTTAGGTTGATGTGCAGGTGAAGTTGATCCTGAGTCCACAATCCTTGCACGCTTGTCCATCATGTGGGCCCCCATCCTAGGTCTGAAGCGCCTGTTGTGATGTTCTGGCTTGCTTGACCTCTGCGAAAGGGAAGGCCTGGGTTTGACTGGCATGCCTGAGCCCACCATAGGAACTCCTGTTTTATGCATGGAATTAGTGGGATTTCTGTTTCTAGGCTGTGCCTGTGCTGGGACCATAAATTCCTTAGGTACCACTGTAGTTTTCTCATATGAAGTCTGGCAAATGGGACCAAAATTATGCATGATGCCATGAAGCCCAAGGCCTGCAGTACCTTTCTTGCTGTTAACTTGTTCAGTTTTGTTAGTGCCAAGAAGTAAAGAGGAGTTCTTTTGTTTTTCTGTAGTTAGGAATGCCATTTGTCTTACTGTGTCCAATTCCGCCCCAAGAATGTCCTTGTTTGGGATGGTATCAGCCTTGACTTTTGTAAATTGACTGTGTATCCCAGTGCTTGTAGCAAGTAAATGACCCGTTGTAAATCTGTTGTCAACTTGCTTTTGTTGTCCCTTGTAGCAGGCAGTCGTCCAGGTATGGGTAAATTTGAATTCCTGTAGTCTGCAATGGCGATTACTGATGCCAGGCATTTTGTGAATACTCTGGGCGCAGTAGATAAGCCAAAAGGCAATGCTGAGAATTGATAGTGCTCTGATCCTGCAAGAAATCTGAGGTATCTTCTGCATATTGGTCGAATAGGGACGTGCAGGTATGCCTCCTTGAGATCTAGAGTTACCAGCCAACACTCCTTGCCCAGCATGGGAAGAAGTTGCTGTAGGGTCAGCATTTTGAATTTTGGTACAATGATGTATGTATTTAAGGTGGACAGGTCGAGAATTGGTCTCCAACTTTTTTCCTTTCTTGGAACTAGGAATAGTCTGGAGTAGAACCCCTTTCCTTGCTCTGCTGTTGGTACTTTTTCCACAGCTCTCATGTTTGCTAACTCCATTATCTGTTGTAGAGCTTCTGCTTTTTGATTTGGAGGTAGATTTGGCATTCCTCTTGACTGGTAAAGTGTGGAAGTGGAATCGGTAAACTTGATCTATGGTTTGTAAAATCCACTTGTCTTTTGTTATGTGGTGCCAGTTCTTTGAGAATAAGGTTAACTTTCTGCCTAGAGGAGCTGCTATTTGTTCCCTGGTAGGCGGATTTAGGATTAAGTCACTGTGGCTGTGCTGTTGTAGTGGCAGTGGTTGTGTCTGAGCCTCTGTTGTTACCTTGCCACTGTCGTCCTCTGTAGGCACCACCTCTAGATTGGTTTCTGCCTCTGGAACATCTATTCCTGCCCCTTTGAAATCTTGTGGAATCAGGAAAGGACCAATTTTTGGCAGGCCAGTTCCTGCTGAACCTTGGGGGTTGAACCTGCAGGAAATCTTTAACCGTTTGAACTAATTTTGCTTTTTCTTCCATTTTCTTTATAACCTGCTGTGCAGGTGTACCAAACAAACTTGTCTTATCCATAGGAGCATCTAGCAACTTAGCTTTAACATGATCCGGTAGAGGTTGCTCCTTTAGCCATGCATGTCTTCTAATCACTGTGCCAGTCATGGCTGATCTAAATGAAGCCTCCAGTGCATCATAGCCACATTTTAAGGAATGGTTACTAACCTGTTGTATGTTATTTACCATTTCTAATACATATTTCATGTCAAGAAATTCATCAGTGGTTAGTTTTTAGTTAACTGATCAAGCATAAACTCTTGGTATTGTATCATGTGAAATTGACAGTTTAAAGCTCTAGCTGAGAGAGTAGCTGAAGTGTAAACCTTTTACCCCATCTGTCTAATGACCTTGCTTCCCTTTCAGAAGGAATAGGGTTTTAGCTATGGTCGCTACTGCCTTGGGACCCTGGGATATAGATTCGGGTCTGCAAGAGGGGCCTTGTAAAGGTGGTGATGAGTATCTGGCACCCTGTAAAATCTGTCTGGTTTGGCAGGGGCTGGGGCGTAATGAATCTGGAGCAGAGCAGACATCATTGAAAGCATCATCTACCACAGAGAGAACAGGAGGTATAGCTAAGGGCCTGTGCTGTGGAAGGCGAGAAAGGTTCTAAGTCTTTTCTGGAATCTGAAAATCTTGTTGCTGCCATTGGAAATGCTCTCGCATGGCATGTAAGGTTTCCCCAAAGGAAAATTCTTCTGGAGGAGAAGCAGCTGGAATAGATTCTTCAGCATCAGAATCTTCAAAATTGGAGAAAGGGGCCTCTGGCTGGTCAGTTATGTCTGATTCATCAGCCGAATCATCAGAGGACACTGGCTCAGGGGGCTCTGCCCTAGGTCTCTTCTCTGGGGGCTGAGAGGCCCTGTCTGGGTGAGATTGAGATCCTCTAATGAAATTAAATCTTCTGCCAAAGTAAGCATTTGAGAACTAGAAGAGGGCCTGGTGGGGGTTTAACAGGCACTGTTTTAGAAGTCTTGGCTGCTTTAGCCCTGGCGAAGGCCTTAATGGACATGGCTGCTGGAGGCCTAGCAGCACCACGTGCTGGGGTAGAGACATCCAAGGAATGGTGTCTGATAAGTCATTGGCAGCCGTAGTGGATAAAACTTCTGAGGTTGGTTCAAGAGTTGTAGCAGGGCCTCAGCTGTAGAGATAGATTCAGCTGTACTTTGATCAGTTTTCTCGGTTTCAGCCGAACCGAGACACTCGCGTTTGTTTAAGCATGGTTTCGCCGAAACCGCGGACCCGAGTGTCGGTCTTTATCTTTGCTTTTGGCAGAAAGTGTTGTCGGAGGATCCGACGACATAATGTACGCAAAATCAGAACCGAAAAACTGTTCTGCAAACTCCGACCGACGCCTAAGCCGCTCGCCGGTTGAAGGAAGCACAGGCCGAACAGGCTGCTACGCCGTGGGCTGGGCCTAAACAAGGCAGACAGTAAGAGTGGAAATCTTTATGAGGTATTTGTTTCCCACAGGTTAAACAATTATTAACTTTTCTGACATCGGCTGAGGCAAGAAAGAGTCCCCAACGGGTACTTAGCTTTAGAAGTCTTCAAAGTAGTATTCGGTAGAAATAATCTCTGGATCCGACCGACCGGCACTTGCGAACAGCTTCTGCTTCGGGCGCCACGCGGCAAGAAAGACGGAGGAAAATGGCGTCGGCTGATGCTTTTATACCCGAAGACCAACAGAGATGACGTCGGATGAAGTGCGACATCAGCCGAAGCCGGACCCGGACTTTGGAATCCGGCCGACTGAAGGGCTGCCTGACGACAGGACAACCCAGCTGTTATGACTGCAGATGCATCCATGAAGGACATCTACAACCCAAACCACACAACCACCCCAAACTACAGTGGGGAAAGAGGGAGGGAAAATTGGACTGCAGCAATGTGGATCTTCGAACATCTACATTTATGGTAGGTACAAAACTGTACTATGTTCTTCATCTCACATTGCTGCAGTCATAACCTGTGGGTAGAATCCCAAAGCAAAGGTAAAGGGAGGTTAGCAAAATCATAACGCATTGGGAGCTGCTAACATGCCCTGCAAAACCGCAGTGGCAAACCCAGCCTTAGATTTTGAATAAAGAGGGAGATGATAGTGTTTAGAAGAAGTGTGCACTCAACTCCAAGTAGCTGCCTCCAAAATATCTTTAGTAGCTACACCCCTCAGAAAAGCAGTAGAAGTGGCAGTAGCCCTAGTGGAATGAGGTCTGATTCCAGCCGGAATCTCCTTACCATGATGAGAATAACAAAAAGCAATACAATGACCAATCCACTTAGAAATAGTTTGTTTAGAAACAGGTTTCCCCTGAGAACCCAAAGCAAAAGAAACAAACAACTGTTGAGACTGTCTGAACCCTTTAGTTCTGCTCAAATAATAACGCAACTGCCTGTGAATATCCAGAGAGTGCAAAATCTTTTCCCCTTTATTTTGGGGATCAGCATAAAAAGTAGGCAGATGAATAGACTGGTTCAAGGCCACATTTGAGATCACTTTAGGCATGAAAGTAGGGTTAGTACGCAAAGAGACCCTGTCCTTATGAAATATTAGGAAGGGTTCAACTGCCATTAGAGCCTGTAATTCAGATACCCTTCTAGCAGACGTAATGGCCAACAAAAAAGCTGTCTTCCAAGACAAAAACTTCAACTCCGCTGTAGCTGCAGGTTCAAAAGGAGATAAAGTGAGTTTCTCCAACACAAAATTGAGATCCCAGGAAGGAGCTCTACGTGGGGGTCTTATGTTCTTTGCCCCTCTAAGAAATTGCTTGAACAAAGGATGAGAGAATAAAGGTGGGTCACAGTCATAGTGAGCAGAAATGGCTGCAGCAAGAACTTTTACAGAGGAGAAAGACAAACCTTTGTCTAGTAATTCTGTAAGATACTGAAGTGAAACACTCAAATTAGGTACTGAAACATCAAAGCACTTTGCTTTGCTCCAAAGAAAAAATCTCCTCCATCAGCATAAACCTTCCTTGTACTAGGCCGTCTGGCCTCCAAAATAACATTCAAAACTTGAGGAAGCTGCGACCCTCCAGGGTCTAGAACAGAATATGCCAGGCTGTCAGATGCAGGGACTGTATCCTGACATTGAGGAAATGATTGCCTGCCTGGGACAAAAGGTGTGGGCTTGATGGCAAAGGCCAAGGATGCTCCTGTACTAAACTCCTCAGTAGAGGGTACCAGTGCTGACGTGGCCAATCTGGAGCTATAAGAATCATGGATAGCTTGCCCCGTCTGACCTTCAAGAGCACCTTGGGAAGAAGAGGCAGAGGAGGAAAGGCATAGACGTGAAGATTGTTCCAACTGAATGATAGAGCATCCACTTTCAAAGCTTTTGGATGAAACATCTTTGTGCAAAATTTGGCAGCTGGAAATTTAGTGGAGAAGCGAACAGATCTATGTCTGGAGTCCCCCAAATCACTGTCAACTGTCGAAATACATGAGGATCCAGTTTCCACTGTGGGATCCACCATCTGTCTGCTCAAAACATCCGCTAAGGAGTTCTGTGCTCCTGGCAGAAACCTTGCCTGAAGAGTGAGGTGCAAACAGAGCAGTCTCCCACAAAATCATAGCTTGTCTGCAAAGTGGGTACGAATGGGTTCCCCCTTGCTTGTTGATGTACCACATGACAGTTGTGTTGTCTGTTTGAATCAACACTTGTCCTGGGTGAAGTAGATCCTTGAAGGCCATCAATGCAAATTGGACTGCTAACATCTCCTTCATGTTGATATGCAAATGTTGAAGTCTGGCAGGCCACGTGTCTTGAACCCATTTTCCATTGAGGTGTGCTCCCAAGCCTTGTCCGAGGCATCTGTCGTTAAGATCCGACTCTGGTCGGGTCACAGAGAGTCCCTTGTTTAGGTGACATTCCTGAGCCCACCACAAAAATTCCTTTTGAATGCAAGGTATTATCTGAATGACAGTGTCCAAATCGTGGCAGTGTTGAGTCCATACACTCTTGAGATACCACTGTAACTTCCTCATATGCAGTTTGGCATTGGGAAGCACCAGAATACAAGATGCCATGAACCCCAAGGCTTGAAGGACTGTCCTTGCAGTCAGCCTGGACAGGAGAGACAATTGTTGGAAGCAAAGGGTAAGATTTCTTTGCTTGTCCGGGGTCAAAAACGCCATCCGAGAGGCTGTATTCAGTCTCACACCCAGAAAGCACATGTCCTGAGAGGGTACTAGACTGGACTTTATTTCTTTCACAGAATACCCTAGGCACCTTAACACTGCCATAACATACTGAAGATGGTGAAGTAACTTGTCTTTGTCTTGAGCAAGAATCAGGCAATCGTCCAAATAAGGATAAATTTGTATTCCTCTTAACCTGAAGAAGGCTATCACCAGAGCCAGAACCTTTGTGAATACCCTGGGCGCAGTAGATAAGCCAAAGGGCAATGCAGAGAACTGATAATGTAAAGTCCCAGCCCGAAAACGCAGGAATCTCCTGCAGCTTGGCCTGATAGGAATATGAAGATAAGCCTCCTTGAGATCCAGAGTTACCATCCAGTGATCTTTGCCTAGCATAGGTAGAAGTTGTTGCAAAGTCAACATTTTGAATTTTGGAATGTCCAGGTATGTGTTGAGAATAGACAAATCCAGAATTGGCCTCCAAGTGTCTCCTTTCTTTGGTACAAGAAACAGGCGAGAATAAAATCCTAGGCCCACCTCTAATGGAGGAACCTGCTGGATAGCTCCCATTTGAAGAAGTAAAGAAATCTGTTTGTGAGCCTCTGCCTTTTGCTGAGGAGGAACGTCTGGCATGCCTTTGAAAGGGGCAATGTGGAAATAAAACTTGTAGCCTCGGTTTATAATGTCCAACACCCATTTGTCCTGGGTGACTAAAAGCCAATTTTGCCTGAAAAGTGCCAACTTTCCTCCCAGAGGAGCTGCCAGACAGGAAGGATCGGGCAGCTGAAGATGCAGGTCATTGGGTCTGTTTACGAAAGGACTGGCCCCTACCCTCACCAGTAGACTGTGCAGGGGAACTGCACGTCCTAGGCCTAAAAGAACCCTGTGCATGAGCTCTGCCCCTACCACGTCTAGATCTGCCCCTAGACTGTAAATCAGAAGAAAGGTAAGCCCATCCCTTAGTAGGTCAATTTCTGCTAAACTTAGGGGGCTGCACTTGTAAAAAATTTTTAACAGTCTGCATAGACTTAGCTTTGTCCCCCATTTTCTTCAAGACTGACTCCACAGGAGAACCAAACAAAACTTCAGACTGAAGGGGAGCATCCAAAATTCGAGCTTTAACATGCTCTGACAAGTTCTGATCCTTAAGCCAAGTGCCTCTGAATAACTGATCCAGTGGCAGCCACCCTGGAAGAGGCCTGCAAAGCATCAAAACCACACTGCAAAGAATGCTTACCCACCTGATCAGAGGCATGAACCAAATCCTGTAATTCTTTACACTCTATGCCCTCTGCTAAAGCATCCACCTTAGATTTCAATTGACTAAGAAGAAAATTCTGGTACTTCAGCATATGAAACTGGCAATTTAAAGCCCTCATTGCAAGAGTGGAAGAGGTATACACTTTTTTACCCCACCTATCCAGAGCTCTAGAGTCCTTATCCATGGGAACTGGATTCTTAACAGAAGCCCTGACACCCTTAGGTCCCTGGCTAATAGTTTCTGGGTCAGCCCTAGGGCTCTTATACAAATATTTATGAGCCTCTGGCACCCTGTAATACCTGTCTGGCTTAACCGGGGCAGGAGGCAAAGAGTCTGGATTAAGGGAAGCCTCAGAGAAAACATCCTGTACAACATCTAAAACCGGAGGTATAGCCAAGGGCCTATGTTGTGGTAAAAACAAGAATTCCCTAGGCCTCTTTCAGGAATCTGAGAAATCCTGACCTTCCCATTTAAAATGCTCCCTCATAGAATGCAGGGTTTCTGAAAGAAAAATCCTCTGGAGGGGAAGCAGAGGGACTAGAATCCTCTGCATCAGAATAAGGGGGAAAATCCTGAATGTCTTCAACCGAAGACTCTGAATAATCTGAAGAATGTTCCAATCCTTCCGCCTCTGGCTCCACCCTAGGCCTCTTATCTGGAGGGGGCATAGAACCTCTAATCAAGGTAATTAAATCTTCTGCCATTTTAAGCATGTGTTTTTTAGGCACAGAACCTGCAGAACTAGGACTAACGCCAGAGGAAGACAAACCAGGCCTGGCCTTTGAAGGTACCTTAGAGACAGAGGGAGAAGGCCTAACCACCTTATGCAAAGAAGGGAGCACAGCAACCTGAGGGGCCCCCTCAGCCTGACCCGACTCCTGAGAGGCCACATCTTGCAAAACTAAAGGTTCCCCCTGAGACTCAACTGAAACCTCGGCCGGATCCACAGACTCCACCGTGGTTTCTAAAGAACCGGCCCGAACGGACTCATCCTGCCTGGATTTCAATGATTTCTCTTTACGCTTCTTCGCGGTAGCGGGCGGAGGATCCGACGGCATATTGTAATTACACCGCCATCAAGACAAGCCTAGCACAATTTAACCTACGCTTAATGGTGCGCTTATTAAATTTAGCACAAAGCGACACCCGACTACGTCGTGCTCAGGCCCCAAACAAGGAATACAAAGAGTGGTAATCCCTATGAGGTATCTGTTTCCCCACAAGAAATACAATTATTCACTTCTTCTGACATCCGGATTTAACTGAGGCAAGAAAAGACAAAAATATTCCCCAACGGGGTACATAGCCCAACTTGGTCTTCGGTCTGAAACTCAGAATACGAAAATTTCAGGACGCCGAACGGCACTTGCAAACGCTGCTTCTGCTTCGGACCATGCGGCAAGAAAGACTGAGGATATGACGTCGGTCATGCGCTTTAGTACCATGGCGTACTGACATCAGATCTAAGCGTCCATGACAGACGCCAGCCTAACACTTTGGTATTCGGGCCGACCGAGGACAGCGGACTACCCACAGGTTATGACTGCAGCAATGTGAGATGAAGATAATCAACCTGTTTTGTTAAAGAAAACACACTGTATTCCATTTCAAGCACATTAACGAAAGTACAGTTTTGTACCTACCATAAATGTAGATGTTAGAGTGTTAACCCTGCTGCAGTCATCACACTTGAGTTATCCCTGTCAGGCGGTCCCCGCAGTCGGCCGGAATTCCAAAGTCTTGGTACGGCGTCGGTTGCTGTCGCCTCTTCCCCGACGTCAGTGCGCCAGGGGTATATATAATGCAACAGACGCCATTCTCTTCAGTTTCAGGTGCCCCCAAAAAGGTGGTCAGAATTAGTACCAAATGGAGTAACCACTGCACAAACACAAAATCCCTTCAGCTATAAGCAAATACATCAGTAAGGCATAGAAGAGATTTAGCCAGTAGAACAGAGGGGATGGAGGGAGGGTAACCTGGACTGCAGCAGGGTGAACACCAATATCTACATTCATGGTAGGTACAAAACTGTACTATGTTCATAGTGTTACCCTGCTGCAGTAATCACACTTGGGTTGAATCCCAAAGCTAAGGTAGGGGGGAGGTATCAGAGGGTTAGTGGAGGCAATAAGGCCCTGCAGAACTGCAGTGGCGAAGCCCGCCCTGGACTTAGTGCTTGGTAAAGGTGTGTACTGAACTCAAAGTTAAATTCTAAAATTTCCTTGGTTGGAACCCCTGAGAAAGGCTGTAGAGGTAGCTGTTGCCCTGGTAGAGTGGGATCTAATGGTAGCAGGAACTGGTTTCCCATGATGGGTATAGCAGAAACGTATGCAATGACCTATCCATTTAGAAATGGCTTGCTTTGATATAGCCTTCCCTTGAGAAGCTGTAGCATAGGATACAAAGAGATGGTCAGATTTTCTGAAAGCCTTAGTTTTTGTCCAAGTAGTAACGAAGCTGCCTGTGAATGTCCAAGGAATACAGGAGTCTCTCACCTTGGTTCTGTGGATTGGGGAAGGTGGGTAAGTGAATGGTTTGATTTAAAGCTGCACTGGAAACCACCTTAGGCATAAAGGAAGGATTAGTTCGTAGAGAAACACTGTCTTGATGAAAAATGAGGAAAGGTTCCACTGCCATTAGCGCCTGTAGCTCTGAGACTCTTCTAGCTGAAGTTATTGCTAGGAGCAGGGCAGTCTTCCATGATAGGAACTGAAGATCTGCAGAGAAAGCTGGTTCAAAAGGAGGTAGCGTTAGTTTTTCCAGAACAAAGTTGAGGTCCCATGTTGGTGTAGGAGCTCTCCTGGGTGGTCTAATGTTTTTGCCCCCTGAGGAACTGCCTTAGAAAAGGATGTGAAAATAAAGGTGGATCCGTGTTGTAGTGAGCTGAAATAGCTGAAGCATGGATTTTAATTGAGGAAAAGGAAAGTCCTTTGTGCAACATCTCAGCTAAAAACTGTAGAATGTGAGGCTGAATTGTGTCTTGGCCTTTAGCTTGGTTCCAGGCACAAAACCTTTTCCATTTGTCCGAATAAGCCTTCCTGGTTCTTGGCCTAATGGCTTCCAGAAAAACACCCAAAACTGTTTGTGAAAGAGGAGCTGGTTGGATGTTTAGTTGATTTGCCATGCAGCCAGATTTAAAGTTTTGAGCTGGCTGTGAAGAATCTGATTGTTTTGTTGTGTGAGCAAATGGGGTATTTGAGGCAATATCCATGGTGGGCTGTGAGCCATATATTTTTCAATTGCGGATACCAGTGCTGGCGTGGCCAGTCTGGGGCTATGAGAATCAGTCGTGGTCTCTCCTTTCTGACTTTCAAAAGAACCTTTGTGAGGAGAGGTAATGGAGGGAAGGCATATACGGTCAGGTTTTTCCAAATGAAAGAGAGCGTCCACTTTCCAAGCTTGATGGTGAAATGTCCTTGTACAAAATTTAGTCAGTTGGTAGTTTTGAGGACTGGCAAACAGGTCTATGTCTGGAAGGCCCCATTTTTGAGTTACTGCAAATATTTGTGGATCTAGTTTCCAGTCGTGGGGATCTTTGATGTTTCTGCTGAGGTCGTCTGCCAATGTGTTCTTCTGTCCTGGCAGGAATTGAGCTTGTAACTGGACTTGGTAGGCCAGAGCAGTGTTCCATAAGATCATTGCTTGCCTGCATAGAGGGTAGGAATGTATACCCCCTTGTTTATGTACCACATTACTGTGGTGTTGTCCGTCTTTATTGCAAGTTGTCCTGGATGTAATAGATCCTTGAAGGCTGTCAGCTTTCTGTACAGCTAGCATCTCTTTGATTTATGTGCAGATTTCTTTGATCTGCAGTCCATAGGCCTTGAATGCATTGTCCTGCCATGTGTGCCCCCCAGGCGTAGTCTGAAACATCTGTTGTGATAGTTTGCCTGGCTGGGGGCAAGGTGAAAGGCTGACACTTGTTGAGGTGACATGCCTGTGGCCACCATAGAAATTCCTGTTGTACGCAGGGAATGAGAGATCAGTGTGTCCAAGCTGTGGCTGTGTTGAGACCATACGCTTTTTAGGTACCACTGTAATTTCCTCATATGCAGCTTTGCAAATGGTATTAGTATGCAAGATGCCATGAAGCCCAAAGCCTGCAGAATTTTTCTTGCCGTTAATTGGGTCTTTGTCGCCATAGTCTTGAAATATTGAGTCAGTTGTAGTTGCTTGTCTGGCGCAAGACAAGCCTTCTGGGCCATTGTATTCAAGCTGGCACCCAGGAATGTCATTTTTTGTGAGGGTACTAGTTTTGACTTCTTTTCGTTTACTGTGTACCCCAGACAGTTTAGTAAATGCTTTACAAAGGCCAGATGATGTAACAGAATGTCTTTGCTTTCTGCTTGGATGAGGCAGCCCAGGTATGAATATATTTGAATTCCTCTGTCTGCAGTATGCAATTACTGGTGCCAGGCATTTTGTGAAAACTCTGGGCGCAATAGATAAGCCAAAGAGCAGTGCAGAGAAATGGTAATGGGTTGAACCTGCAATGAAACGGAGGTATCTTCTGCAACTTTGTCTGACAGGGACATGCAGGTATGCCTCCTTGAGGTCCAACGTTACTAGCTATGCTTCCTTGCCAAACATGGGAAGTAGCTATAGTAGTGTTAGCATCTTGAATTTGGGTACTTGTAAGTGTTTAGAATTGAAAGGTCCAGAATTGGTCTCCAGGCATGGTCCTTTCTGGGCACTAGAAAGTCTTTAGTAAAATCCTTGGCCTTGCTCTCGAGCAGGTACCAGTTGAATGGCTCTCATGTCCATGAGAGCTGTAACTTGCTTTTGTGCCTCTGCCCATTGATTGTGTCAGGTTTGGCAATCCTCTTCATTGGCAAGGTGCGATAGTGGAATCTGTATTCTCGTAAAATTATGTCTAGGACCCATTTGTCCTTTGTGACAAGCCAGATGTCTGCAAAAAGTGTGAGTTTTCCCCCCATCGGGGCTGCCAAGAGAGTATTGCTTGGCCAGATGAGGTGCAAGTCATTGAGTTTGCCTTCTGGTGGATTGAGACCTGTCTTCTCTTCCCTTCTGTGTTGTAGTGCCCCATTGGCGAGGTTTATACTGGGCTTGTGGTTGTCCTCTGCCCCTTGGGCGCCTGCATTTACCCCTCTGTGGTCTGTCAGTGGCTGGAAAGGACCAATTTTTTGTTGGCCAGTTTCTGCTGAAGCGAGGGGGTTGTACTTGTAGGAAATCTTTGACTGTCTGCATAGATTTTGCCTTATCTTCCATTTTCTTTAAAACAACTTCTGCTTTAACTCCAAAAAGAACATCCTTCTGTAAGGGAGCATCTAGCAGTTTTGCTTTAACATTATCAGGCAGAGTTTGTTCCTTTAACAAAGCATGCCTACGTATAACAGACCCAGTGACAGCTGCTCTGCAGGAGGCCTCCAAAGAATCAAACCCACATTGTAAGGTATGTTTGCCCACCTGCTCAGTGGCGTGCAGCACATCCTGTACTTCTTTCAATTCAGATTGTTGAGGGAGAGTGGTTATTCTTTGCTTTAACTGAGAGATTAGAAATTGCTGATATTTAAGCATGTGAAATTGACAATTCAGTGCCCTCATAGCTAGTGTGGCTGAGGTAAACCTTTTTCCCCCACCTGTGTAGTGCTCTGGAATCCCTCTCAGAAGGTACTGGGTTTTTAGCCATAGAAGCCTTAGTCCCCTTGGGACCCTGGGAGAGGGTCTCTGGGTCAGCTACAGGGCTTTTGTAAAGAAATTTGTGAGAATCAGGCACTCTGTAGTATGTCAGGCTTAGCCGGAGCAGGAGGTAGAGAGTCCGGTTTGAAACTGGATTCTAAATAGACATCATCCACAATGTCCAAAACTGGTGAGATGGCAAGTGGTCTGTGTTGGGGGGAGTAAAAGAAAAGTACAGTTTTGTACCTACCATAAATGTAGATGTCCGATAGACATGCAACTGCAGTCATAACATGTGGGTTGTCCTGCCTCAGGCAGCCCTCGGTCGGCCGGATTCCGAAGTCTGGGTCTGACGTCGGCTGATGCCGCATTTCTCTCCGTCAGAGCGGCTGGAGTACATAAGCATCAGCAGACGCCATTTTCTTCAGTGTTTCTTGCCCCAGATGCCAGGTGCCTTCCAAGGAAGGCTGTAATCAAATTGGAAGACAAACAGGATTCCAAACAAATAAATGAGCAATAAAACAAATACACCATAACAGATATCCCCAGCTAACAGTAACAGGGATAGGAGTGGACCCTAGGCATAGAGGGGTATGGAGGGTGGGAAAATCCGACTGCAGTTGCGGTACAAAACTGTACTATGTCCTTCAAGAATGCAACTGCAGTCATAACATGTGGGTAGAATACCATAGCTTAGCTGGGGGAGGAAGAATGCTCTAGGAAAAAGATGGTGTGGCAATCAAACCCTGCAGGACTGCCGAAGCAAAGCCTGCTCTGGATCTGGAGTATAGAGGGAGAATGTAGTGTTTGGAGAATGTATGCACGGAGCTCCATGTAGCAGCTTCTAGAATGTCTAGAGTAGGCACCCCTCTTAAGAATGCTGTAGAGGTGGCTGTAGCTCTGGTGGAATGTGGTCTGACACTGGCTGGAACAGTCTTTCCATGAAAGGAATAACAGAATCTGATGCAATGTCCAATCCATTTTGAAATTGTCTGTTTTGAAATTGCTTTTCCTTGGACTGCAGGGGCGTAAGCTACAAAAAGTTGTTCAGACTTCCTACTGGACTTGGTTCTGTCCAGGTAGTAACGAAGTTGTCTGTGAATGTCCAAGGTATGCAACAGTCTTTCCCCCTTATTCTCAGGACTGGGGAAGAAAGCAGGCAGATGAATGGCTTGATTTAAAGAAACCCTAGATACCACCTTTGGCATAAAAGTAGGGTTGGTCCTTAATGAAACCCTGTCTCTGAAAAATAATAAAGGGTGGTATTGCCATTAGGGCCTGTAGCTCCGAAACCCTTCTTGCTGATGTAATTGCCAACAGGAAAGCTGTCTTCCATGAGAGAAATTGCAAGTCAACTGAAGCTGCTGGCTCAAATGGAGGTAGAGTCTGTTTTTCTAGGACAAAATTGAGGTCCCAGGCTGGCACTGGGGCCTTTCTTGGTGGCTAAATGTTCTTGATTCCCCTGAGGAATTGCCTTAGTAAAGGGTATGAAAAAACAGGAGGATCAGTGTTGTATCTAGCTGAAATAGCAGATGCATGTATCTTTATGGAAGAATATGAGAGGCCGTTCTTTAACATATCTGCCAAATATTCCAAGATGAGTGGGATGTTCAACAATGATGCATCATGTCCCTTCCTGGTATTCCAATTGCTGAATCCTTTCCACTTTGCTAAGTAAACCTTTCTGGTGGATGGTCTTCGAGCCTCTGTTAGTATCCGCTGAACTTCCATGGAAAGAGATAGGCTGAAGTTATTTATGGGATCTCCCAGGCTGTTAGCTGCAGTGTCTGAAGATTTGGATGCACTGTTTCGAAGTTGCATTGAGTCAGAAGTAGAGGCCATTGGGGAAGGGCCCACCTCCTGGTGTGACATATGCTCCGTAGTAGTGGGTACCAGTGTTGTCTTGGCCAGTCCGGAGCTATTATGATTCCCTTGGGGGTCTCTGCTTTGATCTTTAGTAATACTGAGGTCATCAGTGGCAGAGGTAGGAATGCATAGATTGTTAGGAAGTTCCAGTTGAATGAGAGGGCATCTATTTTCCAAGCTTTTGGATGGTATGTCCTTGTGCAGAATTTGGGTAGAAGATGGTTGAGGTGAGAGGCAAATAGGTCCACTTCTGGCTTGCCCCATGTCGAAGTGAGTTGTCTGAAGGCCTTCGGATGTAACCTCCACTCGTGTGGATCTGTGAAATTCCTGCTTAGGCTGTCCGCCAACACATTGTCTTTTCCTGGAACAAACTGGGATTGTAACTGGATGTTTAGGCTCAGTGATTTCTCCCAAAGATGCATTGTCAGTCTGCAAAGGGGTAAGAGTGGGTGCCCCCTTGCTTGTTTATGTACCACATCACAGTGGTGTTGTCTGTCCGTATCAGTAAATGGCCTTGCTGGGGATGGTGTCGAAAAGCCTCGATGGCATGCATTACTGCCAGCATTTCCTTTTGGTTTATATGCAGATGTGTTTCCTTTGGAGACCATTGTCCTTGTATACACCTGCCTTCCATGTGCGCCCCCCATCCAAGGTCTGAGGCGTCTGTGGTCATGGTCTGTGTTATCTGTGGTTTTTTGAATGACATACCTGTGTTTGCCAGGCTCACCGAGGCCCACCATAAGAATTCCTTTTGTAGGCATGGAATGAGCGGTATGATCGTCTCCAAGTTGTTGCTGTGTTGAGACCAAATGCTTTTTAGGTACCATTGAAGCTCTCATGTGTAGTCTTGCTAATGGAACCAGGAGAATGCAGGATGCCATGTAACCCAGGGCCTGTAGGAATCTCCTTGCAGTCATCTGGGTGAGTTTTGCTAAACCTTTGAAGTAATGAGTTAACTTCTCTTGCTTGTCTTCTGTCAGGTAAGCCATCTGAGAGGCTGTGTCTAGTTTGGCTCCTAAGAAGATTATTTGCTGGGATGGCTGCAGTCTTGACTTTTGGAAGTTGACTGTGTATCCCAGAGCTTGAAGTAATCGTATGACATAATCCAGGTTTTTTGTCAACATCAATTTGTCGTCCGCTTGTATGAGGCAGTCGTCCAGGTACGGGTAAATTTGTATCCCCTGGAGCCTGCAATGAGCAATTACTGAAGCCAGGCATTTTGTGTATACTCTGGGCGCAGTAGATATGCCAAATGGCAATGCTGAGAATTGATAATGCTCTGGCCCTGCAAGAAATCTGAGGTATCTTCTGCAGATGTCTGATAGGGACATGCAGGTATGCCTCCTTGAGGTCCAGAGTAATCAGCCAAGACCCCTTGCCCAGCATGGGAAGGAGTTGCTGTAGAGTCAGCATTTTGAACTTTGGTACTATGAGAAAGGTGTTTAATGCGGACAAGTCCAGTATTGGTCTCCATTGAGTTTCTTTTCTTGGAACAAGGAACAGTCGAGTAAAACCCCTGGTCTTGTTCTTGTTGTGGAACTCTTTCTATTGCTTTCATCCGAGTCAGCAGAGTGATTTGCTTGATAGCCTCTGCCCTCTGGTTTTGTGGTAGTTTTGGCATGCCTTGTTTTCTTGGTAAGGTATGAAAATGAAACTTGTACCCTCGGTCTATAGTGTCCAAAATCCATTTGTCCTTTGTCAGTCTGTGTCAATTTTCTGCAAACAGAGATAATTTCCCGCCCAAGGGAGCTTCTATTTGTTCCCTGGTAGGCGGTAGTAGAGGAAAGTCATTGAGATTGTGGTTGTGGGGCAGGTGAAACCCCTGCGTCACTTCTTTGGTTTCCTGGCTGCCATTGTAGTCCCCTGTAAGGGCCTCTGTATTGGCCTCTTCCTCGCCACGCCTGTTCTTACCCCTTTGAAACTTTTCTGTATTAGGAAAGGACCAGTTTTAGAAGGCCAATTCGTACTGAATCTGGGGTGTTGAACCTGGAGGAAATCTCTCACCGCCTGAACTGATTCAGCTCTCTCTTCGCTGTTCTTTAACACATCCTTAGCATCCGCACCAAAAGCTTGTTCTTTTCCAAAGGTGCATCCAGAAGTTTTGCTTTTACATGATCTGGTAGAAGTTGCTCTTTTAACCAAGCATGTCTACGAATGACTGCCCCTGTCATAGCTGCCCTACATGAAGCTTCCAGTGCATCATATCCACACTGCAGGAAGTGATTGCTTACTTGCTGAGTGTTATGTACAGCTTCCTGCAAAGTCTTCCTGTCTAAAGGATCAGGAGTGGCTAAAGTTTTTTGTAAATCTTCTAAAAGGTAATCCTGATAGTGCAACATATGAAAGGCAATTTAAAGCTGTCATAGATAAGGTAGTGGATGTGTAAACCTTTTTGCCCCATCTCTCTAATGACCTAGCTTCCCTGTTGGAGGGCAATGGATTTTTAGAGGTGGAGGCTGAAACTCCTTTAGGCCCCTGTGAAATAGTTTCCAAATCAGCAGTATGGGCCCTAAATAAATGGGAATGAGTTTCTGGGACCCTGTAATACCTGTCTGGCTTGGCTGGAGCAGGAGGAAGAGAATCAGGGGTAGCACTAGAGTCAGAATATAAATCATCCAGAACATAAAGTACAGGAGGAATAGCTAAGGGCCTGTGCTGAGGCTTCTTAAGGAAAGTCCTCAGGCGTTTCCTCGAATCAGAATATTCCTGACCTTGCCACTTGAAATGTTCCCTCATGGTGTGCAGAACTTCCCCAAAAGAAATATCCTCAGGAGGGGAGGCTGAGGGGATGGAATCTTCTGCATCCGAGTCCTCATAGGTCTGGAAGAGCTCTTCCTGGCTATCAGAGTGGACAGAGCCCTCAATCTTCATCTGAAGGAATAGGTTCAGAGGGTTCAACCCGGGGCCTTTTATCAGAAGGAGGCTGGGATCCTCTCTCAGGATGGGCCTACGAACCTCTAATCATGGAAATTAAATCAGCAGCCATGGACATAATTTGGGTCTCTGGAGTAGGCCGAGGTAAGGATTTAGAAGTAATATGCTTTGCTTTGCTGGCTGCCTTAGCCCTAGTGTAGGCCTTAATAGACATGGCCATACTGGCAGCTCCACGTGCAGGAGTGACCTTGTCTACAGCAATGGTCTCTGGCATTTCCTCGGTTTCGGTATCCGGAGGAAAATCGATAACTGGCGGAGTGATGTCCGGAATCGGAGTAGTCGGTAATGCGGTGTCTTCGGTTCAGAGCGGTGGAGAGACCGTCTCAGACGGAACCAGAGCACTCGCGCTAGGTTTTCACATAGAGTCGGTGGTAGACGCGGGCCGAGGATGTCGGTCCCGGTCTTTTCGCTTTTTGGGAGTTAGCGATGTCGGAAGATCCGACGGCATGGTGTAAGCAAATTTATCGGCGAAAAAGTCTTCAGCGAACTCCGCCCGGCGTCTGAAAGTGCGCTTGTTGAAGCGAGCACAGGCTAAGACGTCGCGGTCTGGGCCCAGGCAAGGAAGACAGTAATAGTGGAAATCCTTATGAGGTATTTGTTTACCACAAGACAGACAACTGTTAACTTTTTCCGTAATTTCTGACATCAGCTGAGGCAAGAAAAGGTCCCCAACGGGGTACTTAGCTTTTTTGATGACTTCGGTATCGAAGAATACAGGAGCTGACCGACCGGCACTTGCGAACTGCTTCTGCTTCGGGCACCGCGCGGCAAGAAATACTGAAGAAAATGGCGTCGGCTGATGCTTATGTACTCCAGCCGCTCTGACGGAGAGAAATGCGGCATCAGCCGACGTCGGACCCAGACTTTGGAATCCGGCCGACCGAGGGCTGCCTGAGGCAGGACAACCCACATGTTATGACTGCAGTTGCATTCTTGAAGGACATCTGAGCCTTTTCTTTGAATCAGAGTAGTCCTGACCTTCCCAGTGGAAATGTTCCCTCAGTGTGTAAAGTTTCCCCAAAAGAGTAGTCTTCGGGAGGAGAAGCTGAGGGAATAGAGTCCTCAGCATCAGAATCTTCATAAGGAGAGGAGGAGTAGTCTTGGTCCTCAGAGGAGTCTGAAGAAATGGACATTTGCTCAGAGGATGCATAATCTTCCTCTTGTCTAGGCCTTTTGTCAGGAGGGGGCTGGGAACCTCTGATTAAAGAAATCAAATCTTCAGCCATTTTGAGCATCTGTTTCTTGGGCATGGGGCCTTGAACAGGAGACTGAAGTGCAGTCCTTTTAGATTTAGGAGTCTTCGACTTAGAAAACGTTTTAATGGTGAGTGTCTGAAAACGCCTTCAGAAACAGATGGCGTTTCTGTAGCACCAACGTCTTTTTGTAGCAAAGTCGTCGGAAGGGCCTGAAGTAAAAGGCTGCGTCGGCCTGGTACATTCCGTCAAACTTTCTGTAGCAGTCTGGTTCCAGATCTGCGGTAGTCAGGGCTGCGTCGGCGCCTCACTGAGAACCGGAGACCGGATCAGCCGAGGCCTCGGAATATGGCTTAGGCCTGGGCTGTCTGTCCTTATCCCTGCATTTTTTGTGCAGGCCGGTAGTCGGTTGCTCCAACGGCATGGTGTAGTTAAATTTCCTACCGAAGTAGTGTCGTGCGAAATCAAAGCATCATTTAATAGTACGCTTATTAAACCTAGCACAAAACCGACAAGTAGTGATGTCGTGGTCTGGGCCTAAGCAAGGTATGCAATAATGAAAATCCTTGAGGTATTTGCTTCCCACAAGAAATACAATTGTTAACTTTTTCTGACATCGGTCTAAGGCAAGAAAAGTTTCCCCAACGGGGTACTTAGCTTTATAGAAGACTTTGGTCTGAAATTCGAAAATCTCAGGAGTCGGCCGATCGGCACTTGCAAGCTGCTTCTGCTTCGGGCACCGTGCAGCAAGAAAGACGGAAGAAAATGGCGTTGGTTGCATTATATATACCCCTGGCGCACTGACATCAGGTAAGAGACGACAGCAACAGACGCCGGACCAAGATTTTGGAGTTCTGACCAACTGCGGGACCGCCTGACGACAGGATAATCCAAGTGTGATGACTGCAGCAGGGTAACACGATGAACATATTTACTAATTGGGAAACAACCGCTGTTAGCTCAAAAGTCTGGTTGCGATAATACACAAGTACCCTTATTTCTTTTAAGCACGTCTCGGTACCTCACCCAAACAGCCTTCTTGATCTGTTGGCGGCAGTCAAACACCAGTGACTATTACATTGCACATCAAATTAACATTGTTGAAATAACCAATGTTCATCCTCAATTCTATTCCATTAGACTTCTGTACAAAGTCATCAAAATCTTCAAAAATTAAGTTTTTTTCAGAATTTTTTCTATTACACCACCACACAACGTGGAGTTTCAAGCTCATAGAATATCCCCTAGCTAAAAATTAAATTACTCACGTCATTAAAAGATTGTAGCATATTGGTATAGCCTAGCGGATCTATAAAACTTTTAGTTATGTACTTACCATAACTTTAGATGTTTGGGATCCATCTCGCCTACATTCTGTACTGATGGGCTCGGAGCCGATCCCTCGGCTCCGACTCGGCACGCTATGCTATAGAGCGAAGCCTCTTATTGGCTGAGCTATTTTCTATCCCAGGATGCACCACCACTAATCCCCCAGATCTTGTTTGTCCACATTCATGCACACATACATGCACACATACATAACATGTTTATATAACATTGCCAGATGTTTCAAGATGAAACAGGATTCGGACCTTCTGATCTCCTCTGATCTCCAAGGAAGGGGGAAGGAGGGTGGGTTATTGGGAATGTAGGCGAGATGGATCCCAAACATCTAAAGTTATGGTAAGTACATAACTAAAAGATGTTATGTGATCCTCTCTTGCCTACATTCTGTACTGATGGGACAGCGTCCCTAGCACCTAAATTCCTGGGTGGCTCACTGGAAAACACTCCTGAGCACTGTGGAACCAAATGAAGCTCGCCCCCGAGATGCCACATCCAATTTGTAGTGAGAAATGAAAGTGTGCGGGTAAGACCACGTAGCCGCAGCACAAATGTCACTAATGGCAAGCTTAGAATGGAATGCTATTGAAGTAGCCATAGCTCTTGTAAAATGAGCTTTGACAGAGGTTGTAAGCTCTTTATTAGAAGAGGAATAAGCTTGAGTAATACAGTCCCTGATCCATTTGGCAATAGTGACCTTTGTGATGGCTTTGCCCAATTTATTATCCGAAAAGGATACAAACAATTGATCTGTTTTCCTTGTTTGTTTGGTCCTATCTAAATAAAAACGCAATTGCCTGTGGACATCTAATGTGTGGAATATGTATTCCGCTTTGAGTACTTTGGAAAGAAAACTGGAAGTTCTAATGAATGTTGTAGGCAAAAACTGGAACAAACCTTAGGGACAAAGGATGGATTTGGCCTGTGAGATGCTCTATCTTTGTGAAAAAACAGGTACGGAGGTTTTACAGACAAAGCTTGAAGCTCTGAAACCTTTCTGGCAGAAGTAAATTGCAACCAGAAAGGCAGTTTTCCACGATAGAAATTTCAAATCGCATGTTGCTGCCGGTTCGAAGGGGGAGGAAGTTAAGGCACGCAACACCACATCGAGATCCCATGGAGGAGAAGGATGAGAAATCGGAGGTCGTAAAAGCGCAGCACCTTTCATGAAGGTCTTACACAATCTGTTGCTCATTAAAGGTGGGTTTATAGACTCGTGAAAATTGGAGATAGCTGCCAATTGAACCTTGATGGTAGAGACTGAAGAACCTTGATTGAATAGGGAAGTTAGAAATTTCAGGACTTCTGATACGGGAATAGTGATGGGATCCAGACCCCGGAGCTGAGCCCAAATTGCAAATATCTTCCATTTGCTAGAATACAATTTCTTAGTGGCAGTCTTGTGGGCCGAAGATATGATATGTACAACTTCCGGGATTAAGGTACGATTCCTGACTATAGTCGGAAGCGGAGGAGCCAAGCTGTTAATTTCAAGGTGTGGAGGGACTGGTGGAGTAGTCCCGACTGATTAACTAATAGGTCTGGGATCTGATCCAGGAACCATGGACCGTCCAGTGCATATTTCCGAAGATAAGGGAACCATACCTGACTAGGTCAGTAAGGAGCAACTAAGATCATTTTGCTCCCCAAGTGAGACACCTTTTGGATCACTCTGGGAAGGAGGGGAACTGGGGGAAAAGCATATAGCAAGCCGGTGGGCCACGGATGGGCTAGTGCGTCCATAGGGCTCTCCCCTGGAGCCAGAGTGAGTGAGAAGAACTTTTTGCACTTCGCATTCAACGGGGTTGCGAAGAGGTCGCAACAAGGAATTCCCCATTTGCTGAAAATCTGATTTGCAACTGTAATGTTCAGAGACCACTCTTGTGGAGAGAGTATAGTTCTGCTCAGTCTGTCGGCTATCACATTGGCCTTGCCAGGGATACGAGTCGCCACTAGAAATAGTTTGGTCGACACTGCCCATTCCCAAACTCTCATGGCCTCTCTGCAAAGGGGGTAGGATCTGGTCCCTCCCTGCTTGTTCAGGTACCAGACTACTGACATGTTGTCGGAGTGAACGGCAATTACGCCCTGAGGGAGGTAATCGTGAAGGGCTTGTAGGGACAGAAACACCGCCCTCATTTCTAAGATGTTGATATGAAGTAGGGACTCTTCCGAATGCCATTTGCCTTGGACTGACCTGCCCAGGGAATGCCCCCCCCCACCCCATCTGGGAGGCGTCCGTAGTCAAAGTGGCCACAGGAGGAGGTGGAACAAAGGGTCGTCCCTGATCCAGATTGGAGGGCACCAGCCACCATCGAAGGTCCTGTTTGCAGGTTTCCGTGATCCATATGAGGTGACTGAGAGGAAGATCTTGAAAGGACCACTGTGTTGAAAGAAGCCACTGGACAATTCTCGTGTGCAACCTTGCTAGGGGAACTAGAAGAACTATGGCGGACATAGATCCCAATAGCTGCAGGACCATTCTGGCTGGGGCTTTGGATCTGGGAAGTAAGGCTCGAACTTGAGCCTGTATAGTTTGTATCCTTTCTGTAGGTAGATAGACCAGCATTCGGTTTGAGTCTCTCTCTACTCAGATGAATCTTATGCGTTGAGATGGCAGCAACACAGACTTTGGCCAATTGAAGGTGATTCCAAGGGAAGTGCCCAGTGATATAGTGGCTTGTAGGCTCCGCAATAGTAGATGCTTGGAGGTGGCAGTTAGGAGCCAGTCGTCTAGATACAGAAACACCTGGAATCCTAGACTTCTCAGGTGAGCAGTCACGACCGCCAAACATTTGGTGAACACCCTGGGGACTGTGGTGAGACCAAAGGGCAGTGTGCGGAACTGAAAATGACCGTCTCCTAGGCTGAAGCGCAGATGTCTCCTGGATGCTTGATGTACCATGATATGGTAATAAGTATCCTTGAGATCTATGGAGCACATCCAAACACCTTTCTCCAGCAGTGGGAGAATGGACTGTAGGGTGACCATTCGGAACTTGGACTTTGACTGAACGATTTAGAATGCTGAGATCCAAAATGGGCCTCAAGTCCCCGGTCTTTTTTGGCACCAAAAAGAATCTTGAGTAAGTCCCTAATCCGATCTGGTCTCCAGGGACCGGTTGGATCACTCGCTTTTGAAGCAGCTTTGAAAGTTCTAGGGCTGCAATTTCCGGTTGACTGGGTGGCGGGTCCGGGATTTTTGGACTGAGGTGGGGGTGAGTAAAGGGATGGCGTAACCTCCGGCGATAATTCAAGCACCCATCGGTCCTGAGTGATACCTTCCCAGGCTTTTAGGTGCCTCGAAAAACGACCCCCGACTGGCTCCGGAGCTGCACAGTCGGGCAATCCCTCAGGGACTGTGAAAGGCTGAAAAGCCACGAAAGGATTCACGGTCTCCAGTGTTGCGGGGGCCTCTGCCGCCTCGGACGGCGTCTTCCAGAAGAATTTCCCCCTCCTCTGCCTCTAGAAGGGGGATCGTCCTGCTGTGAGGGATAAGACTTCTGAGATCTACGGAACCACATTTTCCCTCCTCTTGTAGCCTTGGGGTAAGGCCGAAAGGGAGTGGAAAATCTTGCCCCTACGGCAGTCAAAGTCTTACCTTCTTGCTCGCAGCGGGTCAATGTGTCCTTTACCTGGGGTCCAAACAAAGAGGAACCATCAAAGGGGGCGTCTGCAAAGGAAGACTTGAAGGCTTCCGCAAAATGACACAGGCGGAGCCAGACTTGCCTCCGTAGAGCAATACCTGTACCTGCCGCTCTACTCGCCCCTTCGGCCGCATAAAAAATGAGCCTCATGGACGAGTTTGATATGGATGACAGCGTAGCCAACTGAGAGCCAACCGTCTGGGCCAGCTGCTCAGGTAAGTGACATAAGAGGGTATCTGAAAGCTCCTTGATCAGATCCCTCTGAAACCTGGTGAAGTGCGTTAGATAGTTCAGGGACCTTAAAGTAAAGAACGCTGAACTTAGGGTGCGCTTACCGTACCGATCCATGCTCCTAGACTCCTTATTAGGAGGATGGACGGACGTCGAAGCCTCTGCTACATCTTGCTGGGAAGCAGATGCCACCACCAAGGCATCTACAGCCACACCTTTTGTCAAAAACTCCTTTTCTGGGGGTGCTGACAGGAACTTGTTTGGGCGAGCAGGCACAGGTTCCACAGAGTCTGGGTGTTCCCACGCCCTTAGACAGATCAAATCTAGGAGCTCGAAGGGCGGAGACACCCAGGAGGCGGAGGGCTGAGCCCCGAAGGCCTTCAGGAACACCGACTCGTCAGCAGAAGGGGTGCCTCGTTGTTTGAGGGCTTTCAGGATGTCTGCAAAGGAGACATCATCTGAGGACGACTTAGGGGACCCCTCTGCATCATCAAGATCAGTGTCTGATGTGAGAGACTCATCCGGGGAGTCAACGTGCTTCCTCTTGCACAATCTTTTCCTTGGAGGTTCCTCCGAAGAAGCTTCAGAGGGACCTCCAGGAGGGGGGGAACCCCCAGTGGGGGTGACCTCAGGCCCCGGGGCTCTGCTAAGGACAGGGGGACTGCCAAAGACCCAGTCTCCGTATGCAGGGAAAGTGCTGTAGAGACCGTGGAGGTAGCCAAAGAGGATTTGGCTAAAGCACTCCTCATGGCCCTGAAGGCCGGACCACCAGAATCCTGGGAAGGTCCCACCTCCGTGGCCACAGTAGACGGTACCCCCGCAGCAGACGCACCGAGAGGAAGGCTTGGGACCGAAAACATCAGTCCCGAAGCGTCCCCCCCGGGGCCAACAGAGGAGACAGACTCGAGAGCCGGAGTTGGAGTAAGGGTCGGGCCCGACCCGGAAACCTCCATCGGCTCCACCAGCACCGGCTCCAACGGTGCCGAGGCTGTTGGAGGAGGAACCATAACTACAGGGTGGACCATCGGCTCCGAAGCCGAATGGGCTGGAGCCGAAACTAACTTCTGGAACACAGGAGACTGGAAAAGTCTTAGGAGCACCCTGTCGATGTCCGAATCAGACATCTTGGAGGATCTAGATGAGACAGATCGGGTCCGAACAGACTTCTCCATCGGCTCCAAAGGACTGGGGGACCGGCTCTGAATGGATTCGACCAATATCTGTTCCGAGAGAGATCCCAAAACAATTTCCCTCGGTACAGAGGAGGGCTTCGGCGCCGAAGGGGAAGAGTCTGAGCCGGCAACCCTCATCTGCTCCAAAATCAGTGGAGCCGATGAAGGTGACCCACCTCTCGACGCCCCAGTCCTCGGCTCCGAAACCAGAGGAGTTGAGACTGGAGGCATAGAGGCAGACCGTTCCGCCCTCGGCTCCGAAGTCCATGGAGCCGATGTAGAAGCCTGCCTAGGTTTCTTAGCAGTCAGTTCAGACGGGCTGGTTGGAGCAGACGCTTTTTTCTTCTTTTTGGTAGGAGAGGAAGAGGAAGATAAGGCCTCCTTGAAGGAGGGTTTAATCAGCCCTTTCAATATTAACTTATTCTTCCTCTCTTGGAGGACTCTAGAAGAAAAGGCGTGACACGCTACAGGACTCCTGTAGGTGCTTGGCGCCTAAACAATATACGCACGAGGAGTGGTCATCGGTTATAGACATTATAACCGCACCTCGTGCACTTTATAAACCCAGAGGGTCTATGTTCTTTTGACATACTAACAGACACTAAACAAAACAAGTTAAAGTAGCAGTATCTGTTCAGTAATGAAGATTTTACCACAATACAAAAGACTTTAACCAACTTTTTTTTTTTTTTTTTTGGTTAAACGAGACAACACACTAAATATATCAGGAAAAAAATGCTGAAAAGGAGGGCTAAAACCCTCTAACTTAAGCAGGTACTTGACCTCCTGAAAGAATAAAGACACTAGTTAAAGAATAGGGGAAGGCCCCTCTAACTTAAACGGGAAACCTTTCCCTTAATCAAACACAATTTTCCACAACAAAGTTAGCAAAACACACTCGTACAACAACAATAGCTGTTAAAACAGCTTTTTGGGTAAGACCAAAATTCCCGACAGGAAACTTTGAAGAAAACAGTACTTAACTTAGCTCAGCCAAGTTTGAGACCACGTCCTAGCTTGCAAGCGGCAAACGAGATCTGGGGGATTAATGGTGGTGCATCCTGGGATAGAAAATAGCTCAGCCAATAAGAGGCTTCGCTCTATAGCATAGTGTGCAGAGTCTGAGCAGAGGGATCGGCTCCGAGCCCATCAGTACAGAATGTAGGCGAGATAGGATCATATAACATCTGCCCTTTCAACACATTTGTGTACATGTTGTGGATGCATGCTACCTCGATATTCTCAGAGTTGTGTGTAGCCTAGTATCTAAACCCATAGATGGAACCCTAACTTGAACATCTATAAAGTCTATACTGTCTTTAGAATAACAAAGAATTTAAGAAATGTAGTAGTCTGATGAAGATTTTCAGCAAAGTCATTTAAGATACTAACCAGACCTGCCCATGTGATAAAAGTGCACATAGTAGGGTACACATTGCAGAACACACTGCTTTCAAATAAATAGCTAGTTAGTGCCTGTCGCTATGCCTACCCTTGGAACAAAAACAAAAACTTTCAAATACGAAAGCATTGTATCCAATGAGGTGCATGTTAGATGCATCTGACTGGTGGTGTAAATCGGAATGTTTAGAAAGGAATAGCCTGACAAAAATCAATTCCCAAATCACTGGAAATCACCATAAACAGACAACATCCAACATAAGCATGTAACTAGTGCCATTCTAACCATTAGACCATTCATATAATGGAGAAAATGTTTGGTGGTGTCTTTCAATATTTAGCGTTAACCTTGTCTAAACAATGGACGCAACATTCTCTCAACCTAAAATGGAAAGATTTGTGGTCCACACTCTACCTGACACTACTGGACTCACTGGTGGATAGTCAGATTTATTTAAGAAACCATATAGGATGGGTAAGGTTAGACACTCATCTAAGGAATAATATAGGTCTTTGCCAATTGCACCTTCCATTAATAGGTCATGTAAACAAGAATGTACTTTCAGTAATAGCATTAATATTAGCTATTAAACATTCATGTAGAAACATCCTGTAACATAGCACTCATATTTTCAAGATATCTGGCAGTATCCATCAATACTATGGCACCCCACCCCCAGGATACATCTGTAGTTGTTCACGCGATACAAGCTCATACAGGGCATTACATTCTTGTGAAGTTAAATTATGGAGAGATATTCTAGGTTTGTGGCTCAAGGACTCGTATATATCCCTTTCATGTGTTCTATAAAATGCATCAACAAGTGGCATATTATTGGGAAAATACTGTCTAGGTTTCCCAAGCCATGTACATTGCTGTAAATCATTGCCAGGTAAGTATTCGAACAGGGAATTTCCTAGCAAACAATTTAAGATCAGTTAAGTACATCACTTTGTATAGAACTTTTGGCAGATATAAAAACAGTCCCTTATTAATAATATTGGTCTGTTCTGGAGTTAACAGAAGAAATACTCAATGTCAGGAGGTACCTTGCTTTGCACCACTGGAGCCAGTGGTCCTGCTAGTTTTAGTCTCTTCCAACCTTGTTGATTCCTGCTGGACAAACGTCCCCTCCCTTCTTGTAGACTCTCACTGGTTTTAGCAACTGTAGATGTAAAAAAAAAAAGGGTCTGTAAGCAGTTTTAGCACACAGTGCAATTGGGAGCATTGATATGTTCAGCCAGTGTAGATGAAGGTACATTCCCAGAATCCTTTACATCAGCCAAAATGTTATTAATGGCCTTCAAGGCTCCTTCAAGGGTGAGTTATCACAGGGTACACCAGTCCATCTATTCCAAGTCAGTGTTATTTACACTGGCCACTGTAAATCATTATGAGCAGTAGCACCATTACCATTGTTAAGGAGTTGCTGACTGCGTGGGTGGAAAACAGGACTCTGTCTTGGGCCACGAGAAAACATGGCCCTCCCAAAATCTGCCAAATCCCTTGGCAATTTCTTTCTAATCGCATCCTGCAACCTTTTTTCACAGGAGGAAACATCCAATAAACCAAACTTATGTTTAAATGCTGGAAACATTAAAAATGCACTCATCTTATCCTTTCCAGCTATAAACTCCTTAAGGATTGAGGCTTCTATAGGTTGAAAAAAAATTCAATTGACAGTTTGATGCAACTAAACTAAGCTCAAGATTAAGTGACTGCCATTGTTTCAGTAGACTAGGGTACACGTTACTATATGTCGGCATCCTTAAAACTGAGGCCTCTCAGGACAACTGCAGTGCAGCCTTGTTGGCTGAACTTTGTATTACTAAGCGTGTTTAAATTAAACAACTTATTCAAGGCAATTATTTTTTTACCTTTAAAAAGGTAGTTAATGTCTGCATATTTCCATCTTTTAAGATTTTAAACAGTCAGGTTCAAGTGTTAAAGCAGCAGAGGACTACACTTTCCATTCAAGTACCTTCCAGTAGTAATTTCTGAGTGAACACTGCTGTACAGCTATTCACATTTCCCAAGTGCAAGGGAGAGAGCGACAGAAACCACCACCACCCACCTCCCTCTCTCTAAGGCAGCCAAAGCAGAAGAAACAGCAGGTTTAGCCATATCCAGCTGTAACAGTAACACTTCTATGCCACAGGAATTTCATTCAGCTCCACTGAAAAACTCTTAGATAAGATTCAGAAATACTCTGCCTAGGGATCTAAACCTACCGCTATTACGGCACAGACTCCCATCCACAAAATTCTTCCCTGTCCATATTCAAGCATAGCCTAGATTTATGGATGGGAAAAGTACAGTTTTGTACCTACCATAAATGTAGATGTCCGATAGGTATGCATCTGCAGTCCTTACATATGGGTTGTCCTGCCTCAGGCAGCCCTTCGGTCGGCCGGATTCCAAAGTCTGGGTCCGGCGTCGGCTGTCGCCCTTTTCCCCGACGTCAGAGCTCCTGGGGTATAAAAGCATCAGCCAACACCATCTTCCTCAGTTTTTCTTGCCCCAGATGCCAGGTGCCCTCTAATGAAGGCTAAATTTGGAGGGATGCAAAAAATTCCAAACATGCACAGTAATATAAAACAAATACACCATAATAGATTATCCCAGCTAGCTAGAAAGAGGGATAAATACTCAAGGAATACCACAGAGGGGTAGGAGGGAGGGAAATCCTGACTGCAGATGCATACCTGTCGGACATCTACATTTATGGTAGGTGCAAAACTATACTATGTCCTTCAAGGATGCATCTGCAGTCCTTACATATGGGTAGAATACCATAGCCAAGCTGGGGGTGGTAGGACCTAAAAGGATGGTGTAGCTAAAATGCCCTGCAGGACTGCAGTAGCAAAGCCTGCTCTGTTTCTGGAATATAAAGGTAAGTTGTAATGCTTGGAAAATGTATGCACGGAGCTCCATGTAGCAGCTTCTAAGATGTCCTTTGTAGCCACCCCTCTTAAGAAGGCTGTGGAGGTGGCCGTGGCTCTGGTGGAATGAGGTCTAATGTTAGCTGGCACAGTTTTGCCATGAAAAGAGTAACAGAATTGAACGAAATTCCCTATCCATTTTAAAATTGTCTGTTTGGAAATTGCTTTTCCTTGTACACCAGCAGCATATGCTACAAAAAGCTGGTCAGTTTTCCTGTAAGTCTTAGTTCTGTCCAAGTAGTAGCGCAACTGTCTGAATTTCCAGGGTATGCATAAGTTTCTCTCCTTTATTTTGTGGATTTGGAAAGAAGGTAGGCAGGTGAATAGCTTGGTTCAGTGAGACCCTGGATACCACCTTTGGCATGAATGAAGGATTGGTTCTCAATGAGACTCTGTCCTGATGAAAAGTAAGAAATGGTTGTACTGCCATGAGGGCCTGTAACTCAGATACTCTTCTTGCTGAGGTTATGGCCAGAAGGAAGGCAGTCTTCCAAGACAGGAACTGTAGTTCTGCAGATGCTGCTGGTTCAAAGGGAGGTAGAGTTAATTTTTCCAACATGAAGTTAAGGTCCCATGTAGGCACTGGTGGTTTCCTTGGAGGGTTGATGTTTTTTTATCCCTCAAACTGCTTTAGCAGCGGATGAGAAAATACAGGTGGATCAGTGTTGTACTCTGCAGAAATTGCTGAAGCATGAATTTTTATGCAAGAGTAAGAAAGGCCATTATGGAGCATTTCTGCCAAGTATTGCAGGATATGTGGAATGCTCATTACTGTCGGATCTTGGCCCTTTGTGGAGTTCCAAGTGTGAAATCTTTTCCATTTTGTTGAATATGGATTTCTTGTGGAAGCCACAGAGTTTCCTTGATGATATCCTTTACCCTTTTGGATGGTTTATCCAGGCGAGGAGTCAAGGTATTTTTCAGGCTGTCAGCTGCAAGGTTTTTAGGCTGGAGTGCAGAGTTTTGTAATTGTGCTGTCAGAAGAAGTGGCCATTGTGGTAGAGGCCACGGTTTTGTGCGTGACAAGCTCCTTAACAGTGGGTACCAGTGTTGTCTTGGCCAGTCCGGAACTATCAGAATCACTTTTGGTTGTTCTGTCCTCATCTTCAGTAAGACATTGGTCATTAACGGAAGAGGTGGAAATGCATATACTGTTAGAGTATTCCAGCTGAAAGAGAGTGTCCACTTTCCATGCTTGTGGGTGGTATATCCTTGTGCAGAATTTCTTCAGTTGATGGTTGTGGTGGGAGGCAAAAATCTATGTCCAGCCTTTCCCATGATTCTGTTATTTGAAGAAAGGTGTCTGGGTGCAGCATCCATTCGTGTGGATCCATGATGTTTCTGCTTAGGCTGTCCGCCAGCACATTGTCTTTTCCTGGTACAAACTGGGATTGCAGCTCTATATTGAGTTTTAGGGAAAGTTCCCAAAGATTCATTGCCAGCCTGCAAAGAGGGTAAGAATGGGTACCTCCTTGCTTGTTTATGTACCACATAACTGTGGTATTGTCTGTCTTTATTAGCAGGTGGCCTTGATGTAGAAGTGCTTGAAGGCCTCGATTGAATGCATCACTGCCGGCATTTCCTTTTGGTTTATGTGCAGGCGAAATTCTGTGTGTCCATTGTCCTTGAATGCATCTGCCCTCCATGTGTGCTCCCCATCCATGGTCTGAGGCGTCCATTGTAATGGCTTGGCTGATATTTGGTTTGCTGAAAGGCAGACCCATATTTGACTGGCTTGCTTGAGCCCACCACAGAAATTCCTTTTGAAGGCATGGAGTGAGGGGGATCAAAGCTTCTAAGCTGTGACTGTTGAGACCATAGACTCCTTCGGTACCATTGTAGTTTCCTCATATGCAGCCTTGCTTGTGGAATCAAAAGAATGCAAGATGCCATGAAACCCAGGGCCTGCAGGATTTTCCTTGCAGTCAATTAGGTTTGTTTTGTCAGGTTTCTGAAATAATCCGGTAGTAGTTCTTGTTTTTCTTCTGTGAGAAAAGCCATTTGGGTGGTTGTATCTAGTTTTGCACCCAGAAAACGTATTCTTTGGGATGGAACAAGTCTTGATTTCTGAATGTTGACTGTGCATCCCAAAGCCTGAAGTAGGCGGATGGCATAATTCAAGTGTTTTACCAATGTTTGTTGGCTGTCCGCTTGTATAAGGCAGTCGTCCAGGTATGGGTATATTTGAATCCCCTGAAGTCTGCAATGTGCAATTACTGATGCCAGGCATTTTGTGAATACTCTGGGCGCAGTAGATAAGCCAAAGTGCAATGCTGAGAATTGATAATGCTCTGAACCTGCAAGAAATCTGAGGTGTCTTCTGCAACTTTGTCCGATAGGGACATGCAGGTATGCCTCCTTGAGGTCTAGAGTTACCAGCCAGGACCCCTTGCCCAGCATGGGAAGGAGTTGCTGTAAGGTCAGCATTTTGAATTTTGGCACAATGAGGTAAGTATTTAATGCGGACAAGTCCAGAATGGGCCTCAATTGCTTTTCTTTTCTTGGGACAAGAAATAGTCTGGAATAAAATCCTTGGCCTTGTTCTATGAGAGGAACCTTTTCTATTGCTTTCATTTGCAGTAGGTTGGAAACTTGCTTGAAAGCCTCTGTCCTTTGATTCGGTGGCAGATTTGGCAGGCCTTGTCTTTTTGGTAATGTATGAAAATGGAATCTGTATCCTTTGTCTATTTGCAGTATCCATTTGTCCATTGTAATAATGTGCCAATTTTCTGAGAATAAAGATAGCTTTCCGCCCAAAGGTACTTCCAAATTGAGCCCTGGTTGGCGGGGTCAGAGTCAAGTCATTGAGTTGGCCCTTGTGCAGAAGGTGTAGGTCCTGCACTACCTCTTTGGTTAGGAGGCTGCCATTGACGTCCTCTGTAGGAGCCTCTAGCTTGCCCTCTACCTCTGGCACGCCTATTTTTGCCTCTGAAATCTGTCTGTCTGAAAAGGACCAATTCTTAGAAGGCCAATTTCTGCTGAATCTTGGTGGTTGGACCTGGAGAAAATCTTTGACTGTCTGTACTGACAGCCTTTTCCTCAAATTTCTTTAAGACCTCTTGAGCTGTGGAACCAAATAACTTTTGTTTTTCCAGGGGTGCATCCAGAAGCTTTGCTTTAACATGATCTGGCAGTGTTTGTTCCTTCAGCCAAGCATGTCTACGTATGACTGCACCTGTCATTGCTAACCTACATGAAGCTTCCAATGCATCATAACCACACTGTAAAAAAATGGTTGCTAACCTGCTGGGAGTTATGCACCAGATCCTGAAGTGCCTTGCGATCTAGGGGTTCAGGTGGTTAGTTTTTTATGCAATTCATCTAATAGATATTCTTGATACTGTAGCATATGGAATTGACAATTCAATGCTCTCATAGAAAGAGTGGAAGAAGTGTACACTTTTTTACCCCATCTCTCCAAGGCCCTGGATTCCCTTTCAGAAGGAAGTGGGTTCTTAGTAGCGGAGGTTGCAACCCCTTTAGGCCCCTGGGAAATAGTTTCTGGGTCAGGTGAGTGGCCCTTGTAAATGAATAGATGTGTGTCCGGGACCCTGTAGTACCTGTCGGGTTTGACAGGAGCCGGAGGGAGTCTGGGGAAATACTAGACTGAGTACACATCCTCTATGACATTTAAAACAGGAGGAATAGCCAAAGGTCCATGCTGAGGCAAATGCAAAAAGTCATTAACCTCTTCCTGGAATCAGAGAATTCCTGGCCTTGCCATTTAAAATACTCTCTCATGGAGGGAAGGGTCTCCCCAAAGGACAACTCTTCAGGGGGGGAGGCCGAGGGAATAGATTCCTCTGCATCAGAATACTCGTAGGCCGGAAAGGCCTCCTCCTGGTAATCTGAAAGAGCAGAGTCATCTGAGGCCTCATCAGAGGACTGGGGATCTGTCTGCTCAACCCTAGGCCTTTTGCCTGGAGGAGGTTGAGAGCCCCTGTCTGGGTGTGGCTGAGAGCCCCTGATTAAGGAGATAAGGTCCTCAGCTAAGCTTAAAATTTGTGAACCTGTAGAGGATCCCTGAGGAATAGCCTTGGGAGGGAGAGATTTTGGCTGTTTAGCAGCTTTAGCACGAGTAAAAACCTTAATGGACATGGATACAGGAGGCCTGGCTGCCCCACGTGCTGGGGTAGTTTTATCCACAGAAATGGTGTCTGATATCTACGGAGCACCGGTTTCAGAAGGTAATTCTAAGACCGACCCAGTGGAAGCCTCCGGTACCGAAGATACCGGCTGTGCGGTGTCGTCGGTCGGAATCGGTAGAGATTCGGTTTCAGCAGAGACAGAGACACTAGCAGTAGGCCTGGGCGTGGAGTCTGCCGGAACCGCGGACCACGTGTCGGTCCTTCTCCTTACATTTTTTGGGTAAATGAGCTGTCGGAAGCTCCGACGGCATTTTACAGCAGTAAATGTGCCCAAAATATTCCTCTGCAAACTCTGCCCGACGCCTAAGAGTGTGTCTATTGAAGGAAGCACAGGCTGTACAGGCAGAGACGTCGTGGTCTGGACCTAGGCAAGGTAAGCAGTAAGAGTGGAAATCCTTATGAGGTATTTGTTTCCCACATTTTAAACAATTATTAACTTTAACTGTTTGATCTGACATCGGCTGAGGCAAGAAAGAGTCCCCAACGGGGTACTTAGCTTTTTTGAAAACTTCAGTAGCTGAAATCACAGGAGCTGGCCGACCGGCACTTGCGAACTGCTTCTGCTTCGGGCACCGGACGGCAAGAAAGACTGAGGAAGATGGCATCTGCTGCCGCTTTTATACTCCAGGCGCTCTGACGTCTGGGAAAAGGGCGACATCAGCCGACGCCGGACCCAGACTTTGGAATCTGACCGACCGAAGGGCTGCCAGAGGCAGGACAACCCATATGTAAGGACTGCAGATGCATCCTTGAAGGACATCAATAGTTCTGTGTTTACTGTAACTTGGTATCTGTGTTATCCTGTTTCATTATTCATCACATCTGGGTCTCTAATGCGATCCGCCACTTGACAGAGAAGATTCAAGGCTCAAGCTCCTCCCTCTCCCTTTATCACTTTTTAACCATTTAACCCTCGGTTAGACTTTGCCGACCAAGAAAACAGTAGGGCACCTGAGAAGCCGGAAAGGCATAGAGGCAGTAGCTAAAGGGCCTGGAACCCCAGCCTCTCCAAAACCACCAGAAGGAAGGGGTAAGGGGGACAGGAAATGATGAATAATGAAGTAGTGTTTATCCTAACTATTGATCCAATGTTATCCATTCCATTATTCATCACATCTGGGTCAGAAAAGCCAGCTACAAAAAAAAAAAAAAAAGGGGGCGGCCCTAAGGATGGATGTGCCAGAGTACTACGGAACCAAAGGACGCTCTGTACTAGAGCGAATGCCCAGTTTATAATGAGTGACAAGTGTGATTGGACCAAGTAGCTGTAGAACAAATCTCATCCAAGGACATCCTGGAAGTGAAGGCCGAAGTAGCCACTGACTGGAGAGAAAATACAGTTTTGTACCTACCATAAATGTAGATGTTAGAGTGTAAACACTGCTGCAGTCATTACACACTTGGGTTATCCTGCCGTCAGGCGGTTCCCCAGTCGGCCTGAGTTCCAAAGTCTTGGTCCAGTGTCGGTTACAGTCACCTCCTCAGACGTCAGTGCGACAGGGGTATACAAGATGCAGCAGACGCCATTTTCTTCAGTTTTTCTTGCCCCAGATGTCAGGTGCCCCCAAATAGGTAGGCAATTCAAATTGCTAATAAAACATACATAAGAAAAGCAAACAACTTTCAGTTACCAGCAAATACTCCCCCCATAGGTAGTAAAGGGTAGAAGGCATAGGTACGTACCAGCAAGTAAGAGGGGAAGGAGGGAGGGTAACCTTGACTGCAGCAGTGTTTACACTTGAACATCTACATTTATGTTAGGTACAAAACTGTACTATGTTAGTGTTACACTACTGCAGTCATTACACTTTGGTGGAATCCCAAAGCTGAAGTAGGGAGGCTGGTTCTACAAGGCATTAAGGGTGGCTATAAGGCCCTGCAGCACAGCAGTGGCGAAGCCAGCTCTGGCTTTGGAGTATAAAGGCAAATGGTAATGCTTGGTGAAGGTATGCACAGAACTCCATGTTGCTGCTTCCAAAAAATCCTTCGTAGACACTCCCCTGAGGTAGGCAGTTGAAGTGGCTGTTGCCCTGGTGGAGTGAGATCTAATGCTGCTAGGTAAAGGTTTCCCCATGGTGAGAATAGCAGAAATGTATGCAATGCCCTATCCATTTTGAAATGGTCTTTTGAAATGGCTTTGCCCTGTGCTCCTGCAGCATATGCTACCAATAATTGCTCAGATTTTCTGAAAGCTTTGGTTTTGTCCAAGTAGAAGCATAACTGCCTGTGAATGTCCAAAGAATGTAGAAGTTTCTCCCCCTTGTTCTGTGGTTTTGGATAGAAAGTTGGCAAATGAATAGTTTGGTTTAGAGCCACACTTAATACCACCTTTGGTATAAACGTAGGGTTAGTTCTTAGACACCCTGCCCTAGAGGAAAATGAGGGAAGGTTCCACCTGCCATTAGTGCCTGTAATTCTGAAACTCTTCGTGCTGATGTTACTGCCAGTAGCAGAGCAGTTTTCCAAGAGATGTATTTTAATTCTGCTGCGTTAGCTGGCTCAAAAGGAGGTAGTTAATTTTTCCAAAACAAAGTGGAGGTCCCAAGTTGGGGTAGGCGGTCTACAGGGCGGTCTTGTGTTTTAGCCCCTCTGAGATGCTGTTTGAGCAAAGGATTAGAAAAAAATGGTGGATCCGTGTTGTAATGAGCAGAAATGGCAGAGGTGTGGATCTTGATTGATGAGGAGAGGCCCTTGTCCAGCATCGCGGTTAAATATAGAAGTATCTCAGGAATGTTTGGGACAAGAGGGTCAAGGCTGTGCGCCTGGTTCCAAGCACAGAATCTCTTCCATTTATCAGAGTAGGCTTTCCTGGTGCTAGGCCTTCTGGCCTCCAGAATGACATCCATAACAGCTTTGGAGAGAGGCAATGCTTGCCTGACTGAGGAATTTTCCATGCAGCTAGGTTTAAGGTCTTTAGCCGGCTATGAAGTTTCTGATTGTTGTGCTGCGTTAGCAAATGTGGGATTTCAGGCAAAATCCAGGGTGGTTCTTGTGCTAAGTTCTTTAAGATTGGGTACCAGTGCTGGCGTGGCCAGTCTGGTGCAATCAGGATCATCTTTGGCTCTTCTTGCCTGGTTTTTGGAGTACTTTTGGAAGGAGAGACAGAGGGAAAGCGTATACATGTAGGTTTTTCCAGCTGAATGAGAGGGCATCCACCTTCCATGCTTCTGGATGGCAACTCCTTGTGCAGAATTTCTGTAGCTGGCAGTTAATTGGGGATGCAAACAGATCGATGTCCCGGCTCCACCATTTTTTTTGTTATCATTCTGAATACTTGTGGATTTAATTCCCATTCGTGGGGATCCATGACGTTTCTGCTTAGGTCTGCCAGTGTGTTTTTCTTTCCTGGCAGGAATTCTGCTTGTAGATTAACTTGGTAGTCTACAGCGGTGTTCCACAAGGTCATGGCTTGTCTGCAGAGGGGATAGGAGTGCTTGTTTATGTACCACATAACTGTGGTGTTCTGTCTTTAGTAGTAGTTGTCCTGGATGCAGCAGGTCCTTGAAAGCTATAAGTGCATTTTGTACAGCTAGCATTTCTTTTTGATTGATGTGAAGATGCCTTTGCTCTGTGGGCCACTCGCCCTGAATACATTTTCCTACCATGTGTGCTCCCCAGGCATAATCCAATGCATCTGTTGTCAGTGTTTGCCTGGCTGTGGGTTGAGTAAAAGGCTGTCCCTTGTTGAGGTGACAAGCTTGAGCCCACCATCGAAACTCCTGTTGAAGGCAAGGAATTGGTGGTATAACCATTTCCAAACTTTGACAGTGTTGAGACCATACACTCTTTAGGTATCATTGTAGTTTACTCATATGCTGTCTGGCATATGGAATTAGTAGTATGCAAGACGCCATGTAGCCCAAGGCCTGCAGAATTTTTCTTGCAGGGAGTTGGGTCTTTGTTGCCATCAATTGAAAGTATCGAGTCAGTTGTCCTTGCTTGTCTGGCGTGAGATAAGCCATCTGGGCTGTTGTGTTCAAGCTGGCACCCAGGAATATTATCTGTTGTGAGGGCACTAGTTTTGATTTTTTATTTACTGTGTACTCCAGACAACTTAACTTTTTTACAAACGCCAGATGCTTTAGAATGTCCTTGCTCTCTGCTTGAAATCAGGCAGTCGTCCAGGTATGGATAAATTTGAATTCCTTTTCGTCTGCAAAATGCAATTACTGGTGCCAGGCACTTTGTGAAGACCCTGGACGCAGTAGAGAAGCCAAAGGGCAGTGCAGAGAATTGATAGTGCATTGAACCACCTAGAAATCTGAGGCATCTTCTGCAGTTTTGTCAGATAGGGACATGCAGGTATGCCTCCTTGAGGTCCAAAGTCACGAGCCAAGCTTTCTTGCCCAGCATGGGAAGAAGCTGCTGTAGTGTCAACATTTTGAATTTCGGAACATCCAGGTAAGTGTTTAGAGAAGAAAGATCCAGAATAGGTCTCCAGGCTTTGTCCTTTCTGGGAACCAGAAAGAGTCTTGAATAAAATCCTTGTCCTTGCTCCTGTGGTGGTACCTTTTGAATAGCTCTCATGTTCACAAGTGCTGTAATTAATTTGTTTTTGAGCCTCTGCCCATTGATTTGGTGGCAGATTTGGCATTCTTTTTAACCATGGCAAAGTGTGAAATTGGAACCTGTAACCTTGAGATACAATGTTGAGAACCCATTTGTCTTTGGTGATGCAAAGCCAATTGTGATAGAAAAATGACAGTTTTCCTCCTAAGGGGGCTGCCAAGAGAACTGTTTGGCAGATGTAGTGGGAAGTCATTGAGGCTGCTTTTTATAAGGTTGTGGCCTGTCTTTCCCCTTCCTTCTGGCTTGGTGTACCCCATTGTCTAGGCCTGTAAGGACCTTGTGCTTGACCTCTACCTCTTGGACGTCTGTATCTGCCTCTGAGGTCTGTCTGATTGGAAAGGACCAATTCTTTGTTGGCCAATTTCTGCTAAAACGAGGAGGCTGAACCTGTAAGAAATCCTTCACTGTTTGCATGGATTTTGCCTTATCCTCCATGTTCTTTTAATACCTCCTCTGCCTTGACTCCAAACACATCCCGCTGCAGAGGTGTGTCCAATAATTTTGCCTCAACATGATCTGGTAATGCATGTTCCTTTAACTAAGCATGCCTTCTAATGACAGAGCCTGTAAAGTACAGTTTTGTACCTACCATAAATGTAGATGTTAGAGTGCTCATACAGCTGCAGTCATAACAGATGGGTTATCCTGCCGTCAGGCGGGTCCTCGGTCGGCCGAATTCCAAAGTCTAAGTCCGGCGTCTGTTGCCGTCGCTTCCTCCCAGTCAGTGCAGCAGGGGTATAAGAGAGGCAGCCAACGCCATTTTCTTCAGTTTTTCTTGCCCCAGATGTCAGGTGCCCCCAGAAGGAAGGCAAACAATGTTATGCAAAAATGCAATCTTGATAAATCAAAAACAGTAGTTGCAAGCAAATACACCATTAAAAAAAAAAAAAAAAAAAAAAAAAAAAAATACCCCAAAAGGTTATATGAAAAGTGTTTGTCATAAGGCCTGTCCTAAGAGGGGTTGGAGGGAGGGAAACCTGGACTGCAACTGTACGAGCACTCTAACATCTACATTTATGGTAGGTAGAAAACTGTACTATGTTCATCGTGCATACAGCTGCAGTCATAACAGATGGGTAGAATCCCAAAGCTAAGTAAGGGTGGTAGGAACTAAGTGGAACTAGGAGGGGCTAGGATGCCCTGCAGGACTGCTGTGGCAAAGCCCGCTCTAGATTTAGAGTATAGTGGGAGGTGATAGTGCTTAGAGAAAGTGTGCACTGAACTCCAGGTGGCTGCTTCCAAAATATCCTTAGTAGGGACCCCCCCTGAGGAAGGCTGCAGAGGTAGCTGTGGCTCTGGTGGAGTGGGATCTGATGCATGCAGGCACAGTTTCCATGAAATGAGTAAAAAGCGTACGCAGTGGGCTATCCATTTTGAAATTGTCTGTGTGGAAATAGCCTTTCCTTGAGCACCTGCAGCATAGGACACAGTTGCTCAGATTTCCTGACTGGCTTTGTCCTGTCCAAATAATAACAAAGTTGTCTGTGAATGTCCAAGGAATGTAGTAGTCTTTCCCCTTTGTTTTGTGGATTAGGATAAGAGGTAGGTAAGTGGATAGTCTGATTCAAAGTTACACTGGATACTACCTTTGGCATAAAGGTAGGGTTGGTTCGTAAGGAAACTCTGTCCTGATGGAAAATGATGAATGGTTGCACAGCCATGAGGGCTTGTAGCGCCAAAACCCTGCGAGCTGAGGTGATAGCCAGAAGAAAGGCTGTTTTCCATGACAAGTACTGTAACTCTGATGAAGAAGATGGCTCGAAGGGAGGAAGGGTCAGCTTTTCCAATATGAAGTTGAGGTCCCAAGCAGGGACTGGTAGTTTCCTTGGGGGGGTTTATATTCTTTGCCCCTCTGAGGAACTGCCTTAAGAGAGGATGAGAGAATAAGGGAGGATCTGTGTTGTATTGGGGGGGTTTATATTCTTTGCCCCTCTGAGGAACTGCCTTAAGAGATGATGAGAGAATAAGGGAGGATCTGTGTTGTATTGTGCAGAAATGGCTGAAGCGTGGATCTTGATGGAGAAGGAAAGTCCATTGTTTAACATCTCAGCTAGGTACTGTAAAATTTGAGGTATATTTATTACCCAAGGATTCTGTCAGTTCTTTTGATTCCAGGCACAAAATAGTTTCCATTTGGCGGAGTAGGCCTTTCTAGTAGAAGGTCTTCTAGCCTCCAAGATGACATCCTGCACCTCCTTGGAGATGAGAAACTGTTGGGAAATCAAGGAATTCTCCATGCAGCTAGATTTAGAGTTTTGAGAAGGCTGTGAAGAGTTTTGTAGTTGTGCTGGGACAACAGAAGAGGGACTAGAGGTAGGATCCATGGTGGGGAATGTGTCAGGCTCTTCAGGAGCGGATACCAGTGTTGCCTTGGCCAGTCTGGAGCAATGATAATCATTTTCGGCCTCTCGGCTCTGGCTTTTAATAGAACTTTGGGCAGCAGAGGAAGAGGCGGGAAGGCATAGACTGTCAATGTTGCCCAATTGAAGGAAAGTGCGTCCACTTTTCAGGCCTGTGGATGATAGGTCCTTGAACAAAATTTTTTCAACTGGTAATTTCTGTGGGTAGCAAAGAGATCTATGTCTGGCTGTCCCCATGCCAGAGTTATCTTTGTGAAAATTTGAGGATGCAACTTCCATTTGTGTGGATCAGTCATATTTCTGCTTAGGTTGTCTGCCAGTGTGTTTTCCTTCCCTGGCAGGAATTGTGCCTGTAGTTGAATTTTCAATTCCAGTGCTGTGTTCCATAGGGTCATGGCTTGCCTGCACAGGGGGTATGAATGAGTGCCCCCCTGTTTATGTACCACATCACTGTGGTGTTGTCTGTCCTTAACAGCTGGCCTGGATGCAGTAGGTCTTTAAAGGTCATAATAGCCTTTTGCAGGGCTAGCATTTCCTTTTGGTTGATGTGAAGGAGCTTCTCTTTTCGTGCCCATTTTCCCCGAATGCACTGATTTGTCATGTGTGCTCCCCATGCGTAGTCTGAGGTGTCTGTTGTGATGATTTGAGTTGCTTGAGGTACACAGAAAGGAAGACCTGTGTTTCTTTGGCAAGCTTGAGCCCACCACATAAATTCCTTTTGAAGGCATGGAATGAGTGGTATAATTGCTTCCAAGCTGTGGCTGTGTTGAGACCATAAGTTCTTTTTTAGGTACCATTGAACTTTCCTCATATGCAGCTTTGCACATGGGATAAGTAGGATGCAAGATGCCATGAATCCCAGAGCCTGCAGGACTTTCCTTGCAGTTAGCCTGGTGTAAGTTGCCATTTTTCTGAAGTATTGGGACAGTTGCCCTTGCTTGTCTGGCGTGAGGTAGGCCATCTGGGTGGTTGTATCCAAGTTGGCACCCAGGAAAATTATTTGAGAGGGTATTAGTTTTGATTTCTTTTTGTTGACTGTGTATCCCAGGAAGTTCAGTTTTATTAAACGCCAGGTGCTGCAGTAGTATGTCCTTGCTGTCCGCTTGGATCAGGCACTAGTCCAGATATGGGTAGATTTGTATCCCTTGTAGTCTGTAGAAGGGAATTACTGATGCCAGGCATTTCGTAAACACTCTGGGCGCAGCAGATAAGCCAAAGGGCAATGCAGAGAATTGGTAATGGGTTGAACCTGCAAGAAATCTGAGGTATCTTCTGCAATCTTGTCTGATAGGGACATGCAGGTATGCCTCCTTGAGGTCCAATGTTACCAGTCAAAACTCCTTGCCCAGCATGGGAAGAAGCTGCTGTAATGTGAGCATCTTGAATTTTGGTACCTGTAGATATGCGTTTAGGATGGATAGGTCTAAGATAGGTCTCCAGTCGGTCTTTCCTTGGTACCGGGAATAGTCTGGAATAAAACCCTTGACCTTGTTCTTTTGCAGGTACCTCGAATTGCTTTCATGTCCATGAGAGCTGAAATTTGTTTGTGCCTCTGCCATTTGATTTTGTGGCAGGTTTGGCATGCCTCATTTTTGAAAGGGTGTGAAAGTGGAACCTGTAGACTCTGTCTATAATGTCCAGAATCCATTTGTCTTTTGTAAAAATATGCCAATTTTTTGAGAATAAATTCAGTTTTCCACCCAAAGGTGCTGCCATTAAAGCTTTGCTTGGCAGGTGTAGGGGGAAGTCATTGTGTCTGTTTTCTAAAAGACTCTGATCCATCTTCTCCACCTCTTGGGGTTGGTGCTTGCCACTCTCTGGCTCTGAAAGATCCTTGAGGTTGCCCTCTACCCCTTGGACGCCTGTATCTGCCCCTTTGAGGTCTGTCCATGGCTGGAAAGGACCAATTTTTTGAAGGCCAGTTTTTGCTGAATCATGGAGGCTGTACCTGCAAGAAATCTTTCACCGTTTGCATTGATTTCGCTTTTTCCTCCATTTTCTTTAGCACCTCCTCTGCTTTAACACCAAACAATACATCTTTTTGAAGAGGTGCATCTAATTTAGCTTTGACATGATCTGGTAAGGTTTGCTCTTTGAGCCAAGCATGTGTACGTTTAACAGACCCCGTAACACCAGCTCTACATGAGGCCTCTAAAGCATCAAAACCACACTGCAAGGTATGTTTACCCACTTGCTCTGCACCATGCAACAAATCCTGCAACTCTTAAATCTGGTTGGTGTAATTTTGCTTTTCAGCTGAGATATCAAAAACTGTTGATACTTTAACATATGGAACTGACAGTTTAATGCCCTCATGGTTAAAGTTGGCAGAGGTGTACACCTTTTTCCCCCCACCTTTCTAAAGATCTGGAATCTCTCTGAAGGTAATGGGTTTTTAGCAGTAGAGGCCTTAATTCCCTTAGGACCCTGTGAAATAGTTTCTGGGTCAGCGGTATGGCTTTTATATAGGAACTGGTGAGAATCAGGAAAGTACAGTTGTGTACACCTACCATAAATGTAGATGGTAGAGTGTCTTCACTGTTGCAGTCATGACTGTAGGGTTCTCCCCTGCTGGCAGGCAGCCCTCGGTCGGCCAGAATCCCAAAGTCTGGGTCCGGTGTCGGCTGTTCAACCATGCTCCCTGACAGAGCGCCAGGAGTACAAAGCTGACAGCAGACGCCATCTTCTATTTTTCTTGCCCCAGATGTCAGGAGTCCCAAAATGAAAAAGGTCCCATAACCTTTGCAAATACACCTCAGAAGAATGGTGAAAAAAGGAAATAGACCAAAGTAAAAATAAGAGGGGACAGGAGGGAGGGAAACCCAGACTGCAACAGTGAAGACACTCTAACATCTACATTTATGGTAGGTGTACACAAGTGTACTATGTTAATCATGTTTCACTGTTGCAGTCATGACTGTAGGGTAGAATCCCAAAGCTGAAAGAAAGGGAGGTGGTCATAGAGAGGAAGGGGTGGCTAAAAGGCCCTGCAAGACTGCAGAGGCAAAGCCTGCCCTAGACTTAGAGTAGAGAGGTAGATTGTAGTGCTTCGATAAAGTATGCACTGAACTCCAAGTTGCAGCTTCCAAAATGTCCTTGGTAGGAACTCCCCTAAAGAAGGCCGCAGAAGTGGCAGCAGCTCTGGAGGAATGAGTCTGTATACTCCCTGGGATTTGCTTTCCATGGTGAGAATAACAATCCGATTCCATCAGCAATCCATTTAGAAATGGTCTGTTTTGAAATGGCTTTACCTTGGGAACTTTAAGCATAAGAAAAACAATTGTTCTGATTTTCTGATGTCCTCGGTTCTGTTCAGGTAAAAACGTAGTTGTCTGTGTACATCCAAGGAATGCAAGATCCTTTCCGCTTTATTTTGAGGAGTGGGGAAAAAGGTTGGCAAGTGGATAGTTTGATTTAAAGCCACTTTGGAAACCACCTTAGGCATGAAGGTAGGATTAGTCCTCAAAGATACCCTGTCTTGATGAAAAATAATATAAGGTTCCACAGCCATAAGAGCTTGCAACTCAAACTCTCCTGGCAGAGGTTAGGGCTAACAGGATAGCTGTCTTCCAAGATAAAAACTTGATGTCAGAAGAGGCAGCAGGCTCAAAAGGAGGCAAGGTTAGTTTTTCCAAAACATAGTTGAGATCCCAAGCAGGAATGGGAGGAGATCTAGGTCGTCTTAAGTTCTTAGCTCCTCTGAGAAACTGTCTCACGAGCTGGTGGGTAAAGATGGGAGGGTCTGTATTCTAAAGAACAGAAATAGCAGAGGCATGTATTTTAATGGAAATGAAAGAGACCCTTATGTAAGAGATCTGTCAAGTAAAGTAAAATTAAAGTAAAGTAATGTTAGGAAGAAGAGGATCAGAATCCTGAGCCTGCATCCAGGAACAAAATCTTTTCCATTTTCCTGCATAAGATTTTCTAGTGCTAGGACATCTGGCTTCTAAAATGACATCCATAACCTGCTTGGGTAGGAAAGAAGAAATCAAAGGCCTTGGATTAACCAGGGACAGAAGGTTCGGAGACTGAGGTAAAACCCAAGGGGGCTCCAGGCATGGGTTTTTTTTTTTTTTTTTTTTAAGAGTTGGATACCAAAACTGCCGAGGCAAATTTGGAGCCAGCAAGATCATCTTGGGCTTGTCCTGTTTTATCTTCAAAAAAACCCGTGGAAGAAGAGGAAGAGGTGGAAAGGCATATCCCGAGAGGTTCCTCCAACTGAATGACAGGGAATCCACTTTCCAAGCTTCTCTGTGGAAAGTCCTGGTGCAAAAATTCTGTAGTTGAGGATTGAGATGGGATGCAAAGAGGTCTATGTGAGGACATCCCCAGACTGCTGTTATCCTGAATATTTTGGTGTCCATGATCCACTCGTGTGGATCCGAAAGGTTTCTGCTCAGACCGTCTTGCCAGGAAGTTGTTTCCCTGGTAGAAACTGAGCTTGAAGATAGATTGCAAGCTAGAGCTGTGTTCCACAGATCCATGGCTAGTCTGCAAAGGGGGTAGGAATGAGATCCCCCTTGCTTGCTTATGTACCACATAACTGTGGTGTTGTCTGTCCGTATTAGTAGTTGTCCTGGTTGTAAAAGATTCCCGAAGGCCAATAGAGCTTTCTGAACGGCTAACACTTCAAGTGGATATGCAGGTGCTCCTGATCCTTTGTCCAAAGGCCCTGCAGACAATTGCCCTGAAAATGAGCTCCCCAAGCATAATCCGAGGCGTCCGTGGTTAGAATCTGAGTGGCAGGAGGCAGACGGAAGGGTTTCCCTTTGTTTAGAGCACATGCCCTGGACCTTTTGAAGGCAAGGAAGGACGGAGATCAGTATGTCTAAACTGTGGCCATGCTGAGACCATACACTTTTTAGGTATCACTATTTTCCTCATGTGTAGTCTTGCATATGGTATGAGAAGGATGCAGGAGGTCATGTAACCCAAAGCCTGCAGGAATTTCCTTGCAGATAGTTGAGTTAGAGTTGCCAAGGTTCTGAAAGTTGAAGCCAGCTGTAATTGTTTTTCGGATGTCAGAAATGCCATCTGGGTTGTGGTGTTTAGAAGTGCACCCAGAAAAGTTCTGTTGAGATGGTGTCAAATTTGACTATGTTTACAGAGAATACCAGGAACTTTAGGAGGTTCTCTACAAATTCTAGATGCTGGAGTAAGACATCCTTGCTGTCTGCCTGAATTAGACAATCGTCCAGATAAGGGTAAATTTGAATTCCCTAGAGTCTGCAGTAAGCTACTACTGGAGCCAGGCATTTGGTGAAGACCCTGGGCGCAGTAGACAATCCAAAGGGCAGCGCAGAGAATTGAAAGTGCCTCGATCCGGCCTTGAACCTAAGGTATTTTCTGCGATCCTGCCTGATGGGAATGTGTAAATATGCCTCCTTTAAATCCAAAGTTACCATCCATGCATCTTTGGACAGCATTGGAAGTAGCTGCTGTAGAGTAAGCATCTTGAATTTTGGAATCTCTAGAAAGGTGTTAAAGACAGACATATCCAGAATGGGTCTCCATGAGTTTTGCTTCCTTGGGGACTAGAAAGAGCCTAGAGTAAAAACCTTTTCCCATCTCTGAAAGAGGAACCAGTTCTATGGCATTCATAGCCAAAAGACCTTCACCTGGCTTAAGGCCTCCGTCCATTGAGGTTTTGGAAGGTCTGGCCATCCACTTGGCCTTGGCAAGGTATGAAAATGGAATTTGTCACCTCTTAAAACCACATCCAAAACCCACTTGTCTTGGGTTATTTGAGTCCAATTTTGATAAAAAAAAAAAGTTTTCCTCCGAGAGGGGCTTCCAAGAAGTTCCTGTAGCCCAACAGAGGGAGTCATTGAGTTTGTTTCCTTTGATATTGTGACCTGTCCTCTCTTCCCCTAGGGGTGGAAGCAGTCCACTGTCTTGGTCTATAAGCAGCTTGTGTTTGAGGCCTCCCTCTGGAGCGTCTATATCTACCCCTCTGAGGCCTGTCTGAAGTGGGAAAGAACCAATTTTTTGAAGGCCAATTACTGCTAAATCTAGGTGGCTGTACTTGTAAGAAATCTGTTTGCATGGTTTTCGCCTTATCCTCCATCTTTTTAATCACCTCTTCAGCTTTTGATCCAAACAAAACATTATGCTGAACAGGAGCATCCAATAATTTAGCCTTTACTTGTTCAGGCAAATTTTGTTCCTTTAGCCATGCATGCCTTCTAATGACTGTGCCAGAGGCCGCAGCCCTACAAGAAGCCTCCAAGGCATCAAATCCACAGTGTAAACCATGCTTCCCAACCTGTTCAGTGGCATACAATAAGTCATGTATTATTTAAGGGTCCTCAGCACTAGCACAAATCTCCCTAGGCTTACCCAAACAAAAAATCCAAGCTTGTTTGCATAAGGCAAACTGCTATAAAATTGTATAAACAAGCTCCCAAAGCATAGGCATTGAACCTGGTGTTTTTTTAGATGAGATTACTCACCTGCAAGTTAATTATTCAGGAGTTACATCTTGAAACCTGGGCTCTAGTGGCTTAGTGTAAACCCGCTCATGAGCACTGCTGCTGCTCGCTCGCTCCCCGCCCCTATTCCCACCACCCCCAGTACTGTACTTTTATAACCTCAAACCACTCCCCTACTGTCCACTAACTTCCTGTACCTCACTACCGCCCTCTAAGATCAAATGGAATATGACACCACCCAGGAAGCTTATCATACTAACTCTTTTTCCCCTCCTACTTGTCCCTTACCTAGCTACCCTATATGAAACCTGGTCTTACATAGGCTTCCATCACCCAGGCTACCAAACCAACCCCTCACCCATAATTAACAACAGAGGCCATGATTCAACTCCCTACTCGCCCACCTTGTTAGAACTCGAACGCTATGTAATTATCAAACCTACCAATATTAGGCCAAATGATAAACATTACTACAAACTTCTACTCAAAGCCCTCAAATTCATTACCACTCTGAATCACAGACTAGCCACAGATGGTGATATCCACCCCAACCCTGGCCCTTCCCCTCCACTCAATTGTAATTCCACCCTATCCTCCCCTCCACTTCTCAATCTAAACTCTAGACCCTTTAACTGTCTTCTGACCTGTCATCTAAACATCAGAAGTGTAAACAATAAGATTCACAACCTACATGCCCTTTTAGCTACTTGTTCCCCAGACCTACTATGTCTCACAGAAACCTGGCTTAAACCAAGTACGAAAGACACACAGATAATCCCACCAGGGTATGATGTACTAAGAGCAGACTGAATAACTGGTAAAGGTGGCGGTGTAGCCATACTCTACAAAAATACATTACAAATCTCCCTTGCCTCTCCACAACCCCTCCTAACAATGCCGAAATTCTACTTGTAAAACTTCAACCAAACAAACATAAAAGCATAAATATAGCATGTATTTACATCCCCCCCAGGCAACAATAATAACAAAACCTTAGAGGACTTTCTCCACTGGTTACCCCCAGGAATCCATAGTGTTAGGTGACTTCAACATCGATTGGAATTCCTTCTCATCTAGCTCCCCATCTAGCAGCATAAATCTACATGGCTTTTCTCAGCTCATATCCACTCCTACCAAACTAGGTAAACCCCAAAACAAAGACAGCATCCTGGACTGGATCCTTACTAATAAAGATCCTGACCAGTACTCAGCAGGTACTCACCCAGAGGACATGAGTGATCACTTACTCACCTATGTTATCAAATTCAAGAAAATCACCCCTTATTACAACCATAAAAAAAATCAGGAACAATAATAAATTCAACGCCTCCATTTTTCAAACTGAACTTAAAGCCCACAACTGGACAATACTCAAGTCTCTTCCTCTTGAAGAGGCAGTTATCTACTTCAACACCACCTTCCTCAAGATTCTATATTCCCATGCTCCAATACGGTCCATTAGAACTAAAACCAAAACCGCACCATGGCTCTCTAAGGAAACAAAATCCAAAATCCTATCTAGAAACAAGATGTGGGTCACATGGCATACCTCTAAAGACCCACACTCCCACCAAACCTTCCAGCAACTTAGAAATGAAACTAAAAGAATGATCTTAAATGATAAAAAAAAATTCTTCCTCCACCTCCAACACAAACACCTTAATAATCCACAAAAATTCTGGGCAGGCTTAAACAAGCTCCTGCACCCAGGCCAGGCAACCACCCCCCATTCCAACAACTTGCAAACAGTGCCCTGTAAACATTGCTAACGCATTCAATAGTTTCTTCACAGAAACTATACAATCCCTGGCCACACAATTCAAACAACCAGCCCACTCCACTACCCATGCCAGCAGAATACTACAACTACATCAGATCATCTATTTAACTTCGATCCAGTACCCATATCCTTTATAACATCTCTTCTTAAAAAACTAAAACCCACTAAGCTAGCAGCTGACCTTCTCCCAGCTGAGTTTCTGCAAAAAGCAGCTGAGGCCATTTCCTATCCCGTCTCCATAATCATAAACCGTACCTTCTCAGAAGCCTTCATCCCATCCATATGGAAAATGTCCCACATTATTCCTCTCCATAAAGGTGGTAGCTCACTAGAGCTAACCAACTACAGACCTATAGCTATACTCTCACCCCTGGCCAAAATTATGGAAAAGTGTGTGCACAAACAACTGATGGAATACCTCACCAAAAATAAAATTCTAGCTAACTCCCAACATGGCTTCAAGCCAAATCACAGTACCACATCAGCCCTACTATCCTTTTCTAATACCATCAATAACTTCAGAAACAATAATAAACTATCATCTGCTCTTTTCTTAGACCTCTCCAAGGCCTTTGATATGGTGAACCACATTCAACTCCTCCATACATTAAAAAAAAAAACTATCACTCAGCAATTCCACGCTGAAATGGTTCCAATCCTACCTGTCCAATAGGCAACAGGCTGTTCTATGGCAGGACAAATTATCTACATGCCTACCTGTTACACTTGGAGTTCCCAAGGATCTATTCTTGGCCCTCTTCTCTTCACCATCTTTGTTAATGACCTGCCCACAATCACCCCCCATGCCACATGCATTCAATATGCAGATGATTCGACTATCATCAGCACTGCCTCCAACCTGGCAGACCTCACTGCTTCAACCCAAGACACCTTCAACCTAATAGAAAAATGGTTCTCAAGTCGACAACTAGTTCTCAACCCCAACAAAACAAAACTACTTACTTTCTCACCCACTAACAAGACTCTTCCCCCCACCTTCTCTATTACATCCTCCAATGGAATCACTATATCACCAGAAGCTCACACAAAGCTATTAGGTGTTACCATTGATAATTCCCTTAAATTTGACACCCATTTCAATCTTACCATCAAAACAGTCAATAAAAAGCTTGGCTCTCTATAAAGTAAAACACTTTCTCACTCCTCACGCTAAAATTACAATTGCCAGCACACACCTACTATCAACTCTTTTCTATGCCTCCCCCCTCTTTACAAACCTAAACAAGACAACCCTCAACAAACTTGCTTCTTGTTACAATCACATAGCTAGATTTGCCACAAATTCCACCTTTAGAACGCACCACTGCACTAACTTGAAGCAACTAGGGTGGTTAGAGTTTTCCAGCCAACTCCATTTCAACCAACTCAAAATGGCTCACCAGATACTGCATCACCCAGAGAAAACACCAGCTCTGAAAAACATCATTCACCCCTATATTAACCTGCAATCTTTACGCTCCTCCAATAAGATCTTAGCTCAAACTACCAAAGCCAATAATTCTGCTGGGGATTCTCTATTCTCAAACTTTGTAGGTAAAATGTGGAACTCCCTACCGACCATTCTCACCTCAGAACCCTCACTCCTACAATTCAAAAAAAGCTTAAACCCCATCTCAATACTCTCTGGCAATGTCCCGGTTCCAAACCTGATTAACCACTATCATTTACCCTTCTCTTACCTCACTATCCTTAACCGCTTTTTAACAAGGCGCCTCGCCTTTGTAACTGACCTATGTTTTTTTTATTTGCTGCTGCTGTTTTTTTTCCCCAAGATGTGATGTATCTTTATATTGTATTTAGAACTCAACTATCTTCCTTTTTTTGCATTAACAATGTTCATATGTCTGTTATGTACTTGGAGCTTTTCTCCCCGGGCCTCCGCTGAAAATGGACATGTATCCAGTCGGACTCTCCCGGTTAACAAATGTAAAATAAAATAAATAAAATAAATGTAATTCCTTATCTGCAAAGGCAGAAATGGAAGTAAGCTTTTGTTTTAAGACAGACAAGAGAAATTGCTGGTATTTAAGCATATGAAACTGACAGTTTAAAGCCCTAATGGACAAAGTAGCAGAAGTGTACACCTTTTTGCCCCATCTTTCTAAGGATAGAGAATCCTTTTCAGTAGGAATGGTATTTTTGGCAGAAGCGGCCTTAACTCCCTTAGGACCCTGAGAAATTGTTTCAGGGTCAGCAGAAGGGTTCTTGTATAAAAACTGATGGGAATCAGGAACCCTGTAATATCTATCAGGCTTAACAGGAGCAGGAGGAAGAGAGTCGGGGGTTAAGTTAGCCTCCGAAAAGGCATCATCCACAATATCCAAAACAGGAGGAATAGCCAGGGGTCTATGTTGGGGAAGAAGAAAATCCCTCAGTCTTTTCTTGGATTCCGAATACTCCTGTCCTTCCCAGTGGAAATATTTCCTCATTTCATGCAAAGTTTTCCCAAAAGAGAAATCCTCAGGGGGAGAAGCTGAAGGAATGGATTCTTCAGCATCAGAATCCTCATAAGGAGGGAAAGAATATTTCTGATCAGAAGAAACTGAGGAAACAGAAGCCTGATCAGAGGAATCATAATAAACATCCTGCCTTGGCCTTTTATCTGGAGGGGGATGAGAACCCCTAATCATAGTAAGTAAATCCTCCGCCATCTTGAGTAACTGTTTCTGTGACTTGGGAGCCGGTTCAGAAGAGGCCTGTGTCGTAGTCTTTGATTTAGAAGGAGTCTTTGCCTTTGGCTTTTCCTTTACTAGTAGCTGAGTAGACCTGATAACCCCTTCGGAAGCCGGTACCTGCACAGCGGCTCCGGACCCATCTGAAGGAGCATTGTCCGAAGGTCCTGCAACAGAAATATTTAAAGGCCTGGTTGGCTCCTCGAGAGTCCGTTTCGGCAGTCTGTTCTGAAATGGCTGATGACAGGGGCTGCAAAAGCGCCTCACTGACGGCCGAACCTGAAGCTGGCTCCGCTTGTGACATCATCAGATTTGGACCTCGGAGGCCTGTCTTTATCCTTGCGACGTTTGTGAACTACGGCAGCCGGGACTGTATCCGACGACATTTTGTAGTTAAAGCGCCTACCAAAGTAATGAAAAGCAAAATCGTACCTTTGCTTAATTGTACATTGATTGAATCTAGCACAAAACCAACAACTAGCTACGCCGTGTACAGGGCCCAAGCAAGGAATACAGTAAGAATGAAAATCCTTGAGGTATTTGCTTCCCACATGAAATACAATTAACTTTTTCCGACATCGGAGAGGAGCAAGAAAAAAGTTTCCCCAATGGGGTACTTAGCTTTGAGTGGAGAAGAAAGTCTTCGGACCGACGTACATCAGAAAAATTCATCGGGAGTCAGCCGACCGGCACTTGCGAACTGCTATCACCGCACGGCAAGAAAGACTGGAGAAGATGGCGTCGGCTGTCAGCTTTGTACTCCTGGTGCTCTGATGTCAGGGAGCAGGACTTTGGGATTCTGGCCAACCGAGGGCTGCCTGCCGGCAGGGGAGAACCCTACAGTCATGACTGCACAGTGAAACACGATGAACATCCCGGTAATATCCGTCTGGTTTAACAGGAGCTGGAGGCAAAGAATCAGGATTAAGGCTGGCATCTGTGTACACATCATCCAATATATCTAAAACAGGAGGGATAGCCAGAGGCCTACGCTGGGGGAGCAGAAGAAATTCCCTGAGCCTTTTCTTGGAATCGGAGTAATCTTGGCCTTCCCAGTGAAAGCGTTCCCTCAATGTATGCAGGGTTTCCCCAAAAGAGAACCCCTCAGGGGGGAGACCAAGGGGATAGACTCCTCTGCATCAGAGTCTTCGAATGGAGAACAGGCACAATTCTGGTCCTCAGATAGTTCTGAGGTAATAGAAGCTTGATCTGAGGAAGGGTAGTCTTCCTCTAATCTGGGCCTTTTGTCAGAAGGGGGTTGAGAACCCCTGCTAAGAGTAATCAAATCCTCAGCCATTTTAAGCATCTGTTTTTTAGGTATGATGCCTTGAGCGGGTGTCTGAGGAACCTGTTTTTTGGTTTTCATGGCTGTTTTAGATTTAGTGAAGGCTTTAATAGAGAAGGAGGAAGGCCTGAAGACCCCTTGAGAAATGGCAGGCCTGTCTAAATTCTGAGTTTCCCCGCCAGGAGTGGCACCTGTATCTGTAGTAGGAATGGGGGCCGAGGAGCCTGTGGCCTCGGGTACTGAAGACACCGGTAATGCATTGTCATCAGTACTCAGGGGCTGCGTAGGCGCCTCGCTGAGTACCTGAGAGCCAGTAGTCTGCCTTAGTGTGGTATCAGTAGGTGGTGCGGACCTCGTATGCCGGTTCTTATCTTTGCGTTTTTTGCTCAAAACTGGAGTCTGAGTATCCGACAACATAATATAATTAAATTCTTTGCCAAAAAAGTGAAGGGCAAACTCCGCCCGACGCTTAGTGCATTTGTTGAATCTAGCACAAAAACGGCAAGCCGAGACGTCATGGTCTGGGCCTAAACAAGGTATACAGTAAGAGTGGAAATCCTTATGTGATATTTGCTTCCCACATGAAATGCAATTATTAACTTTGTCTGACATCGGTCTGAGGCAAGACAAGTTTCCCCAACGGGGTACTTAGCTTTCAAGACGACTTCGGCTGAAATACTTTCATACATCTCAGAGCTGGCCGACCGGCACTTGCTAACTGCTTCTGCTTCGGGCACCACGCGGCAAGAAAGACTGGAGAAAATGGCGTCGGCTGCCTCCTATACCCCTTCCGCAGTGACGCCAGGGAGGAAGCACCGACGCCGGACCTAGACTTTGAAATTCGGCCGACCGAGAACCCGCCTGACAGCAGGATAACCCATCTGTTATGACTGCAGCTGTATGCACGATGAACATCTGCTGCTCTACAGGAGGCCTCTAAGGAATCAAACCCACATTGCAAAGTAGGTTTTCCCACTTGTTCAGCTGCATGCAATAAATCCTGCATTTCTTTAAAGTTAGGAGGATCTGAATCTGGAAGCATCTTTTGTTTCAACTGAGACATCAAAAATTGCTGATATTTTAGCATGTGAAACTGGCAATTTAAGGCTCTCATTGCTAAAGTTGCAGATGTATACACTTTCTTTCCCCATCTGTCTAATGCTCTGGAAATCTGTCAGAGGGAACTTTTTTTTTTTCTGATAAGGCCTTAATCCCTTTGGGTCCCTGAGAAATAGTTTCAGGGTCAGCAACAGGGCTTTTGTACAGAAATTTGAGAAAGTCCGGGACTCTAATATCCATCAGGTTTAACTGGGGCTGGAGGTAAGGAGTCAGGGTTTAAGCTGGATTCAGTGTACACATCATCCACAATATCCAACATTGGTGGAATAGCAAGAGGTCTGTGTTGAGGCAACAAAAGGAAGTCTCTTGAGCCTTTTCTTGGATTCTGAGTAATCCTGGCCTTCCCAATGGAAATGCTCCCTCATGGTAGGTAAGGTCTCCCCAAAGGAGTAGTTCTCAGGTGGAGGAGCTGATGGAATAGATTCCTCAGCATCCGAATCCTCTTAAGGGGGTAAGGAATATCCCAAGTCTGAGGATGAATCTGAAGAAATGGACACCTGGTCGGAAGATTCATAATCTGCATCCTGTCTGGGCCTTTTATCAGGCGAGGGATGGGACCCTCTGATCAGGGTCTTCAGCCATTTTGAGCATTTGTTTAAGCATGGAAGCCTGTCCTGGAGAATGCTGTATCTGTTTCTTTGTTTTTAATGGGGCCTTAGACTTAGCAGAGAGTTTAATGGTTAACTGGGTAGGTCTGAAGACTCCCTCGGAAGGTGTGGATTGCTCAGCTACTTCGGTTCCCTCAGAAGGCTTAGTTTCGGCCAGCTCCATGTGGGAGTCTGAGGCGGTCTGTGGTTCTGTGGATGCAGTAGTCAGGGGCTGCGCAGGCACCTCACTGAAAACCGGAGAACTTGCGACTGGCCTAGAAGAGGCCTCATCAGTTTTGGGCCTCTGATGCCTGTCCTGGTCTTTGCGCTTTATGTAATCCGGTCGTTGGAAGTTCCAACAGCATGGTATAATTGAATTTTCTACCAAAATAATGTTGGGCAAAATCAGACGTTAAATAGTGTGCTCGTTAAACCTAGCACAAAACAGGCAACCAGTGACGTCGTGGTCTGGGCCTAGACATGGAAAACAATAGGAGTGGAAATCCTTGAGGTATTTGCTTCCCACAAGAAATAGTTAACTTTTACTGACATCGGTCTGAGGCAAGAAAAGGTTTCCCCAACGGGGTACTTAGCTTTGTAGTAGACTTCGGTTCTGGATTCGGAATGAAAATCTCAAGTCTCGGCCGACTGGCACTTGCGAACTGCTTCTGCTTTGGGCACCGCATGGCAAGAAAGACTGAAGAAAATGGCGTCTGCTGCATCTTGTATACCCATGTCGCACTGCCGTCAGGGAGGAGGCGACAGCAACCAACGCTGGACCAAGACTTTGGAACTCAGGCCGACTAGGGAACCGCCTGACAGCAGGATAACCCAAGTAGAATGACTGCAGCAGTGCAACACGAACATCACTCCTTAGAAGGGCAAGGCAGCTGTAGGTTCCTCGTACAGTAAACCAGAGAGATGCAACTAAATTCTCATTTAGAACCTGCTTGGCCATGCCTGTTCAGGGAAAAGGCCACAAAACTGGTCAGATTTTCTGAAGGATCTAGTCCAATGGGCTGGGGAGATAAACAGCCTTTCGGCTTCAACAGCTCCAGAATGCCCTCAAAGGAAATGTCATCTGATGGAGATTTGGGAGATCCATCCCTAAAATCTGTGTCCTCCATAAGGGAGCTCAGGTGCCTCCTCTTGCACAGTCTCTTCTGAGGGGACTCTTCTGTAAGGAGCTCAGGAGAGGACTCTGAAGAGAGGGGAACCCCTGGGCTTCTTTGTGCCTGAAGGCCACCTCAGGAGGGCTGCCACTGGATAGGATGAACAGCTCAGGACCAGACAGCGATGGACTAAGAGGTCCCTGGAAGGGGAAGGACATTGCTCCAGACTTGGAGAAGGTCTACTCTACCACCCAAAAGGCTGAAGGACTCAAGAAAATTACATCCCCAAAACCACAACGGAATGGGGAGTGGAGTCTGCCATGGGCCTGGGCCCTAAGGTCACTACCAGGCCCAAGCTGTTGAAGGAAGATGCCCCCAAAAGGAAGTGACCTGTGTGAAAAACCCAGACAAGAACCAATCCCTAGAGACCCAGCACAGACCTCTCAGAGCAGAGACCGGCTTTGGACAGAAGCCACCAGAAATTAGCTAGTCAGGGACACAGGAGGAAAAGGGAAACGGACATTCCTGAATCCTCAGATGCCTCCCTAGGGAAAATCTGGACCTACGATTCTGAAACCGCAGGAAGCTGAAGAGAAGCAAATTAGGAGCTGGGCACCTCCCAGAGCCTGAACAGACTAGGGACTCCCAAAGACAAGTCTATCCGGACCCCAAGGAAACAGCATCCTGCCTATGTCTGAAGACGAGATTGCTCTTGGAGAAGTTGGAGGAGGCAGAGGCATGAGTGGACTTAGAAGCTTGCTGGGATCCCCACCACTCTGCGTCCAAGCTCCTCTAGGGATCTCAAGTCTTCAGATCCAAGTGAGGAGTGCAGAACAACCAACTTCGGATCTTATCAACAGGTCTATCAGAGCCCTGAAGATCAACCTGCTTCACATCTGAGGGAGTAAGGATCCAGGGAAACAAAAAGTAGGATCAGAAGCTTTCCGATCAAAGGAAAATTCAGCACTGGAAGATGGATCCTGAGACAACAGATCCAAACCTGCAGAGGACTGCTTCAGATCTGAGGGGCTGGGGTCAGAGTGTCTTGGCCATTTTTGAGCAGGCTCTTTTAGAATCTTTGTGGCTGCTGGAAGAGGAGCCCAAAGCAAAAGGACCCCTTTGAGCCAAACACTTGAGTTTGTTTCAGTAATCCATCAATGCTTGAGGACTGAATGCCATGCAAATTGAACAGTCTGCCTCGAGGTGGGCAGACCCCAGACAATACAAACATTTCTTCTGGGCATTAGAATTTGCTACCTTCTGCCTACAAGAACATATTTTTAATCAGGTAGGCTGGTCTGCAATGACCTACCAGCAAACACACTTCGGGGGGGGGGGCAAGGCACACTAAGCTACATTATACAGCCCCAAAACTACCCCAGAAAAACATTAGTAGCATGGACTAAATGCACACAAGAAAAATACAACAAAAAAATCCCCCAAAAGACCCAGAAACTAAACTAAAGGGGGAGGGATATGGGAAGAGGACGCAAAAAGGGAAAAATTGCAAAGGAAATGTCCAGCACTAAACGAGATAGATACGGAGGAAAGGAAGCACGAACTAAAAAAAGATAGAAAAATGCACCACTTAACGGAGAAAACTCCAAGAAAAACCCAATGAAAAATCAAATCACGCTGTGAGCCAGGAATCACATCTGTAGCAAACCGCAGCAAATGAGATCTGACTGTTAGATGGTAGAAAGGGATTATGGGAGTGGGAGGAGCTCAAGCCTTGAATCTGCTTTGTAAGTGGTCAGATCCAAGACCCAGATGTGATTAATAATGAAATGGATAATATCAAATTGGAAATTTTCAGGACAGCACCCTGTATTACTAATGGATGGAGGTAGCTCCTAAAATGCTTTATCCCATGCAAGGATCCCCTCAAATTATCTATGGCATGATCCAAGTTATTCTCATTAGGGTTAATCATGGGATGGAAAAGACCAAACTATAACCAAATGAGATAGCCAATTTCCCCTTTTGTTCTGGAAATAACCTAGGCTTAAAAAGACCCACAAGGACACCTGGCCTAGCACTTGCCTGCGAACCTATTTACGGATAAATCAGGAGAGAAATACGAAATTGTACTATCAGAGTTTGACAGTTTAGGATTGAGAATAAGCTCCTTAAATTTGTATCCCCCCCCCCCCCACAACGGTTGCACTGGACTTAAAAAAAAAAAAAAGGACGTTTTTCTTTGTCTGAATTATGCAAAAAAGGTAGTAATTAGCCAATACCAAATCTTCTCAGCCCATACAAAGAGAGAGACAGACTTGCATTATGGCCACCTTTCCCTGGAAAAGGACAGATCCACAAGATGCAGAGTCACAGATTCAGGAACCCCATCCCTACCAAAATGAAAAACCTTCACCTGCTCCGTCCTAGAGTCAGCCAAAAGTGATTCTTCCTTGCCTACCAAAGGCATCCCTACAGCCATAAGGGACATGACTATTGCCTGGTCAATGGTAGCTGCAGGGGCAACTTCGGAGAGGCCAGACAGGAGGAGGAGAAGAAAGCAGCCTGAGGAACCAAGAGAAGCCACAGCATCCACCAATGGCTGAAGTGCAACTGTAGTAGGCCTGAAACCAAGAAAAACTCAACTTTTTCTTGCAGGTAGGGGAAGAAGAAACCACAAAACACTAGTAACCACTCCACAAGTTAGTAGAGAATGAGATCTTCAAGGTGGGTAGCAAAGCCTGGTAAAAAAGGGTAAAGTTTAGAACATGTGGTACCAAGATAAACCACTGACTATCCCACAATCAAAAGTAAAATATCCTGCCCCAAATACACAAACCTACAAGCCTGGCAGAAAATTGTCAAAAAATACATTTTCTTGCACAAAAAAGTTCATAAGCATTCACACACAAAACTAAGAAAATCACACTGTCCCAAAAACAAAAAAAAATTTTCTACCAAACATAAGTAAATACCTACCATAACGTTCCATGTCAGTGGTCTCCTCTCGCCTTCTTTCTTGCTGGTTGGGTTCGGAGCAGATCCTCTACTCTGACTCTGCCATCTTCTAAAGCTCAAGAGCTACATACTGGCTCGAGGCCTCCCCATATCCCATGATGCCTGGCACTAGAAACCCAGATCTCGTTTGGTAAGACTAACAGCAGACAAAAAAATGAAGCAATCCTATCCTATCATACACAAGCCCAACTATAGAGACTACTAGGTAGAGTGGGATAGCCAGAGAAGACACAGCCAGTGTAAATCCATAGAGAAACTCTTCTCTGTCTAGTAGGATAGGGGGATGGAGGGTGGGAAGCAAGAAAGAAGGTGAGGAGACAACATGGAACGTTATGGTAGGTACATAACTTCTTTATGTTAAGTTGTTTCTCGCCTTCATTCTTGCTGGTTGGGACAGCGTCCCTAACAACCAATATCCTGGGTGAATCAGTGGAACAGACTTTTCAGAACAGTGGAACCAAAATCAGCTCTGCTCCTGGAAACCACATCCAACTTATAATGAGAGATGAAAGTATGAGGATTTGCCCATGTGGCCACTGCACAAATGGATTCCATGGGCAACCTAGCTTGAAAAGCAATAGAAGTGGCTAATGCTCTGGTGGAGTGGCCTTTAGGTTTAACAGGCAATACTTTCATCCTCAGTTGATAAAGGTTATGATAGAAATCAGCCACCTAGATAAAGTTGCTCTTGATACCGGTATGCCTTGTTTGCCCTCTGCATAAGAGAGGAAAAGCTGATCCAATTTTCTGAAGTCCTTAGTCCTATGCAAATAAAAGCGCAGTTGCCTGTGAACATCTAAATTGATGTAACTTACATTCTCCCCTGTTGGAATGGTTGGGAAAAAATACAGGAAGGTCAATGGACTGGTTCAAGTTATTCTCAGAAGAGACCTTAGGAAGGAAGCATTAGTCCTAAGAGCAACCCTATCTTTGTGGAACACTAGGTACAGGGGACAAATACAAGAGAGCCTGCAGTTGAGAAACTCTTCTCGCTGAAGTAATTGCTACCAGAAAAAAAAAGTGTTTTCCAAGATAAAAACTTGGAAGAACAAGAAGCTGCAGGTTCGAAGGGGGGCAAAATTAGAGAGAGGCTAGAATCAAATTCAGATCCCACGGGGATGGAGGATCTCTAACAAGGGGCCTGAGCAGAGTGGTTCCTCTGAGGAAGGCCTTACAAAGCTTACGAGACATTATACTGCTTTCTGGAAGGCCAATGTGAAAATTTGAAATTGCGGCTAACTGCACTCTAATTGTAGCAGAAGCGTACCCAGTATGAAAGCGCTCCACAAGAAATTCCAGGATGTGGTGAACAGGGGACGAAAAGGGGGTCTATATTCTTAGCCTCTGCCCAGAAAGAAAAAAAAGTTTCCACTTACTAGCGCAAGTTTTTCTAGTGGTAGACTTGTGTGATGATAAAATTATTTCACGCACGGATTGGGAGACATCAAGTAGCCTGGCTAGGGTTGGAAGTGGAGCAACCAAGCAGTGAGCTTGAGATTGTAGGGAATGATGCAGCCCTCCCGATTGATGGATCAGAGGTCTGGAGCTGGGTCCAGTGTCCAAGGCTGCTCGATAAGATGAAGGAATGGAAACCATATTTGTAGAGGCCAATACGGAGCAATGAGGATAATTCTGCAACCCAATATGGTAGCTTTCTGTATCAGCTTAGGAGTTAGAGGAAAAGGAGGGAATGCGTACAGAAGTCAATGAGGCCAATCGTGGACTAGAGTGGCTCTGGGGGAATGCTCTGGATGTGGTAGGAGAGAGAAGTTGCTGTACTTGCTGTTGAAGGGGGTGGCAAAGAGGTCGCAGCAAGGTTGCCCCCATTTGCGGAAGATTTGGTCCCCTACTACTTGATTCAGAGACCACTCGTGAGGCATGAGAATAGCTCTGCTCAGCCTGTCTGCTAGGAAGTTGGATTTCCCAGGGATTTGCGTTGCGGTCAGAAACAGTTGGGAAGAGATCGCCCACTGCCAGAGTCTGAGTGCTTCTCAACATAGGGGGTAGGACCTGGTTACGCCCTGCTTGTTGATGTACCACACGACTGTCAGTTTAAATTGCAACTGTCCCGGTAGGAAGAGTCCTGAAGAGCTTGCAACGCTAAAAGCAGGGCCTTCATCTCCAAGACGTTTATGTGCAGATGGTACTCAAAGTTGCCAGTTACCCTAGACTGTTCTGCCCTGATAATGCCCCCCCCCCGATCAGGAAGGCATCCGTGGTCACCGTAGCAACTGGAGGGGAAGTACAAATTGTCTACTGATGAGACCACCATCCACCACGCAAGGTGCTTTTTGCATGTTTCTGTGATGATAATCATGTGAGACATGGGAAGCTGCTGTAAGGACCATTGGGTGAAAAAAAGCCATTGGAGGATCCTCATGTGAAAACGTGCCAGAGGGACGAGTATGATTGCTGCTGCCATGAGACCCAGGGTTTGGAGGACAAACCTGGCTTGAATTCTCTTGCATTGTAACAAGACCTGAACATGCTGCCGAATGACTAAACCTGTCTGGTGGAAGGCTGGCTGACGTGTCTTTTATATTTAAGTTTGCGCCTATAAAAGATAGACTGACAAGGCGACAAAGCAGATTTTTCGAAATTTATAGTGATACCTAGTCTGGAACACGTCTGGATAGTATAGCGTCTGGCTTGCAGAAGGTGATGCCTGGTGGTAGCAGTGGAGGAGCCAGTCTAGATACGGAAACACCTGGAATCCTTGCAGTCTCAGGTGAGCAGTAATACTGCCATACATTTGGTGAACACCCTGGGGGTTGTGGTGAGACCAAAGGGCAGAGCTCTGCACTGATAATGGCTGGCTCCCAGCCGGACATGCAGGAATCTTCTGGAGCGCCTGTCCATTTTGATGTGGTAGTATGCATCCTGAAGATCTATGGAGCACATCCAATTGTCCTGACCCAGGAAGGATAAAATGGACTGTAGCATGACCATCCGAAACTTCGTTCTTTGTACAGATCCGTTTAGTCTGCTGAGATCCAAAACAGGTCTCCAGTCCCGTCTTTTTTGGTACCAAAAAGAACCTAGAGTAAATTCTGGATCCTTGCTGGTCTGCTGGGACTTGCTGGATGGCCCTTTTTCTTAGCAGTTTTGAAACTTCCTGAACTGCTTGATCCATCAGATTGAGTGGAACATCTGGAAGGGACTTGTTAGACAACAAAGGAGCGTGAACAAAAGGAATTCTGTAGCCTCCGGATATAACTGACTGTACCCATTTGTCTTGTGTTATGTCTTGCCAGGCTCTTGGGTACAGCGGTAATCTTCCTCCAACTGCCTCCAGAGGTGAGCAGCCAGGCAACCCTTCAGGGATGCTGGAAGGGCTCGTCAGAAAGATTCTCTGCTGCCCTGGTTTTGCGGACCCCTCTGCCACGAGGGCAGCATCTGTTAGTGCCCTCCTCTGCCCCTGGAGGGTAACACCACGCGTGTCCGGCAAGGCTCCCTGGGATTTCCGGAACCCCGAACCACACCTTTCCACTCTTCTGACAATTAGGATATGGTCTGGAAGGAGTGGAAAAACAGACTCCTACAGCAGAGAGTCTTGCCTTCCTGCTCACACCTGGTAAGGGTATCCTTCACCTGTGATCCAAAGAGAGGAACCATAAAAAGGGGTATTGGTGAAAGACGCTCTGAAAGGTTCCGCAAAGTTATAGCCACATCCAAGCGTGCCTCCTTAGGGCCACACCTGTGCCTGCGGCTCTACTTGCCCCATCGGCTGCATACGAAATGAGCCTCATGGAGGAGTTTACCACTGAAATAAGAGTCGCCAGCTGGGAGGCTGCCTTAGCCTGTGCCCCCTCAGCTGATGGATCTTGGAGGGCATCTCCAAGCTCTTTCAGGAGATCCCTCTGCAGACGGGTAAAGTGGCACAGGTAATTCAGGGACAGCATAGAAAATGTTGCTGGAGAACATCCGCTTCCCATATCTGTTAATCGTCCTGGACTCCTTGATAGGGGGATGGACAAATAAAGTTTCAGCCAACTCCTCCTTTGTGGCCACCGCTACCACCATGGCATCAATGGGGACACCTTTGGTCAAGAACTGTTTGTCCTGCGGAGCAGTAATGAATTTGGCAGGTCTTCTAGGGGTCGGTTCCACTGTGTCTGGAGCTGTCCACACCTTCCGAGCCATGACAGACATCAGTGGGTCTAAAGGCAGAGAGGTGGAAGGTCGGGATCCAAATGCGTCCAGGAATACCAACTCCTCCTCAGAAGGGCTTAGGGTAGTCCAGTTCCCCCTCTGCCTAAGCATCTCAAGGATGTCTGAGAAGGAGACATCTTCAGAGGGGGATCCTGGGTTCCGACTCCAAGTCTGTATCCAATGTGAGACTCGGGAGAGTCAACATGCTTCCTCTTGCGAGTTGGCTCCTCTGAACTGTCAGGGGAGGCCTCGGAAGAGATGGATACACCCAAAGGGGTGTCCTGGAGCACTGGATCCCCACACTTGGGGTCTGGAAGAGGGGCAGAAGCTGACGCAGGCACCCTAGGGGGGGGAGCCGATGGGGTCAATCGTGGGACCGACTCTGGGGCCAGTATGCTCCTCCTCACCTCGAAGGCGTCCCTAACCAGACACAGAGATGGCTCAGAAGAAACCAGAACCCTTCCCTGCACAGAGGGGGACAGCTCCAAGGCAGATGTGGGAGCCTAGCTCACCTGAGCCGAAGCGCCGAGGGGGAGAGTGGGGTCAGACAAGGATCAGATGCCACTTGCCCCCTCAGAGCAGACGAGGGGGTCTCGGCACCCAGATCCCTCTAGGGACAGTATCATGGAAGGGATTGGAGCAGACGGAACCAAAGAAGGTATCTGAGCAGACTGTTCCACAACTCAAACCCCAACGAACTCAGGCTCCGAGCTCATAAGATGTGTCGGAGGAATATCTACAGCTGTGGATGGAGCAATCGCCTGATGAGGGGGGCTGGACAACATTTTGGCTAGGGCCTGTGATTTCAACAGTCTGACCACTTTCCAAGTCATGGTCAGAACGTCTTGAGGACAGAGACAAGTGGGATGAGCGATGACTACACTCTGACTGGAGCAGAGGCGACTTCGGAGCCAAACATATAGACTCCAGAGAAGGAGACCTGGACCTTTCAACTCTGACTGCTCCGAAGAAAGTGTCAGAGCCGAATGGGAGGGAGGAACATCTGTTCCAGCCGGAGCAGAGATGGATGGTATGGGCTTCACCCAACGACAGCTCTGAACTAGGAGCTGAAGGTTTAGGTGGCCTAGATTTCACGGGCTGAGCCTTCGCCAGTGAATCTTGGCGTTTAAGCAGACCCCATAAGATCAATTTGTTGACTCTTGGACTGAACACATGGCAAATCGAGCAAGAGTCCCGCAGGTGCACGGCGCCCAGACAAACACAAGTAGTGTGACCATCTGTCAGACTTCTTCTGACAGCATGAGTCACACTTCAAGAATCCGGACAGCTTAAGATCCATGGACATCCTGAAAGAAAACCAAGGGAAAAAAACACACCAAAGAGGTAACTAACCACAATAAAAATACACTACAGTTACCAGAACCAACTACACTATAATTAGCTATAGCTAACCGTAAATAAAATAAAATATATATATTCCTTTAAGGAGATGGGGAGAAAAAAGGTTATCCTCTAACTTAACCGGAAACCTTTTAGAGGTAAGGTTATCCTCTAACTTAAAATGGAAAACCTTAAGAGAAAAGGGGGAGAGGAAACTAAATAAAAACGAGTTTGAGGGGAAAAGACAAGGAATCAGACACGAACACAACTCTAATACCAAAGATACAGCTAAACGAGAATTTCTATGCTAAAACTAGTTTTATGACAGAAAAGACACAATATAAAAGTTTTATACGACCAGAGCCAGTAAAGCAACCTCGCAGCAGAAGCGGCATACGAGATCTGGGTTTCTAGCGCCAAGCATCATGGGACATGGGGAGGCCTCGAGCCAGTATGTAGCTCTCGAGCTTTAGAAGATGGCAGTGTCAGAGCAGAGGATCGGCTCAGAATCCAACCAGCAAGAATGAAGGCGAAATAGACAACTTAACATTAAATGTTCCCTCAGAAAATTTAGTGGTAGGTTTTCCCCAATGGGCAACTTAAGCTCACTTGCCACCAACTCCAGTGTCAACTGAAGAGTGATCTTCTGTAGCAAAAAAAGCTCTGAAGAGGTTTGTACACTGTCTTCATGGAGGGAAATCGCTAATCTAGACAGTTTGAGCACGAAAGTGCCAAAAAGCCTTGAAATCTGGCTGGTTGCAAGTGGTAGGACTCAAAAGGCTTTGGCTACTGCAAGTGATGCATGTTGAACATTACAGATGTTCACAATTGTGGACAGCACAGAAGTACCATATTCCTGTTACACTACATGAAGGTGCTGGAGAGGAGGACTAACTATGCAGAGTAATAGAAAGCAAGATGGCTGAACAGCAGTTGGGATTCAAATGAGAATGTTGTACAACTGACCCAGTATTTACAGTAACAATGGACGAAAAGTTTTCAAAGTCCTGGACACACTGATATAATTAGTGCTGACTATGCACAAAAACTAAATGAGAAAAGTAATAAAAAAGAACCACTAGTGTTTGCAATCACAGAAAGGGGGTGGATATGCATCAGGCCTCAGAACAAAGCTACTGAATTTCATACTGGTGCTAAACTAAATCAGTAATAAAGTATGCAGATGCTGCACTACAGGCAGACTCTGAACAGAAAATGTAGCAAATAAGGGACTGAAGGTACATAGGATTTAAGTCAGTGCAGACAAGACTAGCCATGGCAGAAATTGTTATACTATTTCCAACTTCAGCACTAAGTTAGAAAGGAATAGCAGTGGAAGAGTTTAATAGCTTCAAGTACTTGGGAGGTGTGGTTGAGAAAACTGCTCTGAATGAGAAGGCCAAGTTAGAATCAGGAGGTACTAGAGGCAACTGGCACAGTGTCAGCGGTAATGACAAAAGAATGTCAAAGATAAAAACATAGTGTAACTAGTGTTTCAGTATGGCACAGAAACAGGCAGTGAAGGCATAGCAGTTAAGGAAGCTCGAGGGGATCAAGAGATGAAGTGACCTTTGATAATCACAATCACCACAGTAGTCAGGAAATCCTTCTATGTGGCACACAATCACTAAAGGGTTCACATCCAGGAAAGAGGTCATTGTTCCTCTGCTTGACACTCAAACCCCATTAGAGTAAAACGCCCCTTTTGGAACGTACCTCACAAGACATCTGCAGCAGCTGGAAAGGACACTAGTACCTCACAAAAAGGATTACTGGCCTGAAACAGATGCCCTACACTGACCATATCAAAAGCCTCAAGCTTTACTCCATAGCAAATCACCTACTCAGAGGTGATCTCTGCCTAATATATGAAGCTGTGTCAAACCCTACATCTGAAGAAATCCGTCAGAGCTACACGCTCTAGGCATCTAAACCTTGTCACCACAATAAACAGGACATGCTGGGAGGGATAGATTCCTGTCCCAGAGACTTTGCATACTCTGGAACAAGCTACCCATCTATGTCAAGCAAAGTTACTCATTAGCACTCCAAGAAAAATCTTGATGATTGGATGGGAAATGGGAAATACACCCCGGGGATCACTTCTGTGGCTCTGTTTGACATGGGCACAGAAAATAACTTTATTGGGCGGCATAAGCCAGGGAACTTTGTTGGCTAGGCTTACTTAGACCCTTGGGCTGATAGCCTAAATACCTACCTATGAACCCGTAAGATAGGTAGCAGTCTGGGGCAGATGAAATAAAGATGCCAAAAATAGCTCCACTTGGAGAGAGAAGGTCAAACAGAACAGATCAAAAGTGGTTTGGCTGCATGTGAAGGGGATCAGAAGGCAATTTGGTGAAGCAGGTTTGGGACAGATAGGAAGGTGGCAAGAGAAAATTAGGATGTACAGGCAAAAGATGGAAGGATTGTCCAAGAGAAAACAACCATAACCCCCCCCCCACTTGAAAAAGGGAACCAAGGATTATCACAGTGCATCTCCAAACAGTACTAAACAAAAAAACAAACAGTTCATAGGTTCATAGGTTTATACTAGGCTATCTGCCCCAAGGCATTTATAAGCCTAGCCCAAAGTTTTGTGGCTTACGCCACCCCTTATGTTAAAAAATACTGTGCCCATTAGTTTGTTGTGCCTCTGTCCAGCAGTGACACAGATGATTCCCGGGGTAAACCTACGATCTCCCATCCACCGGTCAAGATTTCTCTTGAACAGAGCCAGCGAGGTGCTCTGCCTCACATGGACCGGGATTTTATTCCACAGCATAGGGAGTCTCTGGGTGACAAATCTATCCCTCCAGCATGTCCTATTTATATCCGTGCTAAGGTTCAAGTCGCTTGCTCTAGTGGATCTGGTAGATTTGGATTTTTTGAGGTGGAGCATGTCCATTAATTCCGGGTTGGACATGGCCTTGTATGTCAGGCACAGGTCACCTCTGAGCAGGCGGTATGCGACTGAATAGAGCTGGAGTTTCTTCAGTCTGGCAGCATATGACAGAGTATGGAGTCCCTTTATCCTTTTGGTGAGGAACTTTTGGGGTCTCTCCAATTGCTGCAGGTGTCGGGTGAGATGCATCCCGAATGGGGCATTGTACTCTATCATTGGTCTGATAAGTGAAGAGTACGGGGAACAATGACCTCACTTGATCTGGATGTGAATCCCTTCATGATCAGGTGGGCAATGTAGAAGGTCTTTCTAACCACTTTACCAATGTGAGTGTCAAAAGAAAGGCCACTGACAACCTGGGTCCCCAGGTCCCTGATAACCTCTTCTGTGCTTAATGGATTGCCACCTATATGGTAGCTTGGGGTTACCTTGTTTTTCCTGAAGGGTATGACTATACATTTTTTGGCATTTAACTTCAGGCCATGGCTCTGGCACCAGTTATCAGTTTCCATGAGACCCCTCTGAAGGATATCTGTGTCCGATGTACTTTCCACTACGGCGCCCAGTTAGCAGTCATCTGCAAACTTTGTCAGCCATAGTCCTCCTAGGTTTGCCTGTACTTCTGAGAAGTAGATGCCGAACAGGGGGCCAAGGACTGAGCCCTGTGGGACACCACTTGTGACCGGCTTGGAGTTTGACATGGCGCCAGCAACTCTAACCCTGTGGGTTCTGTCCTTTAGCCAGTTTGCAACCCATCTTGTGACATATGGGTTTACATTTAAGCTGGTAAGTTTCTCTATAATACCCGAGTGGGGTATTGTGTCGAAAGCTTTTGCAAGGTCAAGGTAGGCTGTATGGACTGCCTTTCCCTCATCAATGGCCTTGGTGACTGTTTCGAAGTCAACCAAGTTCAAAAGGCATGATCTGCCCTTGACAAAGCCAAACTGGGTCGGGTCCAATGTCTGCAAATCCCCTATGTCTTTGTTTAGGAGTTCCATTATGATCCTCTCCATAGCTTTGCAGACCAGGCTGGTTAAGCTTATGGGGCGGTAATTACCAAGGTCCGTAGAGGTACCGCCTTTGTGGAGTGGGACCACAGTTTCCGTATGCCACTCCTTGGGCACGTATCCTGTGGTAAGGCTAAGATTAAACAGCTGCCTTATAAGCAGGTTTAGTTCCTAGTTGAGTTCGTGTGGCACACAGCCGGGGACACCATCCGGTCCCATTGATGCTGTGTTTTTAGCTTTAGAGAGCAGCTTTCACCTGCGCATTTGAGATGTCTGGGAGGCTACACTCCGCTGGGATAGTTCTCTCTCCTTTTGGGGGGGGAGAGGGGGGTGCAGTTTGCACTGAACCTGTCTGCCAGTATGTTGGCAATGTCTGTGGGTTCAGTGATTTTTGTATCATTTTGGACCAGTTCTGCACATATCTGGGAGTTTCCACCCAGGTTTCTAACATAGCTGAAGGTCTTATGATTGTCTTTTGAATCTATTGCAATTTTTCTCTCAAAGTTGGCCTTGGATGATTTTATGAGTGCTCGTATTTTTTTACTAATAATGATCAAGGGTGTCTTCTCTTTTATGGATTTTGCTCTATCATGTAACAGCTTTCTCCTCTTATTGTAAAGTTTGTTTATGGCTGGGGTCCACCAGACTGGACATTTGCCCTTGGTGGAAAGAGTCTTTGTTTTATTAGGGATTGCCTGATCCATGCAGTCCTGGAGGTGTTCGTAGAAGGCATTTGTAAGGGCTTCCGCAGCTTGGGTTGTGGTTTCCACTGGCTCGGGGGCCTTGAAGGATACCACACCAGTCTTGAGTAGTTTGAAGTTTGCTTTAGAGAAGTTCTTCACTGTGGTCTTTTTTATTTGGGGTGGGGACGGGATGTGGATTTCCAGTGAGATAAGTTTGTGATCTGATCTCACCAATGAGGGATATACTTCCGGTGTGGAGCATTTTGTCCCCATGTTTGTGATGAGATCTAGTATATTTTCTCCTCTTGTGGGAACGGTGACTAGTTGTTCCATGGCATTTGAATTTATGAACTCCAGGAACCTTTGGGCTAGAAAGTTGGGGCTTGAGTAATGTTCCCAGTCTATATTCGGGTAGTTTAAGTCACCCAATATAATGGTGTTTGGAGATACATTTATACCCTCCAGTGTCTTCAGGAAGGCTGTGTGGGGTTCCCGAGTTTGAGAGGGTGGCCTGTAGCAAGCTACAAATTGTAGAGCAGTTTTGCCTATGGTTAATTGCACCTGGATGGTTTCCGATGCTTCGTGAGTTGCCACCAACCTGGAGGTGTGGGTATCCTTGAGGAATATGGATACACCCCCTCCTTTTGTGGTATGGTCCGGGTTTTGGGGCCAGAACGCATGATATGAGGTAAAACCTGATAGTGCCGGGGTGCTCTCAGGAGTCTTGAACCAGGTTTCCGTCACAGCACAGACATCGATGTTCTCCATATTGAGAAGGGCCTTGAGTGCGTGCATTTTGAGATTTAGACTTCTGGCAATGAGCAGCATTACCCTTCGTTTCTTCCCATTTTTGTTTTCTAGGGTGGTAGGTTTAGAATTTGAGCCTCGCCTAAAAAAGGCACTATGGGGGTGGCAAGAGCCTTAGCCAATATCTGGAATTCCATGGGTGACCGGTGCAAGCCGTCCCTTGCTAAGCAGCGTGGCTTGTCAAGCATGTCATCCCAGGCAGACCGACACTGGATCCCCTTTGAATGACACCAGAAATTAAGCCAATTGTTAAAGCTGATCATCTTGTCTCTATGTTATGGCATCATTCTTGGTGAAGGAAGGATACTGCTCAGGGTCAGGGTCATACCTGCCTGGGCTACATAATCAGAGAGCTCCTCTATGTCTCTTTTCATGTATTCCAGGGAGGTACGTCTCAGGTCGTTCACACCAGCATGGACAATGACGGTCATATTTGTACTTGCTGTGGAGTGACCCAAGTGCTTGTGTTATGTGGCGGATTCTAGCGCCAGATAGGCAGCTTACTGTGACCCTCTCCTTGTTCAGCCTGGTGAGTGGGATGTCAGTGTCTGACTATGGAGTCACCTATGACAAGTATGTTTGGTGTTGTATTTGGCCTTAAGGGCTGTGACTGCTTTGCACACTGATTTTGTGGTTTATGTGTTGCCTGTGGTGTCATGAGGTGGCAGTTGCTTGGATGTCTGCTTTGGAGGCCTCTGCAGTTTAGGTACATTTTTGCTCAGAGCCTCCGAGTATGACTGTGTGTTTATGTGTTTGATTCATTGTTGTGATAGCTTCATGTGAGACTGGTTTTGTGGTGTGTGTAGTTGCCTTCTCCTCCTGTCTGGTCTTGCCAGTCCTGAGTTGAGAGAGCTCAGCCTCCAGTTTGGCTAAATAGCTGCATCTCTCGCAAGTATTTGTGTTATGTGGGAGGAGGAGAGGGTTGTCAGTGTACATGAGGCAATTGTAACATTGCCTCAATATTCCCAAATTCACCAACCGGACAGGAGAGGACGCCAGCATCAGGCCCTTCGACATGCTAGAGAAATTTAGAAGTTAGGGGTGTAACTGAATAAGAGAGGACTTAGTAAGGAAGTGGGTACTCCTGGGGGGGGGTTGCTACTGAGGGATTTTGTATAATACAGAAGTGATCAATCTGAAAAGAAGATGCTTTTAAGACAAGTAAAAGCTTTTAGGAACAAGTGCTGCGCTTTTTAGTTCAGGGATATACTGTTTAGATTACTAGTAGAGCAGTTCTAAGGGAAAAAATGAAGAACAGACTTTATGGAGCCAGAAAAAGTTTAACCTTGTTAAACCGGCGCTGCCCGATGCTGCTCTAGTGGCAACTCCGCGCTAAAGCACTCTAAAGCGTGCTTGATAGCAGGGGCTGGAAAGAGCCAGGAATTGACCCAAAATGGCCAATAAAACTACAGCTTCAAGTCAGTAACCACTCCCACAGGGGGGCAGGGAAGCAGCTCAATGTTTTTCACTGCCACTGATCAACAGAGAGACTTTCCTTTAGCCCAAGCAAAAATGGCCTCACAGAAACTTACAAAACAGTTCAAGAACAGCAAGCCTGTAACTTGAACTTTTTTAAATCTCAGAAAAGTGGGGAAAAAGCAAGATTTTTTTTTGTTTTTGTTTTTTCAGAGATAGCAGAGGTTCACAAGTAATATCAAGTTATAACAGTGCAGTAAATGACCCCACACAAGAGTGCTAGGTCAAAGACAGAAAATATGCAAGTTTTGAGAAAAAACGATTTTAAAAATAAGTGCAAACAGGAAATTCAGTAAACAGCTTTTGGTTGTGCTCTAAATACAGCTACTAATGCAGAAATCAAGTTTAACAAGCCAGAAAATGCTCAAACTAGGCAGCTATGAAGAAAAACTTATCAAATAAACAGAGGAAAAATACTTAAAATCTCAAAAGTGGCTCCTTTCTTCTCTCAGCGTTTTCTCCTCTTGGTGGGTGCTTCAACAGCCAACAAGCCTGAAAAAATGTATCAAGCGCTTTCGTTCTTTAAAAAAAAGTAGAACTTCAGAAAAAATAGCTTATAAAACTATGTTAAAGTACTAAAATAAAGCATCACACAATTTAAGATTCAATTAAAATTTGCTGCAATCACAACTTGCCTCAAGATTTAAAGGTCCCTACCATTGCTTAACACAACTATTTAAAATAACCAAGCATGTTAATCAAACAATTAAAAGTAAAAACGTCATACAAGAATCTTTTTTATAATCTTGGCGCCAATAATGAATATAAAATGTTTAACTCCTTTTTTTGTCTGCTGACAATCCAATTTGCCATTAGACTTCTTTACATTCTAAACGTGCATTGCAGTTCCCCTCAAAAATCATTCAACTTAATGTAAATCGATTACAAAAAAATGAAGTTTCCTAAAGTCTTAATACCCTGCAGCATGTTTGCCTAAGGAATTACTAAAATTTGTTTTAATAGAAGTTATACAGGTTCATAAACTCTTAGAAAATTATCTAGTTTCTCATAATTACAACACATCTCACATGTTGCTAACCAAACTCTACCCCTGGAATTACAGTTAAACTTGTCTTTTGCCCAATCAGTTTCACTGATAACCCTACAATAATGTACATTTACTACATTTGTAGGTCCTAACATCTGTAGCTCTTAGAATTAGTGTCTTGTCCTCTGAGAAATATTTTTCACATACTCTCACATAAGTGAAGGTTTTTCCACCCATCATATTAATTCTCTTGTACCTTAAATAAATTTTCAAATTATCAATAATTTCTTAATACTGTACATACCAGAGGTGACTGGCAAAAGGAAAGCTCTACCATAAAACTGATCATCTGTTCTAATAACATCTGTGTTCAACGCTTTTTGTTTTGACATCTCAATCCTAAAATAGGTTCAACTATATCTTCTCATGTCAGTTCCCTCCTTGACTGTTTGGAACACCAAGATTCATAAAAATCCACATTTTAGGCCAGTAGTAGCAGCCATTTTTTAATAAAACAGTAAATTTCAATTTGGATTTTATTTTGAATCCTACAGTCCAAGAGTCTAAATTCTATTTCAGAGGCTTCTGGCATGTGCTGAAACTATTACACAAGTCATTTTTTCAAGATGGTGTAGGTCGTTTAGGTTTTCTAATAGCTTTATATGTTGTATTTGTGTACAAGTATTCACCAAAAACAAAGAACTAGATTTAGTCAGAAAATCTCTTATAAAATGCATGAAGTTTGATGTTTCATGAATACACATTTTTTGTTATAGTTGGTATTGGATAACCTTTTCACATTTCTAAACAAATTAAAGCAAAAGAAACTGGTAGCATTGGGTGCAAAAGTAGCATAATTTACCAATTTGGTGATGGTTTTAAACTCGCCACTTATTGGACATAGCAGTTTTTTACAAATGCTTTATTGATCATCTTTGTGGAACCATGGGTGACTTTCATCTTTTTTTTAGAGATATTCATAAAAGCACTTATTTAACATTAGGGTGTATGGGCAACTCAATTGTTTTATAATTTTAATATTGGACTAGACAAGAAATTAAGTGTTTGGGAAAAATACTTATGTAACGAATTATGTAAAAATCAGCATCCACTACATTCGAAAAGAAATGTGATAAAAGGACAGTTTATTAGATTGAGCTAGCCAGCAATGACACTTATTTGGAAGGTGCAGTATATTTGAAGAGACTTTTCTTAGATGTTATGACAGCTGCTTCCCAACAATAAATTCTCCAGGAGGCAAGGAAAAAATAAAGTTAAGCCTACTTTAAGAATATGTAGGGATTAGATAAAAAAAAGGGTAGAATTAAATAAAAAACATTAACAGAATACCATCAGTTTTATGGTATTGCTTTCCCTTTGCCAGTCACCTCAGATATGTACAGTATTAAGAAAAATTGGAAAATTATTTTAGGTACTAGAGAATTAACCAATGTGATAGGAGAAAAACTCTCCTACAAGGGAAGAAATGTGAAAATTTTGGAAAGGACAAGACAAACTAATTCTGAGACAGCTTTAGATGTTAGGATACCTACAAATGTAAATATTGTAGGTTCAGTGATGGAGTATTATGTAAAAGTTGATAAAACTATTTAAGCAAAAGACAAGTTTTAATTACAATTCCAGGGGTATAATTTAACATGCGAGACATGTGAAAGTTAAAGATATAACAAAATACAAGAGAATTTATGGACATTTAACAGCTAAGAGCAAAGACTTTAGTAACTCCTTAGCCAAACATGCTCTAGGGTATAAAGACTTCAGGAAATTTGAGTTTTTAGTAACTGATTATGCTAAATTGAATGATTTTGAGAGGAACTGCAGTGCAGGTAGGTACTAGGCAATCTTGCCCTAGGGCATTTATAAGCCTAGCCAGAATGTGTTGGCTTTCGCCTCCCTTTAAGATTAGACTCCTGAGCCTCTGTCCAGCAGGGCCATAGAAGTGATCCTAGGTGTAAATTTACGATTTCCCATCCACTCATCAAGATTTCTTTTGAAGAAGGTCAAGTGAGGGGCTCTGCCTAACTGATTGGGATTCTATTCCAGAGAGGGAAGCCTCTGGGATATGAATCTATCCCTCCAGCATGTCCTATTTATTGTTGTGCTGAGGTTTAAATCCTTGGAACATGTAAGCTCTAAGGGATTTGGAGATGTGGAGCATGTCCATTAATTCCAAGTTAGACATGGCCTAGTACATCCGGCAGAGATCGCCTCCGAGTAGGTGGTAAGCAACTGAGTAGAGCTGGTGTTTTAGTCAAGCTGCATAGGGCATCTGTTTGAGGCACACGATCCTCTTGGCGAGGTACTTTTGGGGTCTCTTTAGCTGTTGCAGGTGTCTGGTAAGGTACATCCCAAATGGGGCACTGTACTCAACTATGGGCCTGATGAGCGAGGAGTAGAGGGGCACAATGACCCCTCTTGATCTACATGTCAACCCTTTTGTGATATGGTGGGCTATATAGAAGGTTTTTTAACCACTTTGGCAATGTGATTATCAAAGGGGAGGTTACTATGTACTTGGGTCCCCAGATCCCTAATTACATCTTCCGTACTTAGTGGATTACCACCTATGTGGTAGTTAGTGGGCACATTGTTTTTACCAAAGGGAATGACTATGCACTTTTTGGCATTTAGCTTGAAGCCATGGTTCTGACACCAGGTATCAGCCTCCGTAAGACCCTTCTGGAGGATGTTAGTGTCAGCCAGTCTCTCGATTATGGCTCCCAGTTTGCAATCTGCGAATTTGGTCAGCCGCAGTCCTCCCGTATTTGCCTATACCTCAAAGTATATACCGAACAAGAGGGGTCCCAGGACTGAGCCCTGTGGGATGCCACTTGTAACTGGTTTGGAGTCAGACATGGCACCCGCAACTGACCATGTGGGCTCTATCGCTGAACCAATTTGCAACCCATCTCGTGACATAGGGGTTGATATTCAAGCTAAGTTTATTTATAAGGCCAGAGTGGGGTATTTTGTCGAAGGCCTTTGCAAGGTCCAGGTAGGCTGTGTGGACTACCCTTCCCTCATCTATGGCCTTGGTAACCGTTTCAAAGAAGTCAATTAGGTTTAAGAGGCAAGATCTGCCTTTAACAAAGCGAAATTGGGTAGGATCCAGTGTCTGGAGGTTCCCAATGTCAGTTTATGAGATCCATGATTATGCGCTCCATAGCTTTGCAGACCAGGCTAGTCAGGCTTGTAGGGCAATAGTTCCCGGGATCCATTGTGGTGCCACCTTTGTGGAGCGGGATAACTTATTGTACACCATTCTTTGGGTACATATCCTGTAGTAAGGCTGAGTTTGAACAGTGACTTTATGTGAGGGTTCAGTTCTTTTTGGAACTCGTGTAAGACGCATCCAGTCCCATTGATGCTGTGGGGTTTTTTTTGCTTTGGAGAGGGCTGCTTTCATCTGTGTGTCTGTGATGTCTGAGAGACTACATTCTTCTGGGATAGACACTGGCTCTTTTGGGGCGGAAGGGGGGGGGGGTAAAGTTTGCACTGAACCTGTCCGCCAGGATGTTGGCAATGTCAGTGGGTTCAGTGTATTTTTTGCCATTTTGCACCAGCTCAGAGCAGATCTGAGAGTTGCCAGCTAGATTCTTGACGTAGCTAAGGAAGGCCTTGTGATTATCTTAAGAGTCTTTTGCGATTTTTCTTTAGAAGCTGGCCTTTGATGATTTTGAGGGCTCATAGGTTCTTGCTAATACTGATCAGGGATGCCTTCCCTTTTTGGGATTTTGCTCTATCATGCAATAGTTTCCTCCTTCTGTTGTATAGCTTATTTATTGCCGGGGTCCACCAGACTGGTCTCCTGTTTTTGGAGGAGTGAGTCTTGGTTTTACTTGGGACGGCTCAATCCATGCATTCCTGTAGGTGCTCATAGAAAGCATTTGTAAAGGATTCTGCGGTTTGGGCAGCATTTTCCATTAGCACGGGGGGTTTGAAGCTTTCCACCTCGGTCTTGAGAAGTGTGAAGTTTCCTTTTGAGAAATTTTTCGCAGTGGTTTCCTTGGCTGGGGGTCAGGATGTAGATGTCCAGTGTGATTAGTTTATGGTCTGATCTTACCAACGAGGGGTTTACCTCCGGTATGGAACATTGAGCACCCATGTTGTTGATGACCAGATCCAATATGTTGTCCCCTCTTGTGGGAGTAGTGACCAGTTGTTCCATGGCATTTAAGTTTATAAACTCCCGGAACCATTGGGCAAAAGAGTTGGGACTTGAGTAGTTTTCCCAGTCAATGTTTGGATAGTTGAAATCACCCAATATCATGGTGTTTGGCAAGACCTTCATATTCTTCAATGTTCTCAGGAATGCCGAATGGGGGTCCTAAGACAAGGCAGGTGATCTGTAGCAAGCTACAAACTGAAAAGCAGTTTTGCCCACAGTTAGTTGCACATGGATGGTCTCAGATGCCTCGTGTAGTGCCACTAACCTGGAGGTGTAGGTATCCTTGATGAAAGTGGATACTCCCCCTGCCTTTTGTATTTCGGTCCGAGTTCTGGGGCCGAAAAGCATGGTACGAGTTATATCCTGGTAGTGCTAGGGTGCTCTCTGGAGCCTTGAACCAGGTTTCTGTTACTGCACAGATATCAATTTTCTCCATACTGAGGAGTGCCTCGAGTGCGTGCATCTTGAGGTTTAGACTTCTGGCACCGAGTAGCATTACCCTTAGTTTTTGTTTCTTGTGTTGTCTATGGAGGTGGGTTTGTCTTTTGAGCCTTGCCTAAAAAAGGCACTATGGGATTGAAAGAGCCTTAGCCAGTATTTGAAAGCCTAAAGGTGACAGGTGCAAGCCGTCCCTAGCAAAGCAAAGTGGCTTGTCGAGCATGGCATCCCAGGCTGACTGACACTGGATCCCCTTTGAATGACACCAATAGCTTAGCCAATTGTTTAAATTGATCATTTTGTCTTTATACTGTGGCATCATTCTTTGTGAGGGCAAGATGCTACTCATAGCGGCCTGGGCTACATGATCAGAGAGCTCCTCCAAGTCTCTTTTCATGTAGTCCAGGGAGGTACATCTCAGGTCATTCACACCTACATGGACAAGGAGTCATATTTGTACTTGCTTTGGAGTGACCCGAGTGCTTGTTTTATGTGGCGGATCCTGGCACCAGACAGGCAGCTTACATTGACCCTCTCCTGATTCAGTGTGGTGAGCAGGATGTCAGTGTGCCTGACACTAAAGTCTCCTATTACTAGTGTATCTGGTGTATTTAGCCGCAAGGGCTGCGACTGTGTGGCACACTGACTTTGTGAAGTAGGTGATATGTGAATATTGTTGTGGGGTAGCAGTTGCTTGGAGGTCTGCTTTGGAGGTCTCTGCTGCTTTGGCAAATTTTTATTTAGAGCCTCAGAGTAAGTTTGTGTGCGTTTATGCGTCTTGTTTGCGGATATAATTGGTCTACGTGAGACTGGTTTTGTGGTGCGAGTGGTTTCCTTCTCCTCCGGACTGTGCCAGTCTTGGGCCGAGAGAGCACTGCCTCCAGTTTGGCTGTATAGTTTCATCTCTCACATACATCTGAGTTTGTTGGAAGGAGGAGAGGGCTGTGTACATAAGGCAATTGTAAGATTGCCTCAAGATTCCCAGATTCCCCAGCTGGACTGGAGAGTATACCTGAAACTGCCCTTTGGACATGCCCGAATAGTTTAAAGAACTGGTTTATTGATTGTCCAGAAGGGACGAATAGGGAGCCTTGTACTTCTAAACAGTATAAGGGGGTGTAGTGCTATAGTTTGTTAGTGCTTACTTGAGAAGTTTGAGCAAGTTCCGGGCTGTAAAAGGAAGGTTGAGTGCTTGGAGAGTTTGACTAGTTCCAAGGGAAAAATTGAAGAGCAGACGTTGTGGAGCCGGGAACAGTTTAAAACTGCTTAACCGGTGCTGCGCGATGTTCTGCAAAACCACGCAAATGTGGGTTTTTAAGACAGGGAAAGAGATGGGAATTAACCCAAAACGGCCAGTAAGCTACTAGTTGCTGGGCTGAGACTACTCCTCCAGGGACAGATAGGCTGCTCAAAGCTCCCCATTCTCACTGGTGAACAGAGAAGCTTCCTCCTAATCCAAGTAAGGATATGGGCAACACAGGAACTTATACCACATTCAGTTTAATAAAAAAAATGAACTTCAGACACACCCATGACAACTGTCACAATTATAAAAAGTCACATGGTAAAAATCAACCAATAAATGACAAACTTATTTATAAACCTGTCAAATTCTACACTAAAACATGATTATAACTTTTGCACTTGTAAAAAGCACTTTATGTTAATCATATTGTTTAGACAAGGAAAATGATCTGCCCTTAAAAATCAGTCATAATGTTTCACTGTATTCTAACAAAGTTTTATAATCTCCACTAAATAAATCTGTACCAACTAATACTAAAAAATGTAAACTTCTTAAAACTAGAACATGCAGCTGAATGTCTAGCAAATGCTGGAGACGCATCCTTTTTACGAATGGCCAAAGTATGTTCATAAATGCATTTAATGCTCTAATGGTCTTCCTTATGTAAAAATGATCACAGGAATTGAAGTAAGCTGAATACACATTTGTCGTGTTACAGCTGTAATGTCCTTTATCCACGACACTTTTATTCAAGTGTTTGAATTCTACTGTAGAAGCACCCATAATGTACTTACACTGTTTACATGTCCCACAAGGGTATGTACCACTTCTTGGATCACAAAATCTGTATTATTTTGTTAGACTCTATATTGTCTTTTTATAAGTTAAAATTGGCCCATCACCTATCTTGGAAAGGTCAGAATTTCCCTAAACCACATTACAATTGTCTAAAATGATGTTCCTAATAATTACCATTTCATTGGTAATGGGAACTGGAAAAGCCAAAGTAAAGTACAAGTACCACTGGTCTTTGTGGTGACTTCAGAATAAATGGTCAACCACTTCTCTCATGTACCTCAAAATAGGACAAGCCTGGTGTTCTCTTAACTTTAATACCTCAGCTATAATTCTAATCTAAACAAGATTCATATCCCCTTTTCTTAAAAAATCCACAAAGCTTGTGTACTTAATCTAAACAGTTATCACTACTGCTAGTCAAACAGCTAAGTCGGATGAACTGACCCTTTACCACTCCTCTTTTCATATGACTGGTATATGTAAGCTATCAATGCAAATATTAACAAATGTGGATTTTCTAAAAATACTACTTACAAACATTACATGTCTTTTGTCAAAAGGTCAAATGTAAATCTAAGTCGTCAATACTGTCGCCAAATGGCCTACAGTAAACTTCAAAAATTAAGTGGTACAATTTAAATCATAAACGAAAAACAGTGTCATAACCCCCCTCCCACAAAAATATCAGGTCGATGCTACATCTACGTCCAGTGCCATTCTCTAAAATATGGATTGTTGACTTCTATAAAAATATTGCATAGAAGACCATCAGGACCATTCATACTGAAACTGGCTGCTCCATTTTGTGGTAATTCTACAGAGGAAGCCAAACCGGCATTGCTGCGACCACAACCAACTGATGAGACGTAATCATGCCTTCCTCCTTGACCGTTCCTGCTCCCAAAATGATGGGCCAAACCATCATGTATAGCCCCAGCGATTATACTGGTTATTTGTTCACCAAAATTCACAAACGTCAGGAACATGATGGGTGCTAAAGTTTAAGTGTCTTGTGTAGAATCTTCTCCCACTCTTGCACAAGCAGCACACAAGCTAGAAACACCTCAAGTACCACAAAGTAACTAAATAACAAGGCTGCTAGCACAGTGGAAAAAAGACAGCAAACTTTAGCGCTTTCGTTCAGTTTAATAAAAAATGAACCATCAGAAACACCCATTAAAACACACAATTATAAAATCACATGGTAAAAAAATAAATGACAATGAATTTCTAATAAACATGTCAAATTCTAAATCTAAAAAACATGATTATAAACTTTTGCTTGCAAAAAGCACTTGATATTAATATCGTTCAGACCAGGAAACTGATCTGCCCTTAAAATCTGCAATAATGTTTCGCGGCATTCCAACAAAGTTTTATAATCTCTACTAAATAAAATCTGTACCAACTCTAATACAAAAAATAAAAACTTCTAAAACTAGTACATACAACTGAATGACTAGCCAATGCATTAGACATATCCTTTTCACGAATAGCCAAAGTATGTTCATAAATGCGTTAATGCTCTAATGGTCTTCCATATGTAAAAATGATCGCAGGAATTACAATAAGCTGAATACAAACTTGTCGTGTTACAGGTGTAATGTCCTTTACCCACAACAATTTTATTTGCGTGTTTGAATTCTACTGTAGAAGTACCCATAATGTGCCTACACCGTTTTACATGTCCCACAAGGGTACTACCACTTGTGAAAATTGGTCCATTACCTAATATTTTGGAAAGTTCAGAATTTCCCAAAACCACCCTCCAATTCTCTGGAATGATATTCCTAATCATTATCATTTCCTTGGTAATGGAAATTGGAAAAGCCAAGTATCAGTAGTCTTTGTGATAACTTCAGAATAAATGGTCAACCACTTCTCTCATGTACCTCAAAACAGAACAAGCCTTGTGTTCCCTTAGAATTATAACCGAGGTATTAAAGTTATCTAACCAAGGAGATTCATATCCCCTTTTCTTAAAATCCACAAAGCTTGTGTACTACTTCTAAAAATATACAGTTATTGCTAGTCAAATGGCTAAGTCGGATGAATTGACCCCTTTACCACCCCTCTTTTCATATGACTGGGGTGTAAGCTGTCATAATGCAATTAATACACACATATATACACACACATATACACATACACACACATACACACCCCCTTTTCAAAACTATCATGTATACATTTATGTCTAATGCATATTGCATTAACTGTATATACCCAAGACCCTTAACTAACTGTATGCAACAAAACAAAATCCTTAAGGGCTTTACTCAGGCTTGCTCCCAGGCCCTCAATGAAAATTTAGAGTCAATTAATTAAAACACTTAAATTATCTACCACCAACAACACTTCAGAAACATGTTAAAACTGAAGCAGATATTTTGGGTACTAGCTCTAATCAGATTGCCAACAAATACTTGGCTAAAGTTACAAGTCTGTTATTTGGAGACAGAATGATGGTAATCCCCATGAAAAGGGGAGACAAACGCATAAAATAAAAATATCCCTTTCACTATTCAAACAGCTACTTATTCGGAGGTTTTGTCTGCCCATGTGTATACAAGAACTTTTACACTCAGCCCGTCTACTTTCCAGTAGAAAGCTTCATGCCCCTAATGTGGAGACCTGCCACCAGCAACAGTAGAATCCTAGAAGGATCTATTTTGATAATACCTCTCTTGCATCTTTTTACATTAAAATTTCAAACATTTAAAAAATAGTTTACACCAACCCACTAAAAGTGAAAATAAATACCTAAAGTTATTTGCATACCAGCCTGCAATTATCAACTTGAACTATTTTTGACCTGATCAGATCTCAAAGAACGGTAGATTAAATAACATTGGTACAACTGAGGCAACTTTCTAACATAGGATATTTGATCCCCAGGATTGGCTTCACTCCAGTTTTAGTGTTAGTGTTAATCTTTTTATTGAAATGCACCTCATTTACTAGACCTTTTTCTGAAACTGGTTTGAGTGCGACAAACTATTAATTTACCATTTGTCTTGACGAGATTAACAGATACCAGAAATGGATCTAAATTTTATGGAACTGCCTTCAGGTTTTCTAAAAGGCAAAACAGTACATATATGCATCTGATGAGGACCAGTATGGTTAACAAAAAAAATATTACCAGGATTACTTAGGAGAAAGTGTTACAATTTATTATGCAGACTGTTAACTTGATTCTGCTATATTAGAACAAACATCCAAGGACACTTAAATGACAGCTTGTTAAAAGTTGTACATTTCCTGTTTGCCACTAGGCCAATGGCCTCTTTGCAGAGATGACATTCATACTGAACAGGGGATTTGTCCACAGTACTGGGGGACTTCCTCTAATTTCATAGTCGTATGGTTAGCAAGCCGCTAAACAGCCCATTACACATTTAATACAGCAACCTCCATGTCATCTCCATTACCCCTATACGATTATCTAGTCTTAAATTCTTCCAAACATTAAAAATATTTAAACCTTCTTATTCAATTTATTCCACAGCACAGGTGCACCTTGTTTAATATACTTATCCCTCTTCATAGTTTTATTCCTAGATTGAACCAGTCTTATCCTGAGTTTTTTCTTTTAAACCAGACTAAACTGTTCAATAACTTTACATAAACAGAAGCCTTAAAATAAAATGCACCGTTTCCTTACTGTTCTACATCCTATATTACAGAAACCCAAATATTTAAGTTGGTTATCCTAATAAATTTAGCACATATTAAAAATGAATTTGAACATGTTCTAAATATAAAACATCACACATTGTTAGAATCAATAATGGGCATAATTATGTTAAAGAACTGAAGGATTGTTACACAATGCAACCAATTTTTCCTCAATATTTAATTTCAGATATGAGAAACTCAAGTTAAATCACGGCTTACTATCAACATCTCTTACCAGATTGCCAATGTATTGTCCCGTTTTCAACAAGTGCAGTGACTTCTAACCACATGAGCTACCCCATTCACCACTGCCCTACAAAGAACGAACATTTTAGCATCTCTTAAAATCTGTTTCTTCTTCACCAACTATGACATGAACAGTGTTGCAACTTCTTGGAAAAGGCAAATGGGATCATTATTCAAGGCAAAGCAAACTTCTTTCTTGGCTCCCTTCTAATCAAACTCCTACATTAAGACACCCCACCCCCAACTAGGAGACAAGCTCGCACTACAACCCAAGAAGCGAATCCACGAATGGCCCTAGCCTCAACTCCATCCACTAATAGTCATTCTACAGAATACTTCCTGCCCCTAAATTGTGGCAATCTTTGCTACCAAATTATAATGAAATCAGAGACTACAAACAGTTCAGACATCAGTTCAAACAGTGCCTAATAGATCATAAGTGTTCTGTGTGCCTTCAAAATCACCTTGCAGAAGAGTGAATTGGCAAAGGACAATAATTTGATCTGCAACTGACAGCCATTTCTGTTGTATTTTTACAGAGAAATTCCAGGGTCATCCACATGGTGGCAGAAGGCATTTACCTGGTTCATCTAGGTCAGGAAACTTTACAGGAAACAGTGTGGCTGTTTAGTGGCAGAGGCCGAAGTAGTCCACTTTTTTCCCCCTACTACAAATAATGCAAGGATGAGCACAACTGCCCATCTGCAGTGGCATTAGATCTGAAACCTGTTAAAACAGTGGGACATCAGCGGCTGTAAGCTTATTTAGGCAGTTTGCGCATTGAACACCGCTATACCCTACCACTATGCAACATCAACTGCACCCCAGGTACCAATATGATTTTATCATTCTCCACGTGGGTGTAAATAATCCTCACAGCACTATGAAGAGAGACGTAATGGATCTCACAATGTGTCACAGATAAGTATGAGCCTTGCAATAAGCAGAGTTCTACCTTCACCAAGGATTACACCACAGTATGACTGGATTAGTTTCTGGTCTCACCAGGAGAACCCAATATTTATCAATATGGTTGGACATGGTAAAAAAATATTGCTTTGCCAAGAATGGGCTGCACCCAGTTTTCAGAGGTTTGCTAACAAACTTTATCCACCACTTACAGCAGCAGTCTCTAACCTTTTTTCTACCAAGGACTAGTTTTACGCAAGAATTTTCTATGGACTGGCCATCTTGTGCACGTAAAACTTGATTATGCACTTTATTATTGGACCTTTCATCAGGGAGATCAGAGTGGACTAGAAGTCAATTTTCAGTGGAGGCCCGGAAAGAAAAGCTCCAAAATAAAAAATAAAAAAAAAGAAAGAAAAAAGACAATTGGCAATAAATTACCAAAAAAAATAAGTGTACATTCTGGTTAACAGCACAATATTAATCTGGTTAGTACACAATAGTAATAGTGCAAGTGAGAATTACAATTTTACAATATGAAGCGCAACAGTGCCTAACAGCATAACATTGACATTACACAAGGTAATTTATTCCATAGGTTTGAGATGAGCTTTTTCCACAGAAAACTTCAGATAAAAACCATTAAAAACAGGAAGATTTAGTTTATAAATAAAAGTTTACATTAACAAATTTACATCTTGTCCTTAATGTTTTCTCTCATGAAGTTTTATGTGAAAAACAAAAGCTCATCTCAACCCTATGGAATAAATTACATTAACAGTTACTCCTGGACTGGTTATTTCTTTTATTCATTTTAGCTTCGGTTAACTTGTGGGCTTAATTTATTGGGAGTTACAGACTTCATATCCTCAGAAAATACTGACAGAAACAACTTTTTAAAGTTGCAAAGAGCGATATTTAAAATCTGTCCCTATGTAAAGATATACTGTGCAAGACATTTGAGGTTGCATACCTCTTGACCAATCCTTGCAACACGACACTTTTCAGTTTCTGGATTTTTATTTTACACTTGCTGAACAGCAACAGCGCTGCTTAGCTAGTATAAAATAACGGTTCAACCCATCTCACGGTTCACGCTCTCACACACAGTCTCTTCTGCTTTCGCACACATACATAAAATAAGTGTACAAGCAACCATAGGGTGTTGCTGCTCAAAGTTCAGAGCCTAAACAAACTCCACAAGCTTCAAGCCCTCCTCACTCTTAAGGATACAGGTATGGGACAACTTGACTAAGCTGTAGAAAATACTCCAGCAGTGCACAACTACAGTGCCTTCCACACATTTACACCAACAGCAGAAAAAACTGAGGCCAAAAGTGGAGGTGTCTCAATCTAAGTTAGCGACATACCTCCAGTTGGTTAAACAAGACAATATGGAGCTCATCCATGTACAAGCAACACAAAGGTTGCTCACCATATCACAACTAGCTACAGGTTACCATATATGCCCCTTGAGTATCACGATTCTTATCTAAGCCTACTAGAGGCGCTCACACTATTCATGGTCATATCCATTCATACCTCTCGACAGACTGGGAAACATACAATTTTGAACACAAACAACCTGGAAAAGATAAGGTATGCTCCAACCAGAGGATCAAACATACTGGAAATGGTATTCACCACATGGGAGAGCAGTGCACAAACATTTTGCAAGTTTTAGAACAAGTTACCGATGCCAAAGCCATGGCCTAAAACTCAACACCAAAAAATGCATTATATAAATGCCCTTTGGGAAACTGTCAACCCAAGTTACTCTATTGATAAAATGCCCCCAAGAGTTGACCTGATAGTAGTAGACCTGGAAACAGATTTAGACCACAATCTAGCCTTTAACCAACCCATAATTTAGATAAGAAAAATCATTCTACATGACCAGGCTTATAGGCAAAAGGAATGGCAACCAGGTCCATGAAGTTTGTTTCATTCTACTTGGCCCTTAGACCCCATCAATGAATACAATGCCCCCTTTATCATGCATCCAAGTCAATATAATGCCCACTTTAGCATGTATCCAAGTCAGGCACTTGTAACAGAGGGAATGCCCACAAAAAGTTTCTGAACAGAAAAACTTGGGGCATGATACCCTAACCGCCTAAAGGTTCCATCTCTGTATTCAGTCTCCTACAGACCGTGACAGGAGAACTGGCTTACACTGCTTTTCAGACCCAGCCCTAATGGATCTGTTGCACATGTAACAAAACAATCTGTGCCAGAAAGACTAGATCCAGAGGTGTGCTAATATGGAATAGGCTCCCCATACATGTAAACAGAGTATTCCTGACCCTAATAAAATTAAATCTTAACAATGGATGGAAAATCATACAGTTATCTCCAATCAGCCCCCTCCCCCATATCCCTTACAGAATACTTACTACCAACATCACCCCTTTAGAAACTCTTCGTTACAGCCATACTAATATGCCCATAACATTCAGTACCCAAATGATTTAGGGTACACATCTAGATTTACAAGGCCCTAGTGGTCATTAGGCTAGTAAACACCCTATGAACTTATACCGACTACATTCCCAGCTGCCTTTTTCCATTCCCTACTATATACTACACAAGTTCTCAGGTCACCAATTATTTTTCTTTTATTGCTTCAACTTGCTCTCTCTTTCAAAGGAGGATGCACTGAGGAGTGCAACACCCCCTTTATGTTGTACTGTGTAGTGCTGCTACTGGAAAATGAATCCAGCCAGGTGGTGTGGGAATAGAGGCCACACCCTTCTGACGTTCCAGCACTAAAGGAAAGTGGACAGTTACCCATTAAGCTATTCAAACCACTCATTTTTATCAGGTTAGTATGGATAGTTTTGTTAGTGAGGGATATAGGGGTGTACAATTTTACTTGAACTGTAGTGGCAGTTCAATTCTTGTTCAGTATGGACAGCAGATGGTGAGCACAATGACTGTGCTACGTAGATAGTCTATACCCCTTTCTGGCTGTGCATCTATGTTATACTAATAAGCAAAGGAAGAGTCCTCTTGCATATTTAGTGCTCACATTTAAGTTGAGTAAAAACTTAAAACAGATAGTTAAAGTGACATACATTAGTTGCCTCATGCCAAAAACTGGACATTTTGTACACCACAGACAAACACCTTGTACCCCCCTCCAAACTTCTTTATAAATTAAGTGGGTGGGGGATGTGTTATGTAAACCACAGCTCCCACTTACTACCACTTTCACTTTGAAAGTTAATGCTCTACGAAAGCAGACAATAGGGCTACACCAATTCACTCAGCTAATGTTAAGACTTTTTAAATCAGGATTTAAATGAAGGATCTTAAACTGTGGGAGTTTAAAAGTTATGATTATGTCACAGATTTTGAAGCAGTCCTCAAGCACAAAACACTTAATGTTTCACTACCACTACATGATCATGAGTGGGATTACACATCATACATTAAATATTTCAGGGCCAAAGTTTAATATCCCCTAAAAGATTAGCCTTAGCAAACACCACAGCAGTATCGCAACAATGACCCCAAATATAATATTACTAATTAAGCACACAAGGAAAAATTTGCTAGGCTTAAAACGGCCCACAAAACGTACCTAGTCTAGTACTTCTGAGCCTATTGCTTTATAGTCCCACTTTCACCAATTTCAGTGTTGCTGGTCTCCCTGATCATTCCATCACAGAAAACTAGACTTATTCCAAGGTACTCAATTCTTTTGTCAATTTCGGTGCTTTTTTTTTAGTCAAGCATTTTCCTTCGGAATATTTGAAAACATCCCTCTGAGCTTTATAGTGTTGGAAGAGAGAGAAGCAGTCCCCCCTTCTGCTTTCTGGCTCAGTCATTGTTCAATAAACTCTCTCTCCTCTTTAGCCTTTACTGCACCAAAAAATGAGTGATCCTCCAGAAAAACTATGAAGACAGCTGGGTTTCGGCAGATAGATCAGTCTCTTGACATTCCCTGATTGGTGGGATGTTTGCTTTTTCTGGTTTGGTATACACACCATTTTCCACAAATGCTCTGTTGTCTCCAAATTTTTAATACATTTCCTATCTGCCACTGTTTTATATTAAATTCTTTCTACTTATGATTTCATAATTACTAATAGGTCTTGGCTACTTTCCCCATGGCCAGATTTGGAGCATTTCTTTGTGCCTTTTAATTAGTAAATCCTGCTGTAAAACACCACTCCAGTTGTTTGTGCTTTCATATAAATGTTTGTTCCTTCTAATTTGGTACAGCAGAAAATCTCAACTTTTCGTTATGCATGCTCTATCTTTCAACTTATTTTAACAGATCTTGAGAAGCCAGCCTTTTCTTCATTTTGGTCTCTACTTTTTGTAGTCTTATCGGTTCATCTAATCAGCTAGTAAAAGCTATTTTTTCCAGCCTTGTTATATTCCCTGTTTTCTATTTTAGTCAGTAAACGTATATATGAACATTGTTACGCTTATTGAGAATAGAAACATGAACACTTTATACGAGCGCACACGGATATGGACTGGACAATTTATGTTTTAGTTTGGTATTTTAGAGATTATTAGGAGATATCCTAGGGGGTGACTGGTGTAACAGTATTTGTTAAAGTGAACTTAGATGGTAATTGAAATTGGGTACCAACAGCACCCAGGTATGAGCGAACATCTTTCCTCAATTCCAGTAGTGAAAGACAGAGCTGTTGCTTTAGACATTCAGTTTATGAATACCTTTCTTCACTTTTAATAATTGAGAGCTAGAGCTCGCTTTACAGACCATGAATTTATGTAATTTTAATATTTTGTATGTCTCAAAATAACTTGGTTTTACGACGTGTTAATATAATACATATCAAATGAAATTATTAAGTACACTGGGAAGCACTTGGGTTTGATGAAGTCTAGTATTTACAAAGATGAAACCGCTTGCTGGATTTTTGCCTTATATAACTGTTTCACTTTGTTGGATTAAACAACTCATCTGCAATAGCCTGGGACATTAATTTGTCAAGTGGTTAGCTTGTTCAAGACTAGGTGGATTTATTTATTTATTTATTAAGTTTTGCCTTTCACCCTAACTTTTGTGTTGCTCTAGTCTAAACAGAATGAATCAGAGAGAAAGATTAACCATCCTAGAAAAAATATATATACTCATTTATATCACCTACTATAATGACTACATAAAATGAAGAACTGATGATGTCTGCTTATGTATCCTTGTTTATACTCTTATGTATACTCTTGTCTTAGGATAAGTTACCTATTTGCTTGTGTGCATTCTTAATATGTATGCTCATGTGTTCTCTTACAGGCCACGGTGGTGCAGTGGTTAGCATTGTCACCTCACAGCAAGAGGTTCTCCCACTTCTCTACTGGAGCGACTTCTGTGTCGAGTCTGCATGCCCTCCCCGCGGAGGAGAGACGTTTGAAAGACATGCAGGTAGGTGCGTGAATGTGTGCCTTCTTTGAAGGTTGGGCACTGGGCTGGCAACTCAGCACCATAAAAATCCACTGCCAATCATTAGAGGCCCAGAGTTTTACTGTGGCGACCCCCAAGCCAAGAGACCATTGTGTGTGTTTTCTTATACGATGCCCAAATTTCTCCCTTTCGTACAGTATTTGGAGCTTTTCTCCCCAGGCCTCCCCTGAAAATGGAACTGTGACCAATCAGAATTTCCCAGTAAACAAATGTAAAATAAAAAAGAACTTTTGAAAATGTACAGTTCCCCATTAGTCAGTATTAGTGCAGACAAGCACAGCCCAACAGATCACAGAACACCAAGAAACCCCAATATGGGAAGGACCCCAGAAAAATATCCCAGCCACACCACTGGACAAAATGACTGCTTACCCAGACTCCTAGACTCCCCCAAGGTGCAACCCAATATAGAGAAAGACAAAACAAGGTAAGTGGGATTTATTTAAAAATAACTCAGGAAACCACCCAACAGCGGCACACAGATTCAACAAGGAATTAGGACCACCACCAAAACACGATTACCCAATGGAATCACTTCACCAAAACCACACCACTCTTGAAAGTTGAACAGGTTAGAAAAGGATGAACACTTGTACCACAGAAAAGTAGCCTAGTTCAAACAATCATCCATTTGAAACTCTTACATGGAAATTCAACTTGAGAATTTTTCTTCTACTACAAGAAACCACACAATCAAACCATGACAACTATGACTACAATAAGGAAGTGGAAAATTAAAAACTGCACATTTACTACCCCACCCCACAGTTACTGGCTTTGAAAACGTGAAACTTGCATCAGAAAAACTACAAAAAAACAGCTTGCAAAAATTTTTTTATATTCTAAGACTCCAGAAACTTGCCTCTCTCAAGGACAAAGCAAGAACTAAAATACCGCCTTCCTTGTGTGCTATAATCAGACATGTGTATAAACATGAAAACTTTGGAACTTCTAAATCCACAATTATATGAGCCCAGAGATATCAGTTAAATTAAAACCGCATACAAAAACCTTGCTAAAGAAATTATCAACCTCAGTCAAGTACTTATCAGCAAGAATCTTCTAGAGGTCCTAACAGTCACCAATCCCAAGCTACCCTGTTTTTTCAGGATAACAAAGCCCCATAAAAACATCAAGGGCCCACCATACAGACCAGTCACCACAAGCGAAGGATCCATCACAGAACCAGTTTGCATTTATCTAGACGTCCAGATTAAACAACTGGCTGAAAAAAAAAGTATGTACTTACCATAATGTTCCATGTTTGTTGTCTATAATCTCGCCTTCATTCTTGATGGTTGGGTTTAGAACAGAGCATAGATTCTGACTCTGCTGCATACTAAAAATAGAAAGCTATCACTGGCTCTAAACTACACCCTATCCCAAAATGCCTAGCAAATGTTGCCCAGATTTCATTTGAGAGAAACTAATCACTAGACTATGCAACCCAGTATAACTGCAACAGATAGTTTGCCAGTAATTCCCAAGGCATGAAGGGAATCAGGAAACTTACAGCCAATTTCAGAAAATTCCTCTTGATCCTCCAGAAAGGGTAGGAAGGGTGGGATGCCACAATGAAGGAGAGATATGGACAAACATGGAACATTATGGCGGTACATGACTTCTTTATGTTATGCTGTCCTATCTCACCTTTGACTGTTGGGACAGCGTCCCCAGCACCTTCTATCTCCGGTGGCTCAAAGGAATAAACTCTTCAGAACAGTAGAACCAAAAGATGCCCGGTTCCATGAGGTCAAATCTACTTTGTAATGAGTGATAAAGGTATAAAAGGGTTAAACCATGTAGCTACAGTACAAATTGAATCTAAAGAGAGCCCAACTTGAAAGGCACTGGAAGTAGACATAGCTCTAGCTGAATAACCTAATTTTTCCTGGTAGCTGTTTATGCTGATAGTTATAAATATAAGTAATGCGTCTGCATTCCATTTTGATAAGGTGACTTGAAATTGAAGTTCCTTTTCTGTTTTTAGAGAATGAAACAGTTGATCAGGTTTTCTAAATTCTTTTGTCCTGTGTAATGAAAAACTTAACTGTCTACAGACATCCAACTGGTGAAGCTTGTATTCTGCCTTGTTGCCATGACTGGTGAAAAATACAGGTAGCTTGATAGACTGATTTAAAATTGGCCTCAGAACATACTTTTGGCAGAAAAGGAGGATTTGTCCTAAGACAGACTGTGGGCAGAAAATCAAAGGAGGACAGAGCTTGCAATTTGGAAACCACCCCTAGCAGACATAATGGCTGTTAGCAAGATATTCTTCCAAGATAAGTAAGATATTCTTCCAAGATAAGAACTTTAGTGGGCAAGAGGAGGCTGGTTCGAATGGAGGAAGAATTAAAGATAACACCAAACTGAGGTCCCAAGGAGGTGGTGGTTCTGTTATGGGAGGTCTTAAAAGGAATGTACCCCTCAAAGGCTTTGCATAATCTGTGGGACATTATACTGTCTCCCATGTCTCTTGCGTGATAGTTTGATATGGCAGCTAGTTGTACTCGTACCGTGGCTACCACTGCACACCGATTTAAAGGGTCAGTTAAAAATTCCAGTATTACAAATATAGGGGCTGTAAAGGGGGGTCTATATGGTTTTTGTCAGCCAAACAAGAAAAGCTCTTCCATTTGCTTGTATAAAGTTTCCTAGTAGTATTGGTGTTGGACAAAACCAGAAGGCGTTGCACTGCTGTGGATAGTTCTGGAAGCCTGGTTAAGATGGGAAGTGGAGTATCCAAGCTGCCAGCTTGAAACTTTGGAGAGGGGTGGAGCATGCCTGACTGACGAGTCAGAGGATACAAGGCTCTTCCTGAAGATTGGGCCATAGAAAGGGGGAACCATATCTAACAAAGCCAGTAAGGAGCAATGAGAATTAGCCTGCGATTCAACGATTTGGCTTTCTGGAGGACTTTGGGTATTAATGGGAAAGCATTAAGGCAGGGGCAAATTATTGAACAAGTGCATTCAGTGGGGACTGCCCCAGAGGGAATTGGGAGCTAAGTAGCCCTGCATTTGGAGTTGATGGATGTGGCAAAGAGGTCACAACAAGGCTGGCTTCACTTACGAAAAATTTGGCAAGTAATTTCCTGTTTCAGGAGCCACTCGTGAGGCATAAGTATTGCCTTGCTTAATCTGGCCACTATCACACTGGATTTCCCCAAGATGTGCGTTGCAGTCAGAAAACAGAGAAAGACAAAATTGCCCATTGCCATACTATGAGCCTCTCGACAGAGGGGGTAGGATCTGGTTCCACCTTGTTTGCTGATGTACCACACCATGGACAGTGTTTGTACTGCAATCATACCTGTTGGAAGAGAACTCTGGAATGCTTGCAATGCCAGAAGCACTGCTCATCTCTAGGACTTTGATATGCAAGTGGTATTCATGTTCTTGCCAAGTCCCTTGGACACCATCACAGATAATGCCCCCCCCCCAACCTATCTGGGAAGCATCCGTGGTTACTGTAGCTACTGGCTGGGGAGAACAAATGGTCTGCCTATCGTTACCTCGTGGACTGGAAGCCACCATGGTAGGTCCCTCTTACAGGTGTTTGTAATGAGAATCTTGTGCGACAGAACTCCTGCATGGACCACTGAGCAAAGAGTAGCCACTGTAATATACTCATGTGTTGACATGCCAGTGGGAATGTTATACAGCTGCTACTTGAACCCAGAACCTTGAGGACAAATTTTGCCTGCACTTTTTCTTCATGAGCACTATTGACACCTGATGGCGCCAATGTTTGAATTCTTTTGTGGGGCTGTTTGCCACCATGTCTTGTGTGTTCAAGTCTGACCCCATACAGGTAATATGCTGTGAAGGCAACAAGGCAGTTTTGAAATTTATGGAAACTCCTAGCTCTGAGCAGAAATGAATGGTAGTCCGTCCTGGTTAATAGATGCTCTGTGGTGGCAGTCAGAGCCAGTGGCCCAAATATGGAAACACCCAGAATCCTAGATACCTTAGGTGAGCCACATCTACTGCCATGTATTTGGTAAACACTCTTGGGGCTGTAGTGAGACCAAAGGGTAGAGCTCTGAATTAATGACTGGCTCCCAGTTGGAAGTGTAGATATCTCCTGGATCGCCTTGTCCATTTTATATGGTAGTATGCATCCTGAAGATCTATGGAGCACATCCAATTGTCTTGTCCCAGAAAGGGAGTATAGACTGCAGTGTCACCATCGAACTGTTTTCCTTGTCAACTTGTTCAATCTGCGAGATCCAAAATTGGTATCCAGTCCCCTTGTCTTTTTTGGAACTAAAAAGAACAGAGCAATTTCCAGATCCAATTTGGTCTGCAGGGACTTCTTGGATTACCTTTTTCTAGCAACCTTTGAATTTCTAGGGTTGCTTGATCCCTCTGACATGGGTGGTATTGTCTGGGATAGATCTTGGCAGAAGGGCTGGAAAGGAAAAAGGAATGTTGTAGCCCCGGAAATGAGACTGTACCCATTTGTCTCTGGCTCAGCATTGTTTGCCATGTTATAATCAGTCTCTTGACATTCCCTGATTGGTGGGATGTTTGCTTTTTCTGGTTTGGTATACACACCATTTTCCACAAATGCTCTGTTGTCTCCAAATTTTTAATACATTTCCTATCTGCCACGGTTTTATATTAAATTCTTCTACTTATGATTTCATAATTACTAATAGGTCTTGGCTACTTTCCCCATGGCCAGATTTGGAGCATTTCTTTGTGCCTTTTAATTAGTAAATCCTGCTGTAAAACACCACTCCAGTTGTTTGTGCTTTCATATAAATGTTTGTTCCTTCTAATTTGGTACAGCAGAAAATCTCAACTTTTCGTTATGCATGCTCTATCTTTCAACTTATTTTAACAGATCTTGAGAAGCCAGCCTTTTCTTCATTTTGGTCTCTACTTTTTGTAGTCTTATCGGTTCATCTAATCAGCTAGTAAAAGCTATTTTTTTCCAGCCTTGTTATATTCCCCGTTTTCTATTTTAGTCAGTAAGCGTATCTATGAACATTGTTACGCTATTGAGAATAGAAACATGAACACTTTATACAAGCACACACGGATACGGACTGGACAATTTATGTTTTAGTTTGGTATTTTAGAGATTATTAGGAGATATCCTAGGGGGTGACTGGTGTAACAGTATTTGTTACAGTGAACTTAGATGGCAATTGAAATTAGGTACCAACAGCAGTATCAGAACATCTTTCCTCAATTCCAGTAGTGAAAGACAGAGCTGTTGCTTTAGACATTCAGTTTATGAATACCTTTCTTCACTTTTAATAATGGAGAGCTAGAGCTCGTTTTACAGACAATGAATTTATGTAATTTTAATATTTTGTATGTCTCAAAATAACTTGGTTTTACGACGTGTTAATATAATACATATCAAATGAAATAATTAAGTACACTGGGAAGCACTTGGGTTTGATGAAGTCTAGTATTTACAAAGATGAAACCGTTTGCTGGATTTTTGCCTTATATAACTGTTTCACTTTGTTGGATTAAACAACTCATCTGCAATAGCCTGGGACATTAATTTGTCAAGTGGTTAGCTTGTTCAAGACTAGGTGGATTTATTTATTTATTTATTTTAAGTTTTGCCTTTCACCCTAACTTTTTGTGTTGCTCTAAACAGAATGAATCAGAGAGAAAGATTAACCATCCTAGAAAAAAATATATATACTCATTTATATCACCTACTATAATGACTACATAAAATGAAGAACTGATGATGTCTGCTTATGTATCCTTGTTTATACTCTTATGTATACTCTTGTCTTAGGATAAGTTACCTATTTGCTTGTGTGCATTCTTAATATGTATTGCTCATGTGTTCTCTTACAGGCCACGGTGGTGCAGTGGTTAGCATTGTCACCTCACAGCAAGAGGTTCTCCCACTTCTCTACTGGAGCGACTTCTGTGTCGAGTCTGCATGCCCTCCCCGCGGAGGAGAGACGTTTGAAAGACATGCAGGTAGGTGCGTGAATGTGTGCCTTCTTTGAAGGTTGGGCACTGGGCTGGCAACTCAGCACCATAAAAATCCACTGCCAATCATTAGAGGCCCAGAGCTCTTACCACTGCATGCACCCCCTTAAGCCAAGAGACCATTGTGTGTGTTTTCTTTCATAATGATGCCCAAATTTCTCCCTTTCGCACAGTATTTGGAGCTTTCTTCTCCCAGGCCTCCCCTGAAAATGGAACTGTGACCAATCAGAATTTCCCAGTAAACAAAATGTAAAATAAAAAAGAACTTTTGAAAATGTACAGTCTCCCCCATTAGTCAGTATTAGTGCAGACAAGCACAGCCCAACAGATCACAGAACACCAAGAAACCCCAATATGGGAAGGACCCCAGAAAATATCCCAGCCACACCACTGGACAAAATGACTGCTTACCCAGACTCCTAGACTCCCCCAAGGTGCAACCTAATATAGAGAAAGACAAAACAAGGTAAGTGGGATTTATTTAAAATAACTCAGGAAACCACCCAACAGCTGCACACACAGATTCAACAAGGAATTAGGACCACCACACCAAAACACGACATCTAATGGAATCACTTCTACCAAACCACACCACTAATTTTGAAAGTTGAACAGGTTAGAAAAGGATGAACACTTGTACCAAGATGAAAAGTAGCCTAGTTCAAACAATCATCCATTTGAAACTCTATACATGGAAATTCAACTTGAGAATTTTCTTCTACTACAAGAAACCACAACAATCAAAACCATGACAACTATGACTACAATAAGGAAGTGGAAAATTAAAAACTGCACATTTACTACCCCACCCCACAGTTACTGGCTTTGAAAACGTGAAACTTGCATCAGAAAAACTACAAAAAAACAGCTTGCAAAAATTTTTTTATATTCTAAGACTCCAGAAACTTGCCTCTCTCAAGGACAAAGCAAGAACTAAAATACCGCCTTCCTTGTGTGCTATAATCAGACATGTGTATAAACATGAAAACTTTGGAACTTCTAAATCCACAATTATATGAGCCCAGAGATACTTCAGTTAAATTAAAAACCGCATACAAAAAACCTTTGCTAAAGAAATTATCAACCTCAGTCAAGTACTTATCAGCAAGAATCTTCTAGAGGTCCTAACAGTCACCAATCCCAAGCTACTCCTGTTTTTCAGGATAACAAAGCCCCATAAAAACATCAAGGGCCCACCATACAGACCAGTCACCACAAGCTTAAGGATCCATCACAGAACCAGTTTGCATTTATCTAGACGTCCAGATTAAACAACTGGCTGAAAAAAAAAGTATGTACTTACCATAATGTTCCATGTTTGTTGTCTATAATCTCGCCTTCATTCTTGATGGTTGGGTTTAGAACAGAGCATAGATTCTGACTCTGCTGCATACTAAAAATAGAAAGCTATCACTGGCTCTAAACTACACCCTATCCCAAAATGCCTAGCAAATGTTGCCCAGATCTCATTTGAGAGAAACTAATCACTAGACTATGCAACCCAGTATAACTGCAACAGATAGTTTGCCAGTAATTCCCAAGGCATGAAGGGAATCAGGAAACTTACAGCCAATTTCAGAAAATTCCTCTTGATCCTCCAGAAAAGGGTAGGAAGGGTGGGATGCACGAATGAAGGAGAGATCTGGACAAACATGGAACATTATGGCGAGTACATAACTTCTTTATGTTATGCTGTCCTATCTCACCTTTGACTGTTGGGACAGCGTCCCCAGCACCTTCTTTCTCGGGTGGCTCAAAGGAATAAACTCTTCAGAACAGTAGAACCAAAAAGATGCCCGGTTCCATGAGGTCAAATCTACTTTGTAATGAGTGATAAAGGTATAAAAGGGTTAAACCATGTAGCTACAGTACAAATTGAATCTAAAGAGAGCCCAACTTGAAAGGCACTGGAAGTAGACATAGCTCTAGCTGAATAACCTAATTTTTCCTGGTAGCTGTTTATGCTGATAGTTATAAATATAAGTAATGGCGTCTGCATTCCATTTTGATAAGGTGACTTGAAATTGAAGTTCCTTTTCTGTTTTTAGAGAATGAAACAGTTGATCAGGTTTTCTAAATTCTTTTGTCCTGTGTAATGAAAAACTTAACTGTCTACAGACATCCAACTGGTGAAGCTTGTATTCTGCCTTGTTGCCATGACTGGTGAAAAATACAGGTAGCTTGATAGACTGATTTAAAATTGGCCTCAGAACATACTTTTGGCAGAAAAGGAGGATTTGTCCTAAGACAGACTGTGGGCAGAAAATCAAAGGAGGACAGAGCTTGCAATTTGGAAACCACCCCTAGCAGACATAATGGCTGTTAGCAAGATATTCTTCCAAGATAAGTAAGATATTCTTCCAAGATAAGAACTTTAGTGGGCAAGAGGAGGCTGGTCTCGAATGGAGGAAGAATTAAAGATAACACCAAACTGAGGTCCCAAGGAGGTGGTGGTTCTGTTATGGGAGGTCTTAAAGGAATGTACCCTCAAAGGCTTTGCATAATCTGTGGGACATTATACTGTCTCCTATGTCTCTTGCGTGATAGTTTGATATGGCAGCTAGTTGTACTGCATCATGGCTACCACTGCACACCGATTTAAAGGGTCAGTTAAAAATTCCAGTATTACAAATATAGGGGCTGTAAAGGGGGGTCTATATGGTTTTTGTCAGCCAAACAAGAAAAGCTCTTCCATTTGCTTGTATAAAGTTTCCTAGTAGTATTGGTGTTGGACAAAACCAGAAGGCGCCACTGCTGTGGATAGTTCTGGAAGCCTGGTTAAGATGGGAAGTGGAGTATCCAAGCTGCCAGCTTGAAACTTTGGAGAGAGGGGTGGAGCATGCCTGACTGACGAGTCAGAGGATACAAGGCTCTTCCTGAAGATTGGGCCATAGAAAGGGGGAACCATATCTAACAAAGCCAGTAAGGAGCAATGAGAATTAGCCTGCGATTCAACGATTTGGCTTTCTGGAGGACTTTGGGTATTAATGGGAAAGCATTAAGACGCAGGGCAAATTGTGAACAAGTGCATTCAGTGGGACTGCCCCGGAGGGGGAATTGGGGCTAAGTAGCCCTGCATTTGGAGTTGATGGATGTGGCAGAGAGGTCACAACAAGGCTGGCTTCACTTACGAAAAATTTGGCAAGTAATTTCCTGTTTCAGGAGCCACTCGTGAGGCATAAGTATTGCCTTGCTTAATCTGGCCACTATCACACTGGATTTCCAAGATGTGCTTGCAGTCAGAAAACAGAGAAAGACAAAATTGCCCATTGCCATACTATGAGCCTCTCGACAGAGGGGGTAGGATCTGGTTCCACCTTGTTTGCTGATGTACCACACCATGGACAGTGTTTGTACTGCAATCATACCTGTTGGAAGAGAACTCTGGAATGCTTGCAATGCCAGAAGCACTGCTCATCTCTAGGACTTTGATATGCAAGTGGTATTCATGTTCTTGCCAAGTCCCTTGGACACCATCACAGATAATGCCCCCCCCCCAACCTATCTGGGAAGCATCCGTGGTTACTGTAGCTACTGGCTGGGGAGAACAAATGGTCTGCCTATCGTTACCTGCGTGGACCGAAGCCACCATGGTAGGTCCCTCTTACAGGTGTTTGTAATGAGAATCTTGTGCGACAGATAACTCCTGCATGGACCACTGAGCAAAGAGTAGCCACTGTAATATCCTCATGTGTTGACATGCCAGTGGGAATGTTATCGCAGCTGCTACTGAACCCAGAACCTTGAGGACAAATTTTGCCTGCACTTTTTTCTTCATGAGCACTATTGACACCTGATGGCGCAATGTTTGAATTCTTTTGTGGGGCAGTTTTGCCACCATGTCTTGTGTGTTCAAGTCTGACCCCATACAGGTAATATGCTGTGAAGGCAACAAGGCAGTTTTTTCGAAATTTATGGAAACTCCTAGCTCTGAGCAGAAATGAATGGTAGTCCGTCCTGGTTAATAGATGCTCTGTGGTGGCAGTCAGGAGCCAGTCGCCCAAATATGGAAACACCCAGAATCCTAGACCCCTTAGGTGAGCCACATCTACTGCCATGTATTTGGTAAACACTCTTGGGGCTGTAGTGAGACCAAAGGGTAGAGCTCTGAATTAATGACTGGCTCCCAGTTGGAAGTGTAGATATCTCCTGGATCGCCTTGTCCATTTTTATATGGTACTATGCATCCTGAAGATCTATGGAGCACATCCAATTGTCTTGTCCCAGAAAGGGGAGTATAGACTGCAGTGTCACCATCCGAACTGTTTTCCTTGTCAACTTGTGCAGTCTGCCGAGATCTAAAATTGGTATCCAGTCCCCTTGTCTTTTTTGGAACTAAAAAGAACTGAGAGCAATTTCCAGATCCAATTTGGTCTGCAGGGACTTCTTGGATTACCTTTTTCTAGCAACCTTTGAATTTCTAGGGTTGCTTGATCCCTCTGACATGGGTGGTATTGTCTGGGATAGATCTTGGCAGAAGGGGTGGAAAGGAAAAAGGAATGTTGTAGCCCCCAGAAATGAGACTGTACCCATTTGTCTCGAGTGATGTCCAGCCAGGCTTTTGGGAACAGTGATAATCGCCCCACCACCAGACTGCCTCCAGAGGTGGACAGGCGGGCCTCCTTCCATGAGCGCTGCAAGGGACTACCAGAGAATGTATTTTGTCACCCTGATTCTGCAGACCCCCTCTGCTGCGAGGGCAACGTCTTCCATTATTTCCCCCCCTGCCCAAGGGAAATTCAACACGTAAATAAGGCCCAGTGAAGTTTCTTGGGATTTCCGAACCACATTTTTCCACCCCCTTCGACCTTTGGGATAGGTCTGGTAGGACGGAGAAACTTACGCCCACAGCAGATTGAGTTTTGCCATCCTGTTCACACCTGATAAGAGTATTTCACTTTTGGCCCAAACAAAGACGAGCGGTCAAAAGGGGCGTCAAAGGAAGAATTGAAGGGTTCAGCAAACTCAGACTCATGCAGAAATGTCTCCTTAGAGACATTCCTGTGCCTGCTGCCCTGCTCGCTCCATCGGCCGGATAAGAAAGGAGGCGCATGCAGGAGTTTGTTAGAGTTTAAAGTCGCAAGCAGAGAGTTTACCTTGTCAGGTATTCCAGACCAGCTGCAGCACCTTGGAGGGCATCTCCTAGCTCCTTGAGAGAAATCCTCTGAAGTAGAGGGAACTGGAATAAATTGAGCCTAATCTGAGGGTAAATGCTGCTGAAGAAAACATATACGCTTCCCATATCTGACAATCAAGCTAAGAGAGACTCCATTTGATGGATGGACAGATGAAGTTTCGGCCAATTCCTTCTTGGTGGCCACCACCACCACAGCTTCTACTGGGACACCTTTATTTAGAAACTGTTTGTCCTTCAGGGCTGTAATAAATTTGTTGGGCCTCCTAGGAACTGGTTCCACTGACTTGAGGTAAGCCACACGCCTTTCAACTGACTCACACCAAGGAGCTGGTCAAAGCGGAGACACCAATTCAAAGAGGTGGAGGGTCAAGAACCAAATGCCTACAGGTATACAGACATCTTCAGATGGTAATAGGGTCTTACAGCCACCCCTCTGTTTCAGCTTCTCTAAGATGTCTGAGAGACATCCTCAGAGGGTGACCACGAGGACCCTTCAGAATCCTCCAAGTCTACATTAGACGTGACAGACTCTGGGAGTCTAGGTGGTTCCTCTTTCAAGTTCTCTCTCTTCAGAGAGACCTCCTCAGGGGGCACTTGGGGAGGATTCAGAAAGAGAGGGTCTCACTCCATTAAGTGCAAGGCCCCAGGGGCATAGTTTCTTTACACTGGGGCTGGAGGGATGGTTTAGAGGGTGACACTGGCTCTTTTTGGGGGAAGGAATAGCTGGAGCTGAGGGTGGAGCAGTCTGAGGAAAGCACACTCCACCTCAAAGGCACCACGATGCAGATCCAACCACCTCCCACACTGGGCAAGGAGGATGGCTCTAAGGCCTGCCATTGGGGCACAGAGCTCATCTAGGGCTAAAGCTCTGAGTGGAGAGAGTCTGGTCCAATTTGACCTCCTGAGACAGATGAGGGCAGGCCTGCTCCCAGATCACTCAATGGAAGACATCGATGTAGATCAGATATCGGTTAGAGTATACCAGGGCGAGCACCGATTCCACCACAACCACCTCTAGGTACTCTGGCTCAGAACTCATCCGAGTAAGAATAGAAAGTAAAGCAGGTTCGGTAGTCTGCGCCACATCCAGCTGGGCTCGAGCGAATAGTTGCAAGGGCCGGCATTCGAAGCAACCTCCTAGCCACCCAACCCATATAGTCATCCTGACAAGGCTCCCTGGAAGTTATTGCACAGAGAAATAGGTGGAGGATCTGTGGCTACCAGCCAGTGACTGCAGCAAAAGAAACTGTGGTCCCAAGATGGTTTCGAAGACATAGAAGGAACAGAGGGGGTGTCAGACTTCGGTTCCAAAATATGTCTGGTCAATGAAGAGGTTTGTTTTTCATGCCTCTTCATCGGCTCAGAACTTGAAACTGAAGTTTTTTTGAGGACCTACAAGAGGATTTCAAGGCCCGATCCCTTACACAGCAGTCTCAAAAGGCCCCTTCAATAAACCAGACTATCAGCTCATTTCTCCATTCCTGCAGGACCCTTGAGCCAAAGCCATGACATATAGAACACGAATCCTGCAGGCGAATGGCTCCTAAATGGGTCTATATTAGATAAAATTAGAAGTTATGTACTCACCATAACGTTCCATCTGAGTAGGTGACTTCATTCGGATGCAACCTGTGGGTATCGGATCTGACCTCGGATCCGAGCCGGCAATTCAAAAGCTTAGGCTCTGAGCTCCTAGCTCCTCCCTCTTACCCATAACCCCTTGCCAAGCCCTGACTGACCTCAGATTGAGTTAGCTTCCAAATACTGACAACAGTACACTAAAATAGCATAAATACTCGCTCTATAAAGGTCAGGGGGATGGAGGGGGGGATGGTTACAGATCCCAATCTAAGTCACCTTACCAGATGGAACGCAGTACATAACTCTAAATCTGAAGTAGGGCAGACTTCATTCTGCCTGCAACCTGTGGGACAGAGTCCCTAGCTACCTGAATCTTGGGCGGCCGGGCCATGGAAGGATGTTTCGGAGCACCGCTGAGCCAAAGGATGCTCTTCCTCTAGGAAAACAACATCCACCTTGTAATGAGAAATAAAAGTATGGAAGGCGCGAGGCCCAAGTAGCTGCTGTAAGTAGATACAGCGCGGAAATGTCGCAGATATCCAATGATACAATGATATCCGATACATCGGATTTAAAGGCGGCTGGACGTGGAAACTGGTCTCCTAGTAGAAATGAGCCGTGAACCCTCTGAGGAGCAGTGGTCTACCTGAAGTGTCATATGCCTGCAGAATACAATTAGCAATCCACTTAGATAGTGTGACTTTAGATACTGCTTTGCCCAGAGCAAATTTAGTAAAGGGGAGACTAACAGCTGATCTGATTTCCTGTGACCAGCTGTTCTGTTAATATAAAAACGTAACTGTCTGTGAACATCCAAGGAATGCAATTTGTATTCTCCTTTGAGTAATTTTGGGAAAACACAGGTAAATTGATTGACTGGTTAATATTGGATTCAGAAGAGACCTCGGAAGAAAAGGATTGGTCCTTGAGGCACACCCTCTATCAGGAAGAAAGAAACAGCAATGAAGCTTGAAAGCTCAGTGACACTCTTCTGGCGGAAGTGATAGCTACCAGGAAGGCAGTCTTCCAGGAAAGATACTTTTAAATCAGTAGAAGCTGCAGGCTCGAAGGATGGAGTGTCAAGGGCTTGCCGTGAGGGCTTGCCAGAACTAAAGACAAGTCCTGCAAGGTGAAATACGACCTGCCCTCCTTGACTGGAGAGGGCCTCTAACAAAAAAGACTCCCTTTGAGAAATGTTTTGCATAATTTCACTGGCCATAAGTGGAGCTGTGTCATGACCAATGTGATAATGTATGCAGATAGCTGCCAATTGTACCTTTAATCGGTGGAAGAACTAGCCCCCTTTGATGAAAGAGGTCTGTTAGAAAATCCAGCACCGCTTGACATAGGTGCCGAGAAAAGGATCCAAAGTTCTCTGTACTCGCCCATATAGAGAATCTCTTCCATTTACTCCGCATAAACCTGCCTGGTGGAAGGTTTATGAGCTGCCACTAAATGGCCTTGACCGGGTGATGAGATACCTGAGTCCTAATTAAGGATGGAACTGGAGCAGCCAAGCTTCGCTCAACTTCAGGGTCCGTAGATTGGGAACTAACATTCCCAGAGGGTGGGAGATGAGATCCTGCAAATTGGATCCAGAATCCAGGGTGGATTGACTTTGTGAGAGACCATAATAAGGGGAACCAAGGTTGCCTCGATGCCAGAACGTGGGCAATGAGAATCATTCTGCTCCCTTAAACTGCTGGCTTTCTGCAAGCCTCTGCATCAGAGGAAGGAGGGTAGGCATAAAGGAGACCGGGAGGCCAAGCATGCACCAGAGCATCTTCTCGAATTCCCTGGTGGAAGCAGAGCTAAGAAATTGTCGATTTGGCGCTTTGAGGGAGAGGCAAAAGATCGCGAACAGGGTTGCCCCCCAAACGGCAAAAATCTTCTTCGCTACTTGAGGATCGAGACCACTGCGTGTGGAGAAAGGATGGTGCCACTGACCGAGCTTGTCCGCAAGGATGTTGGACTTTCCGGAATGTGCTGCTACCAGAAAGCGCTTTGGTGGAAATTGCCCATTCCCAGACTCTCATGGCCTCGACTAAAGGAGTAAGATCTGGTTCCTCCCTGTTTGTTGATATACCAGACTACCGGCATATGTTGTCTGTCTGTATCGCTAATAGTCCCTGAAGGAAGAACATTGGTGAAGTGCTTGCAACGCTTAGAGCACCGCCTCATTTCCAGGACATTTATATGCAATGAAGTCTCTGTGGGATTCCATGTGCCTTGGACAATCTTTCCTGCAGAATACCCCCCACCCACCAGAGGCAAAGGCACCCGTCGTGGTCACTGAGGCTCGAAATGCAGCGATAAAAAGGTCTCTACACGCCAGGGCCCGGAGAAAGAAGCCACCAAAAGAAGGAGTCCCTGCACGCCTTTACTGACCGCACTGACCGCCTCGGGAGCCGCTTAGAGAGAGAGGAAAGAAGAGGGACCACTGAACCTGAAGGGTCCATTGAAGAACCCGCGTAAATGCTTAAACGAAAGCATGAATGAAGCGGAATAGCTGCATGCCATGAGAGACCTAGGGCCCTCAGGAACGGTAAGCTGCAGTTGGAGATGGTTGCAGGATCGCTGTCACCTGACACTTCAGGTTGGCAACACGGGTCTGGGGTGAGGAAGGCCTCGCATTGATCTGGTGTTTAGTCTTCCTCCCATGTAAGAATCTATAACTTGTGTGTGGGGGTTCAGTAAAGATTTCTCCCAGTTGATCGTGATGCCCAGCCTTGGTGCTAGTTGAAGAAAGTAATCCCTGGCTGAGCACAGAAGATGCCTTGATGATGCTGTCAGGAGCCAGCTCGTCCAGGTAACGGAAAGACCTGTAATCCCTGGAGCCTCTCAAGGTGGGCCGGGCCATTACCGCTAGCTTACCTTGGTAAACACCCTATGGGGGCTGAGGTGAGACCAAAGGGGAGGACCCTGAACTGATAATGACTGGCTCCCAGCCGGAAGTGAAGCAAACCTCCTGGACCGGGCTTCTGTCCATCCCTAATGTGGTAGTACAGCTGCCCCTTGAGGTCGGGAGCTACACGTCCAGTCGCTTCTCCCTCAAAAGGAGAAGTATAGATTGCAGGGTGACCATCCGAACTTTTTGCTTGGTTACCTGACAGGTTCAGCTGGGAAAGATCTAAGATTGGTCTTGGGGTCCCCCGTCTTCTTTGGCACCAAAAAGAAAACTGGAGTAAAACACTAATCCGGGTTTGATCTCGGGGACGCTGGGCTGGATAAATTTCTCTTTTTCTAGCAGCTGTTCGATTTCGACAGCTGCCGCCTCCCTTTGGTCGTGGGTGGAACATCTGGGAGGCTGCGTAGATTTGGGAACTCTTGAATAAGGGGAATTGAATATCCTCTGGATATGATAACCAAGCACCCAACCGTCTGTTGTTATGGACTCCCAAGAAGTCAGGTGCCTCGAAAACCGCCTCCCAACTGCCTCCAGAGACAGACAGCCGGGCAACCCTTCAGGGCTGCTGGCAAGTGGGGTCTATCAGAGAAAGGTTCTTCGACCCAAAGTTGCCAGGAGCCCCCTGCCTCTAGTGAATGCACGCACGACCTCCCCATCGCACTCTGCCACGGAAGGACTGGTTATCCTCGAGCAGGCTGGGACTGGGCTTCCGGAAACTTCCCTAGGAACCACATCTTCTTCTGTCCCTTTGGTTCTTAGAGAAGGACCTCTGGGGAGCTGAGAAGCGACTCAGACAGGCAGACAGCGCCTTCCGTCCCCCGCTCTGGACTAATGTCTTCGCGAACAGTCTAAGCCAAACAAGGCAGAACCATCGAAAAGGGGCATTCGCTGGCTGTCAGCCTTGAAGGGCTCTGCAAAATCACAATGGGCGGAGCCAGGCCTGTCGCCTCATGACTAGGCCTGCTCCGGTTCATGGTTTCTAGCTGCCCTCAGTAGCATGAGAAAGCAGCCGCAGATTAGATGTATTGGAGACCGATCTGAGAGTGGCCATTCGGGTGGAGTATACCTGTTATTTATCCTCACCGACATGGACTCGGGGAGATGCAGCAAGTATTCTTTAATCAGATCCCGGCTGCATCCTAATGACATGTGCCATGGTTCAGCTCTCAATGAGAAGGTTGCTAGAACTAAAACTCGGGCTTTCCCAATGCGATCCATCGAAGGGACTCCTTGCCCGGAGGATGCATGGTGGACCCTCCTGGGCCAATTCCTCTTAAGTGGCTTGCAGCCTATCATCATGGCATCTACTGGGGGAGACCCTTACTCCAGTGGGTGCAGTCCCCGACGGGGGATAGAATGCGGTCCGGGCGTTTAGAGAGGATAGGCTCAAGGGTGTCCGGATCCTTCCACACCCTGATGGAAATAAGGTCCACCCAGGGGGGTCAGCAGGAGGGGACAACCCAAGAGGTAGAAGGGCCCGCCTCGAAGATGCCTCCTCCAAGAACACAGACTCGGGCCCGGCAAGCCTTGAGGTGAGGACCTCAACCCCCGATCCTTAACATCTCCATGATGTCTCCTAAAATGAGACGCCTCAGGGGGTGACCTAGGGGAGCCTCCTCCCTTCATCCAAGTCTGTGTCTTCAGTGACGGACTCGGGAGTCCATGTGCCTCCTTTGCACTTACGCTTCTGAGGTACTTCATCGGGAAGCTGTCCGAAGAGTACTTCTTCAGCAGTAGGGATGTTCCAAGGGGAACCACTTGGGACATCGAGGCGGGCTGTCCCTGGGACCGGGCTGGTGGGGGCCTGGGCCCAATTGCAAGGGAGGGATCGGAACCACATGGCAGGGACCGGGGTCCGGATGTCTCAACAGTGCCCTTTCCACTACGCCGGAAGCCGAGGGGAGCCAGCTTCTAAGCTTCCCCGAGAGCCGAATTCCCCACTGGATCAGATGCACGGACCGGAGTCGGAGCAGAAACAGTCGGATCCGAGACCGGGTGTGCTCCACCTGGACGGAGCCGGCGATACACCAGCTCCTCGGATCCAGTGGGCTCGCCTCGACTCGAGAGGTCGGGTCCGGCACCCGAACCACTAAGGGATGGGACGGATCCCAGGCGCCGGCCAACCCATCGGATCGACCCACCCCACCTCGATCCAAATCTGCCCGGCGCCGACAGCTCCGAACCCGCGGGTATGGGTCGGAGAAGGAGCCAAGGGGTGAAAAAGGGGTCGGAAAAATTGAAGCAAAGGGGTCGGCCCTCCCGGATGGGGCTAGGAGCACTCCCATTTGCATTTGGGCCTGGATGAATTTCCTCATCATCCGGTCCCATATCAGCTCACTCATTGAAAAGGTTGATTCCAGTGGAGGCCACCGGCGGACTCTAGAGGGCTCGCCTCGGGAGACCTCCTAGAAGGGCTAGCTCTCCTCCTCCTCGGGTCCAGGAGAGAACCGAGGGAGTGGAGCCGAGGGAGGAGGAAAACTTCTAGAAGGCACAGGTGGAAGCCTGGCTTTGGATGGAGGAGCCGAACTGGAAGTTTCGGCCCTCCGCTTGTGGTGCTTCTCCCTGTGCCTCTCCTCTCTCTCCCTAGAGGACTCTTCTCCCGCAACTTAGAGGAGGTTGGAGTCCCAGCCGGAGGGGGAGAGCCCACAGCAACAGGTTGCTGAGTGGAAGAGGCAGAGGCCGAAGCGGTATCTGGAGGTAAAAGACCCGCCAGCACCAGCTTGGGCCTCCTCGGCTTCCTCACAGGCCGAGGGGTTGAACCCTGCACAAATGGAACAACCAGATGACAGGTGTTCAACCCCCAAAGATGTACCGCAAGACGTGGGAGTGTGGCCATCCGCTGGGGACAGCTTATGGCCACACTCTACATTACATTTTCGAAAACAGCCTTGAGGGCTTCAGACATCACAAACCTAAGGCCTAAAATACACACACACACAAACAAACTACGTAAAACCCGAGAAAAAACTAAAGAGAGAGGAAAGCCTTAAACACACAACACTAAGATTAATAACAAAAACAGAGATTTTTAAAACTTTTTCTGTCAAAAAAATCTTATCTTATCTCAAATCCAACGCCAGGGCCTCTAGGGAATTCGTAGCGCTACTTGAAAAGCTGCAAACGAAATCTGAGGTCAGTCAGGGCTTGGCAAGGGTTATGGGTAAGAGGGAGGAGTTAGGAGCTTTCGGGAGCCTAAGCTTTTGAATTGCCGCTCGGATCTGGAGGTCGATCCGACACTCCACAGGTTGCAGACCTAATGAAGTCTGCCTACTTCAGATCTAAAGTTTACTCACCATAACGTTCCATCTGAGTAGGTGACTTCATTCGGATGCAACCTGTGGGTATCAGATCTGACCTCGGATCCGAGCCGGCAATTCAAAAGCTTAGGCCTCCTAGCTCCTCCCTCTTACCCATAACCCTGCCAAGCCCTGACTGACCTCAGATTGAGTTAGCTTCCAAATACTGACAACAGTACACTAAAATAGCATAAATACCGCTCTATAAAGGTCAGGGATGGAGGGGGATAGTTATCGATAAGTCACCTACTCAGATGGAATGGAAGTACAACTTCTAAATCTAGTAGGCAGACTTCATTAGTCTGCAACCTGTGGGACAAGTCCTAGCTACCTGAATCTTGGCGGCCGTCATGGAAGGGATGTTTCGGAGCACCGCTGAGCCAAAGGATGCTCTTCCTCTAGAAACAACATCCACCTTGTAATGAGAAATAAAAGTATGAGGCCGAGGCCCAAGTAGCTGCCGCAGATATCATCCAATGATACAGGATTTAAAGGCGGCTGACGTGGAAACTGCCCTAGTAGAATGAGCCGTAACCCTCTGAGGAGCAGGTCTACCTGAAGTGTCATATGCCTGCAGAATACAATTAGCAATCCACTTAGATAGTGTGACTTTAGATACTGCTTTGCCCAGAGCAAATTTAGCAAAGGAGACTAACAGCTGATCTGATTTCCTGTGACCAGCTGTTCTGTTAATATAAAAACGTAACTGTCTGTGAACATCCAAGGAATGCAATTTGTATTCTCCTTTGAGTACTTGGGAAAAAACACAGGTAAATTGATTGACTGGTTAATATTGGATTCAGAAGAGACCTTGGAAGAAAAGGATTGGTCCTGAGGCACACCCTATCAGGGAAGAAAGAAAGGTAAGAAGCTTGACGATAGAGCCTGAAACTCAGACACTCTTCTGGCCGGAGTGATAGCTACCAGGAAGGCAGTCTTCAGGAAAGATACTTTAAATCAGTAGAAGCTGCAGGCTCGAAGGGAGGAGCCGTGAGGGCTTGCAGAACTAAAGACAAGTCCCAAGGTGGTACGACCTCCTTGACTGGAGGCCTCAACAAAAAGACTCCTTTGAGAAATGTTTTGCATAATTTACGTCATAAGTGGAGCTGTGTCATGACCAATGTGATAATGCAGATAGCTACAATTGTACCTTAATCGTGGAAGAACTAGCCCCTTGATGAAAGAGGTCTGTTAGAAAATCCAGCACATGACATAGGTGCCGAAAAGGATCCAAAGTTCTCTGTACTGCCCATATAGAGAATCTCTTCCATTTACTCCGATAAACCTGCCTGGTGGAAGGTTTATGAGCTGCCACTAAAATGGCCTTGACGGTGATGAGATACCGGAGTCCTAATTAAGGATGGAACTGGAGCAGCCAAGCTGTCAACTTCAGGGTCCGCAGGATTGGGAACTAACATTCCCAGAGGGTGAGATGAGATCCTAAATTGGATCCAGAATCCAGGGTGGATTGACTTTGTGAGACCATCTGAAGGGGAACCAAGGTTGTCGATGCCAGAGCAGGGCAATGAGAATCATTCTGCTCCCCAAACTGCTGGCTTTCTGCAGAAGCCTGCATCAGAGGAAGGGAGGGTAGGCATAAAGGAGACCGGGAGGCCAAGCATGCACCAGAGCATCTCGGGAATTCCCCTGGTGGGGAAGCAGGCCAAGAAATTATGCATTTGGCGTTTGAGGAGAGGCAAAAAGATCGCAACAGGGTTGCCCCCCAAGGCAAAATCTTCTTGCTACTTGAGGATCGAGAGACCACTCGTGTGGAGAAAGGATGGAGCGACTGAGCTTGTCCAAGAAGGATGTTGGACTTTCCCGGAATGTGCGTTGCTACCAGAAAGCGTTTGGTGGAAATTGCCCATTCCCAGACTCTCATGGCCTCTCGACAAAGGGAGTAAGATCTGGTTCCTCCCTGTTTGTTGATATACCAGACTACCGACATGTTGTCTGTCTGTATCGCAATAGTCCCTGAAGGAAGAACGTGGTGAAGTGCTTGCAACGCTAGGAGCACCGCCCTCATTTCCAGGACATTTATATGCAATGAAGTCTCTGTGGGATTCCATGTGCCTTGGACAATCTTTCCTGCAGAATACCCCCCCCCACCCGAGGCAAGAAGCGCCCGTGGTCACTGAGGCTCGGGGAAATGCAGCGCAAAAGGTCTCCTGCCAGGGCTCCGGAAAGAAGCCACCAAAGAAGGGAGTCACCTGCATACTGACCCTTTTCGGGCGTTTAGAGAGGAAGAAAGAGGGACCACTGAACCTGAAGGGTCCATTGAAGAACCCGCATGCGTGAGCATGAATGAGAAGCGGAATAGCTGCCGCCATAGAACCTAGGGCCCTCAGAGCAAGCTGCAGTTGGAGATGGTTGCAGGATCGCTGTCACCTGACACTTCAGGTTGGCAATACGTCTGGGGTGAGGAAGGCTAGCATTGATCTGGTGTTTAGTCTTCCTCCTATGAAATCTATAACTTGTGTGGGGTTCAGTAAAGATTTCTCCCAGTTGATCGTGATGCCCAGCCTGGTGCTAGTTGAAGAAAGTAATCCCTGGCTGAGCACAGAAGATGCCTTGATGATGCTGTCAGGAGCCAGTCGCCCAGGTGCGGAAAGACCTGTAATCCTGGAGCCTCAGGTGGGCCGCTACTACCGCTAGCACCTTGGTAAACACCCTGGGGGCTGAGGTGAGACCAAAGGGGAGGACCCTGAACTGATAATGACTGGCTCCTAGCCGGAAGTGAAGAAACCTCCTGGACCGCCTGTCCATCCGAATGTGGTAGTACGCGTCCTTGAGGTCGAAGGAGCACATCCAGTCGTTCTCCCTCAAAAGGAGAAGTATAGATTGCACGGTCAGCATCCGGGACTTTTGCTTGGTTACTGACAGGTTCAGCTGGGAAAGATCTAAGATTGGTCTTAAGTCCCCCGTCTTCTTTGGCACCAAAAAGAAACTGGAGTAAAACACTAATCCGGTTTGATCTCGGGGCAGCTGGATAACTCTTTTTCTAGCAGCTGTTGATTTAGACAGCTGCCGCCTCCCTTTGGTCGGTGGAACATCTGGGAGGCTGCGAGATTTGGGAACCTTGAATAGGGGTGAATATCCTCTGGATATGACCTGAAGCACAACTGTCTGTTGTTATGGACTCCCAAGAAGTCAGGTGCCTCAAACGCCCCCAACTGCCTCCAGAGACGAACAGCCGGGCAACCCTTCAGGGCTGCTGCGTGGGTCTATCAGAGAAAGGTTCTCTGGACCCAAAGTTGCCAGGAGCCCCCCTGCCTCTAGCACGGCGACCTCCCCAGCGTCCTCTGCCACGGAAGGACTTGTTAACCGGTGCAGGATGGGACTGCTGCGACTTCGGAACCACATCTTCTTCTGTCCCTTTGGTTCTTAGAGAAGGACCTCTGGGGAGCTGAGAAGCGGACTCAGGCGGCAGACAGCGTCTTCCCGTCCTTTTAAGCTCTGGACTAATGTCTCATGAACAGTCTTGCCAAACAAGGCAGAACCATCGAAGGGCATTCGCGAAGGTCGCCTTGAAGGGCTCTGCAAAATCACAATGGCGGAGCCAGGCCTGTCGCCTCATGACTAGGCCTGCTCCGCTGGCTCTAGCGACTCCCTCAGTAGCATGAGAAAGCAGCCGCGCCAGATGTATTGGAGACCGATCTGAGAGTGGCCATTGGTGGAGTATACCTGTTTATCCTCACTTTCGACATGGACTCCGGGAGATGCAGCGTATTCTTTAATCAGATCGCTGCATCCTAATGACATGTGCCATGTAGTTCAGCGCTCTCAATGAGAAGGTTGCTGAACTAAAACTCGCTCCCAATGCGATCCATCGAAGGACTCCTTGCCCGGAGGATGCATGGTGGGACTCTCCTGGGCCAATTCCCTCTTCGTGGCTGCAGCCATCATCATGGCATCTACTGGGGGACCCTTACTCCAGTGGGTGCAGTCCCGGGGGGATAGAATGCGGTCCAGGCGTTTGGGATAGGCTCAAAGGTGTCGGATCGCTTCCACACCTGATGGAAATAAGGTCCACCAGGGGTCAGCAGGAGGACACCCAAGAGGTAGAAGGGCCGCCTCGAATGCCTCCAAGAACACAGACTCGTCCGAGAAGCCTTGGGGCAGACCACCCCCGATCCTTAACATCTCCATGATGTCTCCAAATGAGACGTCCTCAGGGGTGACCTAGGGAGCCTTCCCCTTCATCCAAGTCTGTGTCTTCAGTGGACGGACTGGGAGTCCATGTGCCTCCTTGCACTTACGCTTCTGAGGTACTTCATCGGGGGGGCTGTCCGAAGAGTACTCTTCAGCAGTAGGATGTTCCAAGGGAACCACTTGGGACATCGAGGCGGGCTGTCCCTGGGACGGCTGGTGGGGCCTGGCCCAATTGCAAGGGAGTGCGGACGGAACCATGGCAGGGACGGGGTCCGGATGTCCTCAACAGTGCCCTTTCCACTCACGTGTCCGAAGCCGAGGGGAGCCAGCTTCTCTAAGCCCGAGCCGACCCCCACTGATCAGGCGACGGACCGAGTCGGAGCAAACAGTCGGATCCGAGACCGTGTGCTCCGACCTGGGCGGGCGACACACCAGCTCCCTCGGATCCGAGGCTCGGCCCTCGACTCCAGAGGTCGGGTCAGTACCGAACCACTCAAGGGATGGGACGGATCCGGTAGCGCCGTCCAACGGATCCGACCCACCCCGGATCCAAATCTGCCCGGCCGACAGCTCGAACCCGTGGTATGGGTGGAGAAGGGCAGGTGAAAAAGTGGTCGGGCCTCCCGGATGGGGGCTAGGAGCACTCCCATTTGCATTTGGGCCTGGATGAATTTCCTCATCATCCAGTCCATATCAGCTTCACTCATTGAAAAGGTTGACCTAGTGGAGGCCACCGAAGCGGACCTAGAGAACCGCCTGGAGACCTCCTAGAAGGGCTAGCCTCCTCCTCCTCGGGTCCAGGAGAGAACCGAGGAGTGGAGCCGAGGAGGAGGAAAACTAGAAGGCACAGGGGAAGCCCGCTTGGATGGAGGAGCCGAACTGGAAGTTTCGGCCCTCCGCTTGTGGTGCTTCTCCCTGTGCCTCTCCTCTCTCTCCCTAGAGGACTCTTTCCCTCCGGCAACTTAGAGGGAGGTTGAGTCCCAGCGGAGGAGCCCACAGCAACAGGTTGCTGAGTGGAAGAGGCAGAGGCCGAAGCGGTATCTGGAGGTAAAAGACCCGCCAGCACCAGCTTCGACCTCCGCTTCCTCAAAGCCCGGGGGTTGAACCCTGCACAAATGGAACAACCAGATGACAGGTGTTCAACCCTAAACTATCGCACCCGAGTGTGGCCATCCGCTGGGGACAGCTTGGCCACACTGCACATTTCGAAAACAGCCTTAGGGGCTTCAGACATCACAAACCCTAAGGCCTAAAATACACACACACACAAACAAACTACGAAAACCCGAGAAAAAAACTAAAGAGAGAGGAAAGCCTTAAACACACAACACTAAGATTAATAACAAAAACAGAGATTTTTAAAACTTTTTCTGTCAAAAAAATCTTATCTTATCTCAACCAACGCCAGGAGCTCTAGAATTCCGTAGCTACTTGAAAAGCGGCAAACGAAATCTGAGGTCAGTCAGGGCTTGGCAAGGGGTTATGGGTAAGAGGGAGGAGTTAGGAGCTCGGAGCCTAAGCTTTTGAATTGCCGGCTCGGATCTGAGGTCGGATCCGATACCCACAGGTTGCAGACGAATGAAGTCTGCCTACTTCAGATCTAAAGTTTACCGAACGTTGACATTATCGAAAATCCCAGAACTCGAAACTGCAATTGTGGGGGCCTCGCCCCTCCCACACACCCCCACTAAATATATATCCCAACTCCGAGATTGCACTACAGTGAGAAAAGGGCAAATATTCCCATCTTCACTGTATGGCAATCTCAATTCTGGTTTCGGGATTTTCGTTCATGTTAGCATTTGATAAGATAAACTTTAGTTTACCTAATATAGACCCACCTAAACAATACACACAACTCATGTGCCTGTGTTAAGGACATTGTGTGCATGCAAGAATCAAACTTCTTAAACCCGGACTGCTTAGTCCCTTTGGTTGAATCCTTCAACAAAACTGTCACAACCAATCACTAGTTCTACGAAGAAAGAATTTAAATGCAAATCTACACTAAATGTAAACCACACAACAGGAAAGGACCAAGTGCTTTGTTTTTGTTGGAAATAAAAGGGAAGGGTTAGAGGAGAGGTTTCCTCAGGTTATAGGAGACAGTCGTTTAACTTGGACACCTGTAAATTAAACGACAAACCTTTATAAAGATAGTAAGCAAGGAAGGGGAAGGAGAGCCCTCTAACTAAAATGGGCTAAGAGGAAAAATCCTCTAACTTAAGGAGATTCATTAAAAAAAAAAAAAAAAGCCTGAGGGGGGGGAACAATGGCCCACACAGAAGCAGCAGAACAGTGGAAAACTTTTAGTTATGTGCTTACCATAACTTTGGATGTATGGGGTCCATCTCGCCTACATTCATAACTGGTGGGTTCGGAGCCGATCCGTCTGCTCAGACTCTGCCACTATACACTAGAACGAAGTCTCTCATTGGCTGGGCTACCCCTTATCCCATAATGTACCATGCCTGCTTCCCCAGATCTTGTTTGTTCGCTTTCATACATACAGGTACAGAACACATACCAATAACTGTAACCAACCAGAGCTCTTCCAGAGGAGAGCTTAGCAAGATCAATATTTCCTCCAAATCCAAAAGGTAGGGGGAAGGAGGGTGGGTATGTATGAATGTAAGATGGATCCCATACATCCAAAGTTATGGTAAGTACATAACTAAAAGATGTAATGGGATCCTATCTCTACATTACTGGTGGGACAGCGTCCCTAGCACCTAAAACCCCGGGTGGCTCACTGGAACACACTCCTGAGAACTGCGGAACCAAAAGAAGCTCTGCCTCAGGAAGCCACATCAACCTTGTAATGAGAAATGAAGGTGTGCGGAGAAGACCAAGTAGCAGCCGCACAAATATCATCTATTGAAACTTTGGAGGGAAAAGCTACAGAGGTGGCCATAGCCCTGGTAGAATGAGCTTTGAGTGGGAAAGGCAACTCTCTGCCTGACTGGGAATAAATGAAAGAGATGCAATCCTTAATCCATTTGGCAATGGTGGTTTTGGCAACTGGTAGACCTAACCTATTCTCTGCAAAGGGCACAAACAGTTGGTCAGATTTTAGTGTCCAAGAGGTCCTATCCAAGTAAAAACGCAGTTGGCCTGTGAACATCCAACTGGTGGAAGGTATATTCTGCTCTATTAGAAAAATGTGGAAAGAAAACTGGGAGCTCCAATGATTGCTGAATGCATAAAGGAGATGCTACCTTAGGCAAAAAGGACGGATTCAATCTAAGGGAAACTTTGTGAAAAATCAAATAAGGAGGGGAAGAACAGAGAGCCTGAAGCTCTGAAACCCGCTTAGCAGAAGTTGTTGCCACTAGAAAGGCAGTTTTCCACGACAGGAATTTAATATCACAAGCGGCTGCAGGCTCAAAGGGACGGGCAGTTAAAGAAGCCAGAACCAAATTTAAGTCCCAAGGGGGCAAGGGATGAGCCATAGGAGGCCTGAGGAGCCAGGCTCCCTTAAGAAAGGACTTGCAAAGTCTGTTAGGCATTAAAGAAGGCTCTATAGCAACATGAAAATTAGATACAGCCGCCAGTTGAACTTTAAGTGTGGAGACTGAAGAGCCTGAATGAAACAATGAAGCTAGAAATTGTAAGACCTGCGGAACTGGGGCCGTAAGAGGATCAATGCCTCGTTGCTGGGCCCAACAAACAAACCTTTTCCATTTGCTGGAATATAACGGTAGACAGCTTGTGGGAAGAGGACAAGATGTGAATCACTTCCGAAGAAAGAGAAAGGTCTCTGACTAAGGATGGAAGTGGAGTAACCAAGCAGCCTGTTGCAACGACCGGAGGGACGGATAAGTGTGTCCCGACTGATTGGACAACAGACCCGGCACTGGGTCCAGAATCCAGGGGCCCTGTACCACATACTTCTGAAGGAATGGGAACCAAACCTGAAGAGGCCAATGTGGGGCGACCAAAATCATGTGGCACCTGACATGAAGAGCCTGCTGAATCACCCTCGGGAGAAGGGGAATCGGGGGGGGGGGAGGCATAAAGCAGACCCGGGGGCCAATTGTGGGCTAGAGCGTCCCTGGGGGACTGCCCCTGAGAGGGAGTCAGAGTGAAGAACTCTCTGCACTTCCTTGTTGTGACTTGTTCGCCAGCCCCAACAATGCGGAGACCCCATTTGGCAAAGAGCTGCGCAGCCACTCTGTTGTTGAGGGACCACTCGTGGGGCAACAGGAGAGTCCTGCTGAGCCTGTCTGCAATCACATTGGCTTTTCCCGGAATGTGCGTGGCTACTAAGAAACATCAAGAGGCTATGGCCCAGCGCCATACTCTCATGGCCTCCCTGCAAAGGGGGTAGGACCTGGTTCCGTCCTGCTTGTTTATGTGCCAAACTACAGACATGTTGTCGGATAGAATCGAAGAGGCGAGCTCCACAGTGTTGCCCTCAGTCCCCGCCAAGGAAGACCCGGTACCAAACCCTGACAGAGGACAGGGTAGGAATGAAGGTCGGAGCAGAGAAATTCCGAGGGGGTCCCTGCTCCGACTGGACGATTCCGCTGCGTTCTACCTGCACCGACTCCAACGGCTCCAAGGGGGTCAGAGGAGGAATCAAATGCATGGGATGTGGAATCTGCTCCGAAGCCGCGTGGGCTGGAGCAGAGATCATTTTAATTTTAGTAAAAACTGGGGACTGGAACAGCCTCTGGATAACCCTATCCAAATCCGAATCAGACAACCTAGAGGATTTGGAGGAAACAAGATTGGGGCCGAGAAGACTTTTGCCTCTGCTCTGATAAAGCAGGGGATCGGCTCCGAAAGAGTTCCAGCACTATCGGACCCGAGACCGGAACCGTTTATAACAGTGTCGGCGCCGAAGGAGGCTCCGGAGCCGAGGGGGAAGAGTCTGAGCTGCACACCTCCAACGGCTCCAAGACCAAAGTAGCCGAAGTAGGTGATTGGCCTCTCGATGCACTAACCTGCGACTCCGACACCAATGGAGCCGAGGGAAGAAGCACCGAGGCAGACCCTTCAGCCATCGGCTCCAAAGCCAATGGAGCCGAGGAAGAAGTCGATCACAGTTTCTTAGCTGTCGGGTCCGACGGACTGGTCGGAGCCGACAATCTATGCTCCTTGGGTGTCGGGCCCGACGGACTGGTCGGAGCAGACAATCTCTTTTTAGAAGCTGGAGATGAAGCCAAAGCTTCCTCAAATGAAGGATTAATCAGACCCCCTAAGTATCAGCTTGTTTTTTCTCTCCTGGAGCACCCTGGAGGAAAAAGCGTGACACACACTGCAAGTATCCTGTAAATGTTTAGGCCCTAAACAATACACGCAGACAGCATGGCTGTCTGTGATAGACATTTTATAATTACATTTTGCAGACTTTTTGAACCCTGATTTCTGCTTAGACATTTTGTAGAAAAAACAGGTAAGTAATAGCTAGAAAAAAGCCAGTAACTAATGTATGGGCTAAAGCCCTCTAACTTAAACGGGCTTAGCCCGAAAACTATTTCAGTCACACAACAAGAAAAGGATAGACATACAATAAGGGCAAAGGCCCTCTAACTTAAGCGGGCCTTGCCCAGTACACTAATAGCACGAAAAAGAATAAAATTTAATTCCACACAAACTGACCACAAACGCTCACAAAGCTGTTAAAACAGCTGTTTAAATTCTGACAAAAACCCTAGTCAAAAAAGACCAAAAGGTCAAGAAAAAAAAACACTTGGCTCCAGCCAAGTTGAGACCACGTCCGGCTTGAAAAGCGGCAAACGAGATCTGGGGAAGCAGGCGTGGTGCATTATGGGATAAGGGGTAGCCCAGCCAATGAGAGACTTCGTTCTAGTGTATAGTGGCAGAGTCAAAGCCGACGGATTGGCTCTGAACCCACCAGTTATGAACGTAGGCGAGATAGGATCCCATTACATCCAACACCACCACTCAAAAAAAAACACACCAGAAGATTAAGCTACCTCAAAAAAAGGTTAAAGCACTAAACTTGATAAAGTATCTAAACATAATAGTAAAGGACAAAGCTTACCCTGAGCCATCGAAAAAGCAATCCCGAAGCTTCAAGCGGCAAACAAGATATGGATAAGTCGCTAGGTATCTTGGGCTAGGGTGGAGCCTCTAGCCAGTAACAGCTCTCCAGCTTTAGTAATGCAGCAGAGTCAGAACCGATGTTCTGTTCCGAACCCAGCCATCAAGAATGAAGGCGAGAAACGACAACATAACATCAAATCCTTTGTCCTTGCCACTAGACTTCCTCAGAAAAATCAAAATCATAATAGTACATAAAGCAGCATGACTGGTCACCAGATGCAAAAGTCCTCCACACAGTCCTACTGCAGGATTTTTGCATTAATAATGGTCATTGAGGGTTACCAGACAGAATGGGAAGCCCTCCCGGAAGAATGGAGACATTCAGTAGACTCAAACCTTCGCTTAAAAGAACTACTTTTGTTTTGAAAACCTTTTTTCAGATAGAGCATCTCTATGAAAGCAGCTAAGGCCCCTAGCTTGGCAAACTTGGCCCTAGGAAAAAATGAAGAAGCTGTCTACAACTGACCTCTTACAATCCGATGGCTTTCTACCTTCGATTCATTACAGGACATTTTTATCATGTACAATAATGATATGAAACTGGAAAAATTCTATGAAAATATCAACCAATCCAACTTTTTAAAGTTCACCATCACCACCCATAGCCAAGACAGTCAACTTTCTGGATTTCCACATTGGTAAACCTCCCATATAAACCTACCTCACCAATGATTTATATTGGAACCCCACCTGAATCAACCTCCTGCTGCACAGGAACAGTACTCATCCATTCAAAACTAAAACGAAAGTCAGCAAATCCAAAGGATTGAGTGTCTCCAGAGTATCGAGAGCTTGCCTCCACCAAAATTATCAACATGGAGATGGTCTTTTTGGCAAGAGGCTATAGTAAATCACAAAAATCTGACAATCAACTCACTTATTCAACACAGAACAGGCAACAATGAAGTTGACAACCCAGCCAAATATCTCCAACCCCGGGATTCATGAAGCTTGTGCCAGGTGCAGGCAAAGCATTGGCATTCCAACACCACATATGGCCAGCAAGCAATCCAGGTATGAGCTGTTGCTACATGCATCACCTGTGTATGCTACGCCAGCACAGCTCCTAGCACCTGTATGCTAATTACCCCTTTTGCAGCAATGTAGCATGCAAATGAAGGTATTTAGCGATCCAGGAAGTGCAGGTGTAGTGTAAGCATGAAGATATGTAAACCATAAAAAACGATTTACATTTATGCAAACATCGGAGGCAAGACAGCTGGCCAAACACGTGTATTATATTGTTAATATATGCCAATGGCTAAATATATAGCCATTGGCATAAAAAATGTACAATATAAAAACATTTAATTTTTTTTTCACACTACCTAAGTTTAAGCATAGGGCAGCGGCGCGCAAACGGGATCACAAGGAAAACAGAAAAATATAGAATAAAACTGCAATGCAACACACACACAATGATTTCCCCATAAGTCAATGGCAGGCATGTTACACCACACCATGGTGCAAGGGATGCTAAGGGGCTGTGTCAGTATGCGCGGTATCTAGGAATTAGCAGGCAATCTCATGCAAATGAGAGGAGTTGTAGTGAAACAGATTCCCCGCTGGTGTAAAGATGCACCTCAAAGTGTAACGTTATAACAGAGGTGTGCCCATGAGATAAAGATGAGAGGGGTGCGTCACCTTTGCTGTAAGCACATTGGAGCATTGCTAATCTGGTTTGCCCATAGCAAAGCTGCAGGAAAGGGGTGTGTTGAACTGGCTTTAGGTTTGCTTAGCTGAGAGCACACAAGGTAACAGAGTATGCATGTGAACAGAGATTAAAAGGAGCTTAAACTTGGTAAATGGGTTTGCGCGACATGCACTGAAGCTGAAACAGGAAGGATATAGGAAGAAAATACTGCAGCAGGGAAATTGGAGTATGACTAACACCTAGGAACCTACAGTGGGCCATTGACAACAGCTAACAAGGCTGCAAGCAACTACCTGCAGAACAGGAAAGGGTAGGGGCTGCACTGTAAAGAAACAAAAAAAAAAAAAAGTGTCACAGCAGAACAATGCAGAATTGCATTATATCAACTACAAAACACATTTCGCAAGACATGACTGGGTAGGGAAAGTACAAAACAAGACAGTTGGCAGGTGGATGCATGCCTGACAATGGGAAGGGATCCAGGTTTAAAAAAGTGAATTAAAGTGCAACAGATTAATCAAGGCAGGCAAACATAACTCCACACTACATGCCCCACACTTGCAGTACTCACTGTAAAACCCATAACTAAGATACCCTTCAGCTGGAATTGATCATACACAGCCAATGACATCAGCAGCATCCATAGCACAATAGTATAAAGTGTGAAAGCACCTCACACACTTGGGTATTCCCATACACTCTGCACCATTGGTGTATACATACAGGGAACTTTTAATATGTACATGTTAAGGGCTGCCATAGCTTTGATCCACCAACATGCGTTGGAGACTGAAGGTGGTAGAGGATAATGCTGACAACCACCTCAGGCACCACAGGAGGAGGAGTGTTCAGACCCAGAGTAACCTACCAGGGGATACATGATCTGGAGATAGAACGTTACAGGGTGGACAGGGACATCATACAGCAACTTGTGGAGCTGTGCCAGCCTCGCCTCAAGCCAGAACAAACAGAGGGGAACCCATCCCAGTGGATACGAAGGTATGTGTAAGCCTGAGAATACTAGCCACAGGTACCTTTCAAAGGCCAACTGGGGATATCACGGGGATCTCTCAGGCATCAGCATCCAGGGTACTTCACCAGTTCCTGGATGCCATGTTACCACATGCCAATGAGCACATATACTTCCCCCAAACGCAGGAGGCGTTGGCCAGCAACACGAGTCTCTTCCGTGTGGCATAATACCCAGAGGTACTGGGTGCAATAGACTGCATGCACATACAGATCAAGTCACCACCAAGTGAGCAGGGTAGGCGCTACATAAACTGCAAGGGATACCCCTCCAACTACCAGGTGGTGCGCAAGGCCCAGGGCATTATCATGGGTGTGTGCGCTGGCAACCCTGGAAGCTATCACACCTCCCACATCTGGCATACCTCACAGCTGTATCAAGTGTTTGCCAGGAGGGACATCCCATATGGCCACCTGGTAGGGGATGCTGGCTATGCAGTGGAACCGTGGATGATTACTCCCATCAAAAATGCATACACACCCATGCAAGAACGCAATAATGAGGCAGAAGCACAAACCAGAATCATCATAGAGTGCGAGTTTGAGATACTTAAATCCCAGTTCTGTTGCTTGGGCATAACTGGTGGAGCCTTGCAGTACACTCCAGGCACGTGTGCCCACATCTTCATAGTATGTGCCATGCTACACAATATGATCCTGCAGAAACAGCTGCAGCAAGGACAAAGTAAGGCCCTCACAACCCACCATTGCCAAGGGTCCCACAGGCAGAGGTACTCAGACCATGAACACCCTGAGCCAGATCCAGTAGGCAGACTGAGGTGCCCAGTATGCCCATGCCTTGGCAAAGAGGGAAAGTAAAGCACACACACTGACAGTATAGACACCTAGGGACTGACTTTTCTCCACCTGCACACACAGTAAAAATGGATGACACATGCACAAGACTACCTGTAAATTGTCATGTATAGGCAGTCTACTGTGTGCATCCAACATAGGCAGCCCTCAACTACTGAACACAACTGCTATTGGCACAAGGCAAGTCAACACCTGAACAGTAAATTACGCTATCAGCATGTGCTGATACTGTATGTATAGGTTCATAGGTAGGTACTTGGCCGACTGCCAGAGGGCATTCATAAGCCTAGCCAAAATGAATCAGCTTTTGCCACCCCATTGATTAACTATCCCCTCTGTGGAGCAGAGCCAATGGCGGAATACCTGGGGTGTATCTACTGTTCCACATCCACTCAAGATTTCTTGAAGAGCGTTAGTGAGGATCTCTGTATAATGTAATTAGGGATGTTGTTCCAAAGCATGGGGAGTTTGAGACAATCTGTCCCTCCAGCATGCTCTAGTTATTGTTGTGGCAAGGTTTACCTCACTACAGTGTGTGGCCAACTGACATGGATTCCCATAGGTGGAGCATATCCATTAAGCCTGAGTTGGACATGGCTTTGTAGGCGAGCAGAAATAATCTCTGGAGTAAACGAGATGTCTGACTAAAGCAAGAGTTTGTCTGGCTGCATAAGACACGGGTCTGAGGCCAGTAATCCTCTTGGCAAGTTACGTGCGTGGTCCTTCCAGCTGTTGTCTGAGGTACATCCCAAATGGGTTATTATACTCTATGATGGGAATGATGAGTGACGAGTAAAGGGGCACTATAACCTCAGTATGTCTAGATGCGAACCCTTTAGTAATCAGATGGCCTACAAAGAAGGATGTCCTAACTACTTTGGAGATATGTTTGTCAAAGGAGAGATTCACTATCTACCTTAGTCCCCAGATGCCCCATTACCTAGTCTGTATTAAGGTGTCTGCCACTTGTGTTAATATGTGGGTGTTAAGTTGTTGCCAAATGGAATGACCATACAATTTGTGGCACTTACCTTGAGGCCATGACTGACACCATGACAGAAGCCCTTTGAAGGATGTCTGTCAGCTGGACTGTCAATTATGGCTCCCAGTTTGCAGGCATTGCCAAACATGGTCTGCCGTAGTCTACCTGCGTTTTCCTGCACCTCTGAGAAGTACATGCCACACCGTAGGGATCCCAGGACCACGTCCTGTGGGACACCAGTTATGACTGGTTAAGAGGTGGACCTGGAGGCTACTAGCCTTACCATGTGGGTTCTGTGTGTAAGCCTGTTGGTAACCCATCCTGTGATGTATGGGTTTATGTACGGTTGGCGAGTTTATCAATAATACCAGAGTGGGGAATGGTGTCAAAAGCCTTGGCGAGATCCAGGTAGTATTTGTGTGAACCACCTCTCCCCTCATCCAACACCTTGGTGACAGTCTGCAAGACGTCAAACATGTTCAGTATGCATGATCTGCACTCAGCCAAGCTGATCTGGGTCGGGTCAAGTGTTAGGAGGTTACCAATGTCTTTAATGAGTGCCATGAGGATGCGCTCCAGAGCTTTGCAGACCAGGCTAGTCAGGCTTATGGGGTGGGGTAGTTACCATGGTCAGTCGCTTCCACCTTGGTGGACTGGAATAACCATTGCTATGTGCCATTGTATGGGCATGTAGTCTGTGCAGAGGCTGAGGATGAAAAGCTTAATTAGGTGGGGGGGTCAGTTTGTCTTAAGTGTTTGCAAGATGCAGGCTGGGACAACATCTGCCTCCACTGACTCTGTTTTGCCATTTTAAAGTGCCATTTCCACCTGTGTGTCTGATGTCTGGGATACTATACTTTTCGGGTATTGTTGTGGGCTCTTTAGGGGGTGAAGTTTGCATTGACTGTACCTGCAAGGATGTTGGCGATATCAGTAGGTTCAGTATATTGTGCTATTTTGCACCGGCACAGCGCAAATCTGTGCGTTACCACCTAGATCAATGACATAACCAAAGGAGGCTTTGTGGTTATCTTTAGAATCCTTGCCTATTTTCTTGTTGAAGTTAACCTTGGATGATTTCAGGACGGATCCAGGTTTCTTACTAATACTGGTCAGGGATGTCGGTCGTTCTTGGGATTTAATGTTTTTCTGGACTGCTGTCCTACTTCTGTTGTATAGCCTGTTTACTGCAGGGGTCCACCAGACTGGTGCCAGAGTCTTGGTTTACCAGTGATGGCACGATCCACACATCCTTGTAGGTGCTTAGAGTGCATTTGTAAATCTTTATGCATCTTGAGCAGTGTTTTTCCTTAGCGTGGGGGCTGTGAAACCTCCCACCTCTGTCTTTAGTAGTGTATAGTTAGCTGTAGGAAAGGTTTTCACTGTGGTTTCCTTAGGTGGGGGGAGATGGTTGGGTGTGGAAATCAGTGAAAAGTTCATGGTCACATCTAACCAGTGACAGGTATACCTCTGCTGTGGTGCATCTGTCGCCCATGTTGGTGATTACCACTTCTAGTACGTTTCCACCTGGTTAGGGAGTTTACCATCTGATACAGGGCATTTGAAGTGATAAATCCCAGGAAGCGCTGGGCCTAGAAATGAGTACTCTAAATTTCCCAGTTAATGGTAGGGTAGTTGAAATCGACCAATACCAGGGTGTTAAGTAGGACAGTCATGTTTTCCACCGTCTACAAGAAGGTGGAGGTGGTGGTCCTGGGTCATGGAGGGTGATCTGTAGCAAGCAACAGTTTGCATTGCAGTTGTGGCTGTTAGCTGCACATGGATGATCTCAGAGGTATCACACTGCCCCACAAACCTGGAGGTGTAGGTATCCCTGATGAATTTGGATACACCCCCTCCATGTCTGTCTCAGTTCATGTTCTGTGGCAGAAATGTGTGGTATGCGTTGTAGTGCTGGTGTGCTCTCAGGAGCCTTAAAACAGGTTTCAGTTACTGCACAGATGTTGACATTGTCCATACTGAGGACTGTTTTGAGTGCGTGCATTTTGTGATTACAACTCCTGGCGTTGAATAGCATAACCCTCATTGATTTTGTTATTGTGCTGCTTACAGAGGTGGGATTCACCTTTGAGCCTTGCCTAAAAAAAAAGGCACCAAGTGGGCGCGAAGAACCTTGGCAAATATTCGAAAGCCTAAGGCCGACACATGTAAGTACGTTTCCCATCTGTGCATACTTCTCATCTTTCCTATAAGTAACTTAATGGTAAGCAATAGAAAGCCTTAAACTAATAGAAGTCTTCTAGCTTCCAAGACAGGCTTTTGGAGCGATTAAGCAAGAGTGTTTTTCTTGCTGTACTCAACTGTTTTCTGACTAAATGGTGATTTCTTACTGTATATTATGATCTGAAAGCTCTGTTTAGTCACATATTTCTGTGATGGCCTGCACTTTAGAGGTTCACAGATAGGTAGTAGGCTATCTGCCCAAGGGAATTTAAATGCATAGCTACAGTATGTTGGCTTTCTCCTCACCATTGATGAAGTAACGGTGCCTCTGTCAAGCATAGCCAATGAAGTGATTCCAGGCAGAGTTGCCAGGTCTGTTTAAGACTGGGGTGGTGGAGGGTGACAGGGGCACTTAGTCATCTAAAAAGGGCAAGTCAACGTGAAAATTCAACACCATTCAATTTTCCAAACAGGTCCTCCAGCTATAAAACTGGAGTGGCCCCCCCTGGCTGTATGGTTCTGGAACACATGGTCCCAAAGGCGTATATTCCGTTACCCATTTACACATCAAGGTTTCTCTAAGCGAGTCAGTGAGGGGCTATGCCTAATATAGTGAGAAATTTATAGTCTCTCATTTCATTTATGTTTTTATGAAAGAGTAAGTGAAGCTCAGTGGGTTTTGCTAAAAGGCAATAAATACGCATAGTATCTTTGTGGAACCATGGGTGACTTTTCTATCTTTTTTTAGAGATATTCATAAAAAGCACTTATTTAACATTAGGGTGTATGGGCAACTCAATTGTTTTATAATTTGAATATTGACTAGACAAGAAATTAAGTGTTTGGGAAAAATACTCTATGTAACTAATTATGTAAAATCAGCATCCACTAAGCATTCGAAAAGAAATGTGATAAAAGGACAGTTTATTAGATTGAGCTAGCCAGCAATGACACTTATTTGGAAGGTGCAGTATATTTGAAGAGACTTTTCTTAGATGTTATGACAGCTGCTTCCCAACAATAAATTCTCCAGGAGGCAAGGAAAAAATAAAGTTAAGCCTACTTTAAGAATATGTAGGGATTAGATAAAAAAAAGGGTAGAATTAAATAAAAAACATTAACAGAATACCATCAGTTTTATGGTATTGCTTTCCCTTTGCCAGTCACCTCAGATATGTACAGTATTAAGAAAAATTGGAAAATTATTTTAGGTACTAGAGAATTAACCAATGTGATAGGAGAAAAACTCTCCTACAAGGGAAGAAATGTGAAAATTTTGGAAAGGACAAGACAAACTAATTCTGAGACAGCTTTAGATGTTAGGATACCTACAAATGTAAATATTGTAGGTTCAGTGATGGAGTATTATGTAAAGAAGTTGATGAAACTATTTAAGCAAAAGACAAGTTTTAATTACAATTCCAGGGGTATAATTTAACATGCGAGACATGTGAAAGTTAAATAAAGCTATAACAAAATACAAGAGAATTTATGGACATTTAACAGCTAAGAACAAAGACTTTAGTAACTCCTTAGCCAAACATGCTCAAGGGTATAAAGACTTCTGGAAATTTGAGTTTTTAGTAACTGATTATGCTAAATTGAATGATTTTGAGAGGAACTGCAGTGCAGGTAGGTACTAGGCAATCTTGCCCTAGGGCATTTATAAGCCTAGCCAGAATGTGTTGGCTTTCGCCTCCCTTTAAGATTAGACTCCTGAGCCTCTGTCCAGCAGGGCCATAGAAGTGATCCTAGGTGTAAATTTACGATTTCCCATCTACTCATCAAGATTTCTTTTGAAGGTCAATTGAGGGGCTTTGCCTAACGGATTGGGATTCTATTCCACAGAGAGGGAAGCCTCTGGGATATGAATCCATCCCTCCAGCATGTCCTATTTATTGTTGTGCTGAGGTTTAAATCCATGGAACATGTAAGCTCTAAGGGATTTGGAGAGGTGGAGCATGTCCATTAATTCCAAGTTAGACATGGCCTAGTCCATCCGGCAGAGATCACCTCTGAGTAGGTGGTAAGCAACGGAGTAGAGCTGGTGTTTCTTTAGTCAAGCTGCATAGGGCATCTGTTTGAGGCACACGATCCTCTTGGTGAGGTACTTTTGGGGTCTCTTTAGCTGTTGCAGGTGTCTGGTAAGGTACATCCCAAATGGGGCACTGTACTCAACTATGGGCCTGATGAGCGAGGAGTAGAGGGGCACAATGACCTCTCGATCTACATGTCAACCCTTTTGTGATATGGTGGGCTATATAGAAGGTTTTTTAACCACTTTGGCAATGTGATTATCAAAGGGGAGGTTACTATGTACTTGGGTCCCCAGATCCCCAATTACATCTTCCGTACTTAGTGGATTACCACCTATGTGGTAGTTAGTGGGCACATTGTTTTTCCCAAAGGGAATGACTATGCACTTTTTGGCATTTAGCTTGAAGCCATGGTTCTGACACCAGGTATCAGCCTCTGTAAGACCCTTCTGGAGGATGTTAGCGTCAGCCAGTCTCTCGATTATGGCTCCCAGTTTGCAATCATCTGCGAATTTGGTCAGCCGCAGTCCTCCCGTATTTGCCTATACCTCGAAGTATATACCGAACAAGAGGGGTCCCAGGACTGAGCCCTGTGGGATGCCACTTGTAACTGGTTTGGAGTCAGACATGGCACCCGCAACTGACCATGTGGGTTCTATCACTGAGCCAATTTGCAACCCATCTCGTGACATAAACTTAGCTTGAATATCAACCCCTATTTATAAGGCCAGAGTGGGGTATTTTGTCGAAGGCCTTTGCAAGGTCCAGGTAGGCTGTGTGGACTACCCTTCCCTCATCTATGGCCTTGGTAACCGTTTCAAAGAAGTCAATTAAGTTTAAGAGGCAAGATCTGCCTTTAACAAAGCGAAATTGGGTAGGATCCAGTGTCTGGAGGTTCCCAATGTCAGTTTATGAGATCCACGATTATGCGCTCCATAGCTTTGCAGACCAGGCTAGTCAGGCTTGTAGGGCAATAGTTCCCGGGATCCATTGTGGTGGCACCTTTGTGGAGCGGTATAACTTATTGCACACCATTCTTTGGGTACATATCCTGTAGTAAGGCTGAGTTTGAACAGTGACTTTATGTGAGGGTTCAGTTCTTTTTGGAACTCGTGTAAGACGCAGCCTGGGACACCATCCAGACCCATTGATGCTGTGGGTTTTTTTTTGCTTTGGAGAGGGCTGCTTTCATCTGTGTGTCTGATGTCTGGGAGACTACATTCTTCTGGGATAGACACTGGCTCTTTTGGGGCGGAAGGGGGGGGTAAAGTTTGCACTGAACCTGTCCGCCAGGATGTTGGCAACGTCGGTGGGTTCAGTGTATTTTTTGCCATTTTGCACCAGCTCAGAGCAGATCTGAGAGTTGCCACCTAGATTCTTGACGTAGCTAAAGAAGGCCTTGTGATTATCTTACGAGTCTTTTACGATTTTTCTTTAGAAGCTGGCCTTTGATGATTTTGAGGGCTCATAGGTTCTTGCTAATACTGATCAGGGATGCCTTCCCTTTTTGGGATTTTGCTCTATCATGCAATAGTTTCCTCCTGTTGTATACCTTATTTATTGCCGGGGTCCACCAGACTGGTCTCCTGTTTTTGGAGGAGTGAGTCTTGGTTTTACTTGGGACGGCTCAATCCATGCATTCTTGTAGGTGCTCATAGAAAGCATTTGTAAAGGATTCTGCGGTTTGGGCAGCACTTTCCATTAGCACGGGGGGTTTGAAGCTTTCCATCTCGGTCTTGAGAAGTGTGAAGTTTCCTTTTGAGAAATTTTTCACAGTGGTTTCCTTGGCTGGGGGTCAGGATGTAGATGTCCAGTGTGATTAGTTTATGGTCTGATCTTACCAACTAGGGGTTTACCTCCGGTATAGAACATTGAGCACCCATGTTGTTGATGACCAGATCCAATATGTTGTCCCCTCTTGTGGGAGTGGTGACCAGTTGTTCCATGGCGTTTAAGTTTATAAACTCCAGGAACCATTGGGCAAAAGAGTTGGGACTTGAGTAGTTTTCCCAGTCAATGTTTGGATAGTTGAAATCACCCAATATCATGGTGTTTGGCAAGACCTTCACATTCTTCAATGTTCTCAGGAATGCCGAATGGGGGTCCTAAGACAAGGCAGGTGATCTGTAGCAAGCTACAAACTGAAAAGCAGTTTTGCCCACAGTTAGTTGCACATGGATGGTCTCAGATGCCTCGTGCAGTGCCACTAACCTGGAGGTGTAGGTATCCTTGATGAAAGTGGATACTCCCCCTGCCTTTTGTATTTCGGTCCGAGTTCTAAATAAAAGCATGGTACGAGTTATATCCTGGTAGTGCTAGGGTGCTCTCTGGAGCCTTGAACCAGGTTTCTGTTACTGCACAGATATCAATTTTCTCCATACTGAGGAGTGCCTCGAGTGCATGCATCTTGAGGTTTAGACTTCTGGCACCGAGTAGCATTACCCTTAGTTTTTGTTTCTTGTGTTGTCTATGGAGGTGGGTTTGTCTTTTGAGCCTTGCCTAAAAAAGGCACTATGGGGGTTGAAAGAGCCTTAGCCAGAATTTGAAAGCCTAAAGGTGACAGGTGCAAGCCGTCCCTAGCAAAGCAAAGTGGCTTGTCGAGCATGGCATCCCAGGCTGACGGACACTGGATCCCCTTTGAATGACACCAATAGCTTAGCCAATTGTTTAAATTGATCATTTTGTCTTTATACTGTGGCATCATTCTTTGAGAGGGCAAAATGCTACTCATAGCGGCCTGGGCTACATGATCAGAGAGCTCCTCCAAGTCTCTTTTCATGTAGTCCAGGGAGGTACATCTCAGGTCATTCACACCTACATGGACAAGGAGTCATATTTGTACTTGCTTTGGAGTGACCCGAGTGCTTGTTTTATGTGGCGGATCCTGGCACCAGACAGGCAGCTTACATTGACCCTCTCCTGATTCAGTGTGCTGAGCAGGATGTCAGTGTGCCTGACACTAAAGTCTCCTATTACTAGTGTATCTGCTGTGTTATTTAGCCGCAAGGGCTGCGACTGTGTGGCACACTGACTTTGTGAAGTAGGTGATATGTGAATATTGTTGTGGGGTAGCAGTTGCTTGGAGGTCTGCTTTGGAGGTCTCTGCTGCTTTGGCAAATTTTTATTTAAAGCCTCAGAGTAAGTTTGTGTGCGTTTATGCGTCTTGTTTGCGGATATAATTGGTCTACGTGAGACTAGTTTTGTGGTGCGAGTGGTTTCCTTCTCCTCCGGACTGTGCCAGTCTTGGGCCGAGAGAGCACTGCCTCCAGTTTGGCTGTATAGTTTCATCTCTCACATACATCTGAGTTTGTTGGAAGGAGGAGACGGCTGTCTGTGTACATAAGGCAATTGTAAGATTGCCTCAAGATTCCCAGATTCCCCAGCTGGACTGGAGAGTATACCTGAAACTGCCCTTTGGACATGCCCGAATAGTTTAAAGAACTGGTTTATTGATTGTCCAGAAGGGACGAAGAGGGAGCCTTGTACTTCTAAACAGTATAAGGGGGTGTAGTGCTATAGTTTGTTAGTGCTTACTTGAGAAGTTTGAGCAAGTTCCGGGCTGTAAAAGGAAGGTTGAGTGCTTGGAGAGTTTGACTAGTTCCAAGGGAAAAATTGAAGAGTAGACGTTGTGGAGCCGGGAACAGTTTAAAACTGCTTAACCGGTGCTCGCTGATGTTCTGCAAAACCACGCAAATGTGGGTTTTAAGACAGGGAAAGAGATGGGAATTAACCCAAACGCCAATAAGCTACTAGTTGCTGGGCTGAGACTACTCCTCCAGGGACAGATAGGCTGCTCAAAGCTCCCCATTCTCACTGGTGAACAGAGAAGCTTCCTCCTAATCCAAGTAAGGATATGGGCAACACAGGAACTTATACCACATTCAGTTTAATAAAAAAAATGAACTTCAGACACACCCATGACAACTGTCACAATTATAAAAAGTCACATGGTAAAAATCAACCAATAAAGGACAAACTTATTTATAAACCTGTCAAATTCTACACTAAAACATGATTATAACTTTTGCACTTGTAAAAAGCACTTTATGTTAATCATATTGTTTAGACCAGGAAAATGATCTGCCCTTAAAATCAGTCATAATGTTTCACTGTATTCTAACAAAGTTTTATAATCTCCACTAAATAAATCTGTACCAACTAATACTAAAAAATGTAAACTTCTTAAAACTAGAACATGCAGATGAATGTCTCAAATGCATTAGACGTATCCTTTTTACAAATGGCCAAAGTATGTTCATAAATGCATTTAATGCTCTAATGGGCTTCCCTATGTAAAAATGATCACAGGAATTGAAGAAAGCTGAATACACATTTGTCGTGTTACAGCTGTAATGTCCTTTATCCACGACACTTTTATTCAAGTGTTTGAATTCTACTGTAGAAGCACCCATAATGTACTTACACTGTTTACATGTCCCACAAGGGTATGTACCATTTCTTGGATCACAAAATCTGTATTATTTTGTTAGACTCTATATTGTCTTTTTATAAGTGAAAACTGGCCCATCACCTATCTTGGAAAGGTCAGAATTTCCCTAAACCACATTACAATTGTCTAAAATGATGTTCCTAATTACCATTTCATTGGTAATGGGAACTGGAAAAGCCAAAGTAAAGTACAAGTACCACTGGTCTTTGTGGTGACTTCAGAATAAATGGCCAACCACTTCTCTCATGTACCTCAAAATAGGACAAGCCTTGTGTTCTCTTAACTTTAATACCTCAGCTATAATTCTAATCTAAACAAGATTCATATCCCCTTTTCTTAAAAATCCACAAAGCTTGTGTACTTAATCTAAACAGTTATCACCACTGCTAGTCAAACAGCTAAGTCGGATGAACTGACCCTTTACCACTCCTCTTTTCATATGACTGGTATATGTAAGCTATCAATGCAAATATTAACAAATGTGGATTTTCTAAAAATACTACTTACAAACATTACATGTCTTTTGTTAAAAGGTCAAATGTAAATCTAAGTAGTCAATACTGTCGCCAAATGGCCTACAGTAAATTTCAAAAATTAAGCGGTACAATTTAAATCATAAACGAAAAACAGTCATAACCCCCCTCCCACAAAAATATCAGGTCGATGCTACATCTACGTCCAGTGCCACTCTCTAAAATATGGATTGTTGACTTCTATAAAAATATTGCATAGAAGACCATCAGGACCATTCATACTGAAACTGGCTGCTCCATTTTGTGGTAATTCTACAGAGGAAGCCAAACCGGCATTGCTGCGACCACAACCAACTGAGGAGATGTAATCATGCCTTCCTCCTTGACCGTTCCTGCTCCCAAGATGATGGGCCAAACCATCATGTATAGCCCCAGCGATTATACTGGTTATTTGTTCACCAAAATTCACAAACACATCAGGAACATGATGGGTGCTAAAGTTTAAGTGTCTTGTGTAGAATCTTCTCCCACCCTTGCACAACCAGCACACAAGCTAGAAACACCTCAAGTACCACAAAGTAACTAAATAACAAGGCTGCTAGCACAGTGGAAAAAAAGACAGCAAACTTTAGCACTTTCGTTCAGTTTAATAAAAAATGAACCATCAGAAACACCCATTACAACACACAATTATAAAATCACATGGTAAAAAGAATAAATGACAATGAATTTCTAATAAACATGTCAAATTCTAAATCTAAAAAACATGATTATAAACTTTTGCTTGCAAAAAGCACTTGATATTAATATCGTTCAGACCAGGAAACTGATCTGCCCTTAAAATCTGCCATAATGTTTCACGGCATTCCAACAAAGTTTTATAATCTCTACTAAATAAAATCTGTACCAACTCCAATACAAAAAATAAAAACTTCTAAAACTAGTACATACAACTGAATGACTAGCCAATGCATTAGACATATCCTTTTCACGAATAGCCAAAGTATGTTCATAAATGCGTTAATGCTCTAATGGTCTTCCATATGTAAAAATGATCGCAGGAATTACAATAAGCTGAATACAAATGTCGTGATACAGGTGTAATGTCCTTTACCCACAACAATTTTATTCGTGTGTTTTGAATTCTACTGTAGAAGTACCCATAATGTGCCTACACTGTTTACATGTCCCACAAGGGTACTACCACTTGTGAAAATTGGTCCATTACCTAATATTTTGGAAAGTTCAGAATTTCCCAAAACCACCCTCCAATTCTCTGGAATGATATTCCTAATCATTATCATTTCCTTGGTAATGGGAATTGGAAAAGCCAAGTATCAGTAGTCTTCGTGGTAACTTCAGAATAAATGGTCAACCACTTCTCTCATGTACCTCAAAACAGAACAAGCCTTGTGTTCCCTTAGAATTATAGCAGAGGTATTAAAGTTATCTAACCAAGGAGATTCATATCCCCTTTCCTTAAAATCCACAAAGCTTGTGTACTACTTCTAAAAATATACAGTTATTGCTAGTCAAATGGCTAAGTCGGATGAATTGACCCCTTTACCACCCCTCTTTTCATATGACTGGGGTGTAAGCTGTCATAATGCAATTAATACACACACATACAATACACACATATATACACACATATACAATACACACACACACCCTTTTCAAAACTATCATGTATACATTTATGTCTAATGCATATTGCATTAATTGTATATACCCAAGACCCATAACTAACTATATGCAACAAAACAAAATCCTTAAGGGCTTTACTCAGGCTTGCTCCCAGGCCCTCAATGAAAATTTAGAGTCAATTAATTAAAACACTTAAATTATCTACCACCAACAAAACTTCAGAAACATGTTAAAACTGAAGCAGATATTTCAGGTACTAGCTCTAATCAGATTGCCAACAAATACTTGGCTAAAGTTACAAGTCTGTTATTTGGAGACAGAATGATGGTAATCTCCATGAAAAGGGGAGACAAACGCATAAAATAAAAATATCCCTTTCACTATTCAAACAGCTACTTATTCGGAGGTTTTGTCTGCCCATGTGTATACAAGAACTTTTACACTCAGCCAGTCTACTTTCCATTAGAAAGCTTCATGCCCCTAATGTGGAGACCTGCCACCAGTAACAGTAGAATCCTAGAAGGATCTATTTTGATAATACCTCTCTTGCATCTTTTTACATTAAAATTTCAAACATTTAAAAAATAGTTTACACCAACCCACTAAAAGTGAAAATAAATACCTAGAGTTATTTGCATACCAGCCTGCAATTATCAACTTGAACTATTTTTGACCTGATCAGATCTCAAAGAACAGTAGATTAAATAACATTGGTACAACTGAGGCAACTTTCTAACATAGGATATTTGATCCACAGGATTGGCTTCACTCCAGTTTTAGTGTTAATCTTTTTATTGAAATGCACCTCATTTACTAGACCTTTTTCTGAAACTAGTTTGAGTGTGACAAACTATTAATTTACTATTTGTCTTGACGAGATTAACAGATACCAGAAATGGATCTAAATTTTATGGAACTGCCTTCAGGTTTTCTAAAAGGCAAAACAGTACATATATGCATCTGATGAGGACCAGTATGGTTAACAAAAAAATATTACCAGATTTCTTAGGATAAAGTGTTACAGTTTATTAGGCAGACTGTTAACTTGATTCTGCTATATTAGAACATCCAAGGACACTTAAATGACATCTTGTTAAAAGTTGTACATTTCCTGTTTGCCACTAGGCCAATGGCCTCTTTGCAGAGATGACATTCATACCGAACAGGGGATTTGTCCACAGTACTGGGGGACTTCCTCTAATTTCATAGTCGTATGGTTAGCAAGCCGCTAAACAGCCCATTACACATTTAATACAGCAACATCCATGTCATCTCCATTACCCCTATACGATTATCTAGTCTTAAATTCTTCCAAACATTAAAAAGATTTAAACCTTCTTAGGCAATTTATTCCACAGCACAGGTGCACCTTGTTTAATATACTTATCCCTCTTCATAGTTTTATTCCTAGATTGAACCAGTCTTATCCTGAGTTTTTTCTTTTAAACCAGACTAAACCGTTCAATAACTTTACATAAACAGAAGCCTTAAAATAAAATGCACCGTTTCCTTACTGTTCTACATCCTATATTACAGAAACCCAAATATTTAAGTTGGTTTTCCTAATAAATTTAGCACATATTAAAAATGAATTTGAACATGTTCTAAATATAAAACATCACACATTGTTAGAATCAATAATGGGCATAATTATGTTAAAGAACTGAAGGACTGTTACACAATGCAACCAATTTTCCCTCAATATTTAATTTCAGATATGAGAAACTCAAGTTAAATCACGGCTTACTATCAACATCTCTTACCAGATTGCCAATGTATTGTCCCGTTTCAACAAGTGCAGTGACTTCTAACCACGAGCTACCCCATTCACCACTGCCCTACAAAGAACGAACATTTTAGCATCTCTTAATAAAATCTGTTTCTTCAACTGTGACATGAACAGTGTTGCAACTTCTTGGAAAAGGCAAATGGGATCATTATTCAAGGCAAAGCAAACTTCTTTCTTGGCTCCCTTCTAATCAAACTCCTACAGTAAGACACCCCACCCCCAACTAGGAGACAAGCTCGCACTACAACCCAAGAAGCTAATCCACGAATGGCCCTAGCCTCAACTCCATCCACTAATAGTCATTCTACAGAATACTTCCTGCCCCTAAATTGTGGCAATCTTTGCTACCAAATTATAATGAAATCAGAGACTACAAACAGTTCAGACATCAGTTCAAACCGCGCCCAATAGATCATAAGTGTTCTGTGTGCCTTCAAAATCACCTTGCAGAAGAGTGAATTGGCAAAGGACAATAATTTGATCTGCAACTGACAGCCATTTCTGTTGTATTTTTACAGAGAAATTCCAGGGTCATCCACATGGTGGCAGAAGGCATTTACCTGGTTCATCTAGGTCGGGAAACTTTACAGGAAACAGTGTGGCTGTTTAGTGGCAGATGCCGAAGTAGTCCACTTTTTTCCCCCTACTACAAATAATGCAAGGATGAGCACAACTGCCCATCTGCAGTGGCATTAGATCTGAAACCTGTTAAAAACAGTGGGACATCAGCGGCTGTAAGCTTATTTAGGCAGTTTGCGCATTGAACACAGCTATACCCTACCACTATGCAACATCAACTGCACCCCAGGTACCAATATGATTTTATCATTCTCCACGTGGGTGTAAATAACCCTCACAGCACTATGAAGAGAGACGTAATGGATCTCACAATGTGTCACAGAAGTATGAGCCTTGCAATAAGCAGAGTTCTACCTTCACCAAGGATTACACCACAGTATGACTGATTAGTTTCTGGTCTCACCAGGAGAGCCCAATATTTATCAATATGATAGGACATGGTAAAAAAATATTGCTTTGCCAAGAATGGGCTGCACCCCCCCCCCCCCCCCCGTTTTCAGAGGTTTGCTAACAAACTTTATCCACCACTTACAGCAGCAGTCTCTAACCTTTTTTCTACCAAGGACTAGTTTTACGCAAGAATTTTCTATGGACTGGCCATCTTGTGCACGTAAAACTTGATTATGCACTTTATTATTGGACCTTTCATCAGGGAGATCAGAGTGGACTAGAAGTCAATTTTCAGTGGAGGCCCGGAAAGAAAAGCTCCAAAATAAAAAAAAAAAAAAAAAAAAAAAACTAAAAAAAGACAATTGGCAATAAATTACCAAAAAAAAAAGTGTACATTCTGGTTAACAGCACAATATTAATCTAGTTAGTACACAATAGTAATAGTGCAAGTGAGAATTACAATTTTACAATATGAAGCGCAACAGTGCCTAACAGCATAACATTGACATTACAGAAGGTAATTTATTCCATAGGTTTGAGATGAGCTTTTTCCACAGAAAACTTCAGATAAAAACCATTAAAAACAGGAAGATTTAGTTTATAAATAAAAGTTTAAATTAACAAATTTACATCTTGTCCTTAATGTTTTCTCTCATGAAGTTTTATGTGAAAAACAAAAGCTCATCTCAACCCTATGAAATAAATTACATTAACAGTTACTCCTGGACTGGCTATTTCTTTTATTCATTTTAGCTTGGGTCAACTTGTGGGCTTAATTTATTGGGAGTTACAGACTTCATATCCTCAGAAAATACTGACAGAAACAACTTTTTAAAGTTGCAAAGAGCGATATTTAAAATCTGTCCCTATGTAAAGATATACTGTGCAAGACGTTTGAGGTTGCATACCTCTTGACCAATCCTTGCAACACGACACTTTTCAGTTTCTGGATTTTTATTTTACACTTGAACAGCAACAGCGCTGCTTAGCTAGTATAAAATAACGGTTCAACCCATCTCACGGTTCACGCTCTCACACACAGTCTCTTCTGCTTTCGCACACATACATAAAATAAGTGTACAAGCAACCATAGGGTGTTGCTGCTCAAAGTTCAGAGCCTAAACAAACTCCACAAGCTTCAAGCCCTCCTCACTCTTAAGGATACAGGTATGGGACAACTTGACTAAGCTGTAGAAAATAGTCCAGCAGTGCACAACTACAGTGCCTTCCACACATTTACACCAACAGCAGAAAAAACTGAGGCCAAAAGTGGAGGTGTCTCAATCTAAGTTAGCGACATACCTCCAGTTGGTTAAACAAGACAATATGGAGCTCATCCATGTACAAGCAACACAAAGGTTGCTCACCATATCACAACTAGCTACAGGTTACCATATATGCCCCTTGAGTATCACGATTCTTATCTAAACCTACTACAGGCGCTCACACTATTCATGGTCATATCCATTCATACCTCTCGACAGACTGGGAAACATACAACTTTGAACACAAACAACCTGGAAAAGATAAGGTATGCTCCAACCAGAGGATCAAACATACTGGAAATGGTATTCACCACATGGGAGAGCAGTGCAAACATTTTGCAAGTTTTAGAACAGGTTACCGATGCCAAAGCCATGGCCTAAAACTCAACACCAAAAAATGCATTATATAAATGCCCTTTGGGAAACTGTCAACCCAAGTTACTCTATTGATAAAATGCCCCCAAGAGTTGACCTGATAGTAGTAGACCTGGAAACAGATTTAGACCGCAATCTAGCCTTTAACCAACCCATAATTTAGGTAAGAAAAATCATTCTACATGACCAGGCTTATAGGCAAAAGGAATAGCAACCAGGTCCATGAAGTTTGTTTCATTCTACTTGGCCCTTAGACCCCATCAATGAATACAATGCCCCCTTTACCATGCATCCAAGTCAATATAATGCCCACTTTAGCATGTATCCAAGTCAGGCACTTGTAACAGAGGGAATGCTCACAAAGTTTCTGAACAGAAAAACTTGGGGCATGATACCCTGACCGCCTAAAGGTTCCATCTCTGTATTCAGTCTCCTACAGACAGTGACAGGAGAACTGGCTTACACTGCTTTTCAGACCCAGCCCTAATGGATCTGTTGCACATGTAACAAAACAATCTGTGCCAGAAAGACTGGATCCAGAGGTGTGCTAATATGGAATAGGCTCCCCATACATGTAAACAGAGTATTCCTGACCCTAATAAAACTAAATCTTAACAATGGATGGAAAATCATACAGTTATCTCCAATCAGCCCCCTCCCCCATATCCCTTACAGAATACTTACTACCAACATCACCCCTTTAGAAACTCTTCGTTACAGCCATACTAATATGCCCATAACATTCAGTACCCAAATGATTTAGGGTACACATCTAGATTTACAAGGCCCTAGTGGTCATTAGGCTAGTAAACACCCTATGAACTTATACCGACTAAATTCCCAGCTGCCTTTTTCCATTCCCTACTATATACTACACAAGTTCTCATGTCACCAATTATTTTTCTTTTATTGCTTCAACTTGCTCTCTCTTTCAAAGGAGGATGCACTGAGGAGTGCAACACCCCCTTTATGTTGTACTGTGTAGTGCTGCTACTGGAAAATGAATCCAGCCAGGTGGTGTGGGAATAGAGGCCACACCCTTCTGACGTTCCAGCACTAAAGGAAAGTGGATAGTTACCCATTAAGCTATTCAAACCACTCATTTTTATCAGGTTAGTATGGATAGTTTTGTTAGTGAGGGATATAGGGGTGTACAATTTTACTTGAACTGTAGTGGCAGTTCAATTCTTGTTCAGTATGGACAGCAGATGGTGAGCACAATGACTGTACTACGTAGATAGTCTATACCCCTTTCTGGCTGTGCAACTATGTTATACTAATAAGCAAAGGAAGAGTCCTCTTGCATATTTAGTGCTCACATTTGAGTAAAAACTTAAAACAGATAGTTAAAGTGACATACATTAGTTGCCTCATGCCAAAAACTGGACATTTTGTACGCCACAGACAAACACCTTGTACCCCCCTCCAAACTTCTTTATAAATTAAGTGGGTGGGGGATGTGTTATGTAAACCACAGCTCCCACTTACTACCACTTTCACTTTGAAAGTTAATGCTCTACGAAAGCAGACAATAGGGCTACACCAATTCACTCAGCTAATGTTAAGACTTTTTAAATCAGGATTTAAATGAAGGATCTTAAACTGTGGGAGTTTAAAAGTTATGATTATGTCACAGATTTTGAAGCACAGTCCTCAAGCACAAAACACTTAATGTTTCACTACCACTACATGATCATGAGTGGGATTACACATCATACATTAAATATTTCAGGGCCAAAGTTTAATATCCCCTAAAAGATTAGCCTTAGCAAACACCACAGCAGTATCGCAACAATGACCCCAAATATAATATTACTAATTAAGCACACAAGGAAAAAATTTCTAGGCTTAAAACGGCCCACAAAACGTACCTAGTCTAGTACTTCTGAGCCTATTGCTTTATAGTCCCACTTTCACCAATTTCAGTGTTGCTGGTCTCCCTGATCATTCCATCACAGAAAACTAAACTTATTCCAAGGTACTCAATTTTTTTGTCAATTTCGGTGCTTTTTTTTTGTCAAGCATTTTCCTTCGGAATATTGGAAAACATCCCTCTGAGCTTTATAGTGTTGGAAGAGAGAAGCAGTCCCCCCCTTCTGCTTTCTGGCTCAGTCATTGTTCAATAAACTCTCTCTCCTCTTTAGCCTTTACTGCACCAAAAAATGAGTGATCCTCCAGAAAAACTATGAAGACAGCTGGATTCGGCAGATAATCAGTCTCTTGACATTCCCTGATTGGTGGGATGTTTGCTTTTTCTGGTTTGGTATACACACCATTTTCCACAAATGCTCTGTTGTCTCCAAATTTTTAATACATTTCCTATCTGCCACGGTTTTATATTAAATTCTTTCTACTTATGATTTCATAATTACTAATAGGTCTTGGCTACTTTCCCCATGGCCAGATTTGGAGCATTTCTTTGTGCCTTTTAATTAGTAAATCCTGCTGTAAAACACCACTCCAGTTGTTTGTGCTTTCATATAAATGTTTGTTCCTTCTAATTTGGTACAGCAGAAAATCTCAACTTTTCGTTATGCATGCTCTATCTTTCAACTTATTTTAACAGATCTTGAGAAGCCAGCCTTTTCTTCATTTTGGTCTCTACTTTTTGTAGTCTTATCGGTTCATCTAATCAGCTAGTAAAAGCTATTTTTTCCAGCCTTGTTATATTCCCTGTTTTCTATTTTAGTCAGTAAACGTATATATGAACATTGTTACGCTATTGAGAATAGAAACATGAACACTTTATACGAGCGCACACGGATATGGACTGGACAATTTATGTTTTAGTTTGGTATTTTAGAGATTATTAGGAGATATCCTAGGGGGTGACTGGTGTAACAGTATTTGTTAAAGTGAACTTAGATGGTAATTGAAATTGGGTACCAACAGCCCCCCCCCCAGGTATGAACGAACATCTTTCCTCAATTCCAGTAGTGAAAGACAGAGCTGTTGCTTTAGACATTCAGTTTATGAATACCTTTCTTCACTTTTAATAATTGAGAGCTAGAGCTCGTTTTACAGACCATGAATTTATGTAATTTTAATATTTTGTATGTCTCAAAATAACTTGGTTTTACGACGTGTTAATATAATACATATCAAATGAAATTATTAAGTACACTGGGAAGCACTTGGGTTTGATGAAGTCTAGTATTTACAAAGATGAAACCGCTTGCTGGATTTTTGCCTTGTATAACTGTTTCACTTTGTTGGATTAAACAACTCATCTGCAATAGCCTGGGACATTAATTTGTCAAGTGGTTAGCTTGTTCAAGACTAGGTGGATTTATTTATTTATTTATTAAGTTTTGCCTTTCACCCTAACTTTTTGTGTTGCTCTAGTCTAAACAGAATGAATCAGAGAGAAAGATTAACCATCCTAGAAAAAAATATATATACTCATTTATATCACCTACTATGACTACTTAAAATGAAGAACTGATGATGTCTGCTTATGTATCCTTGTTTATACTCTTATGTATACTCTTGTCTTAGGATAAGTTACCTATTTGCTTGTGTGCATTCTTAATATGTATGCTCATGTGTTCTCTTACAGGCCACGGTGGTGCAGTGGTTAGCATTGTCACCTCACAGCAAGAGGTTCTCCCACTTCTCTACTGGAACGTCTTCTGTGTTGAGTCTGCATGCCCTCCCCGCGGTTGAGAGACGTTTGAAAGACATGCAGGTAGGTGCGTAAATGTGTGCCTTCTTTGAAGGTTGGGCACTGGGCTGGCAACTCAGCACCATAAAAATCCACTGCCAATCATTAGAGGCCCAGAGTTTTGCTGTGGCGACCCCCAAGCCAAGAGACCATTGTGTGTGTTCTCTTATACGATGCCCAAATTTCTCCCTTTCGTACAGTATTTGGAGCTTTTCTCCCCAGGCCTCCCCTGAAAATGGAACTGTGACCAATCAGAATTTCCCAGTAAACAAATGTAAAATAAAAAGAAGAACTTTTGAAAATTTACAGTTCCCCATTAGTCAGTATTAGTGCAGACAAGCACAGCCCAACAGATCCACGGAACACCAAGAAACCCCAATATGGGAAGGACCCCAGAAAAATATCCCAGCCACACCACTGGACAAAATGACTGCTTACCCAGACTCCTAGACTACCCCAAGGTGCAACCCAATATAGAGAAAGACAAAACAAGGTAAGTGGGACTTATTTAAAAATAACTCAGGAAACCACCCAACAGCGGCACACAGATTCAACAAGGAATTAGGACCACCACCAAAACACGATTACCCAATGGAATCACTTCACCAAAACCACACCACTCTTGAAAGTTGAACAGGAGGTTAGAAAAGGATGAACACTTGTACCACAGAAAAGTAGCCTAGTTCCAACAATCATCCATTTGAAACTTTTACATGGAAATTCAACTTGAGAATTTTTCTTCTACTACAAGAAACCACACAATCAAACCATGACAACTATGACTACAAAAAGGAAGTGGAAAATTAAAAACTGCACATTTACTATCCCACCCCACAGTTACTGGCTTTGAAAACGTGAAACTGACATCAGAAAAACTACAAAAAAACAGCTTGCAAAAATTTTTTTATATTCTAAGACTCCAGAAACTTTCCTCTCTCAAGGACAAAGCAAGAATAACTAAAATACCGCCTTCCTTGTGTGCTATAATCAGACATGTGTATAAACATGAAAACTTTGGAACTTCTAAATCCACAATTATATGAGCCCAGAGATATCAGTTAAATTAAAACCGCATACAAAAACCTTGCTAAAGAAATTATCAACCTCAGTCAAGTACTTATCAGCAAGAATCTTCTAGAGGTCCTAACAGTCACCAATCCCAGGCTACCCTGTTTTTTCAGGATAACAAAGCCCCATAAAAACATCAAGGGCCCACCATACAGACCAGTCACCACAAGCAAAGGATCCATCAAAGAACCAGTTTGCATTTATCTAGACGTCCAGATTAAACAACTGGCTGAAAAAAAAGTATGTACTTACCATAATGTTCCATGTTTGTTGTCCATAATCTCGCCTTCATTCTTGATGGTTGGGTTTGGAACAGAGCATAGATTCCGACTCTGCTGCATACTAAAGACAGAAAGCTATCACTGGCTCTAAACTACACCCTATCCCAAAATGCCTAGCAAATGTTGCCCAGATCTCATTTGAGAGAAACTAATCACTAGACTATGCAACCCAGTATAACTGCAACAGATAGTTTTGCCAGTAATTCCCAAGGCATGAAGGGAATAAGGAAACTTACAGCCAATTTCAGAAAATTCCTCTCGATCCTCCAGAAAAGGGTAGGAAGGGTGGGATGCACGAATGAAGGAGAGATATGGACAAACATGGAACATTATGGCGAGTACATGACTTCTTTATGTTATGCTGTCCTATCTCACCTTTGACTGTTGGGACAGCGTCCCCAGCACCTTCTATCTCCGGTGGCTCAAAGGAATAAACTCTTCAGAACAGTAGAACCAAAAAGATGCCCGGTTCCAGGAGGTCAAATCTACTTTGTAATGAGTGATAAAGGTATAAAAGGGTTAAACCATGTAGCTACAGTACAAATTGAATCTAGAGAGAGCCCAACTTGAAAGGCACTGGAAGTAGACATAGCTCTAGCTGAATAACCTAATTTTTCCTGGTAGCTGTTTATGCTAATAGTTATAAATATAAGTAATGGCGTCTGCATTCCATTTTGATAAGGTGACTTGAAATTGAAGTTCCTTTTCTGTTTTTAGAGAATGAAACAGTTGATCAGGTTTTCTAAATTCTTTTGTCCTGTGTAATGAAAAACTTAACTGTCTACAGACATCCAAATGGTGAAGCTTGTATTCTGCCTTGTTGCCATGACTGGTGAAAAATACAGGTAGCTTGATAGACGGATTTAAAATTGGCCTCAGAACATACTTTTGGCAGAAAAGGAGGATTTGTCCTAAGACAGACTGTGGGCAGAAAATCAAATAAGGAGGACAGAGCTTGCAATTTGGAAACCACCCCTAGCAGACATAATGGCTGTTAGTAAGATATTCTTCCAAGATAAGTAAGATATTCTTCCAAGATAAGAACTTTAGTGGGCAAGAGGAGGCTGGTTCGAATGGAGGAAGAATTAAAGATAACACCAAACTGAGGTCCCAAGGAGGTGGTGGTTCTGTTATGGGAGGTCTTAAAAGGAATGTACCCCTCAAAGGCTTTGCATAATCTGTGGGACATTATACTGTCTCCCATGTCTCTTGCGTGATAGTTTGATATGGCAGCTAGTTGTACTCGTACCGTGGCTACCACTGCACACCGATTTAAAGGGTCAGTTAAAAATTCCAGTATTACAAATATAGGGGCTGTAAAGGGGTCTATATGGTTTTTGTCAGCCAAACAAGAAAAGCTCTTCCATTTGCTTGCATAAAGTTTCCTAGTAGTATTGGTGTTGGACAAAACCAGAAGGCGTTGCACTGCTGGGGATAGTTCTGGAAGCCTGGTTAAGATGGGAAGTGGAGTATCCAAGCTGCCAGCTTGAAACTTTGGAGAGAGGGGTGGAGCATGCCTGACTGACGAGTCAGAGGATACAAGGCTCCTCCTGAAGATTGGGCCATAGAAAGGGGGAACCATATCTAACAAAGCCAGTAAGGAGCAATGAGAATTAGCCTGCGATTCAACGATTTGGCTTTCTGGAGGACTTTGGGTATTAATGGGAAAGCATTAAGACGCCCAGGGGCAAATTGTGAACAAGTGCATTCAGTGGGGACTGCCCCGGAGGGGGAATTGGGGCTAAGTAGCCCTGCATTTGGAGTTGATGGATGTGGCAAAGAGGTCACAACAAGGCTGGCTTCACTTACGAAAAATTTGGCAAGTAATTTCCTGTTTCAGGAGCCACTCGTGAGGCATAAGTATTGCCTTGCTTAATCTGTCCACTATCACACTGGATTTCCCCAAGATGTGCGTTGCAGTCAGAAAACAGAGAAAGACAAAATTGCCCATTGCCATACTATGAGCCTCTCGACAGAGGGGGTAGGATCTGGTTCCACCTTGTTTGCTGATGTACCACACCATGGACAGTCTGTTTGTACTGCAATCATACCTGTTGGAAGAGAACTCTGGAATGCTCGCAATGCCAGAAGCACTGCTCATCTCTAGGACTTTGATATGCAAGTGGTATTCATGTTCTTGCCAAGTCCCTTGGACACCATCACAGATAATGCCCCCCCCCCAACCTATCTGGGAAGCATCCGTGGTTACTGTAGCTACTGGCTGGGGAGAACAAATGGTCTGCCTATCGTTACCTGCGTGGACTGAAGCCACCATGGTAGGTCACTCTTACAGGTGTTTGTAATGAGAATCTTGTGCGACAGAACTCCTGCATGGACCACTGAGCAAAGAGTAGCCACTGTAATATACTCATGTGTTGACATGCCAGTGGGAATGTTATCGCAGCTGCTATTGAACCCAGAACCTTGAGGACAAATTTTGCCTGCACTTTTTTCTTCATGAGCACTATTGACACCTGATGGCGCAATGTTTGAATTCTTTTGTGGGGCTGTTTTGCCACCATGTCTTGTGCAAGTCTGACCCCATACAGGTAATATGCTGTGAAGGCAACAAGGCAGTTTTTTCGAAATTTATGGAAACTCCTAGCTCTGAGCAGAAATGAATGGTAGTCCGTCCTGGTTAATAGATGCTCTGTGGTGGCAGTCAGGAGCCAGTCGCCCAAATATGGAAACACCCAGAATCCTAGATGCCTTAGGTGAGCCACATCTACTGCCATGTATTTGGTAAACACTCTTGGGGCTGTAGTGAGACCAAAGGGTAGAGCTCTGAATTAATGACTGGCTCCCAGTTGGAAGTGTAGATATCTCCTGGATCGCCTTGTCCATTTTTATATGGTAGTATGCATCCTGAAGATCTATGGAGCACATCCAATTGTCTTGTCCCAGAAAGGGGAGTATAGACTGCAGTGTCACCATCCGAACTGTTTTCCTTGTCAACTTGTTCAATCTGCCGAGATCCAAAATTGGTATCCAGTCCCCTTGTCTTTTTTGGAACTAAAAAGAACAGAGCAATTTCCAGATCCAATTTGGTCTGCAGGGACTTCTTGGATTACCTTTTTCTAGCAACCTTTGAATTTCTAGGGTTGCTTGATCCCTCTGACATGGGTGGTATTGTCTGGGATAGATCTTGGCAGAAGGGCTGGAAAGGAAAAAGGAATGTTGTAGCCCCCGGAAATGAGACTGTACCCATTTGTCTCGAGTGATGTCCAGCCAGGCTTTTGGGAACAGTGATAATCGCCCCACCACCCGACTGCCTCCAGAGGTGGACAGGCGGGCCTCCTTCCATGAGCGCTGCAAGGGACTACCAGAGAATGTATTTTGTCACCCTGATTCTGCAGACCCCCTCTGCTGCGAGGGCAGCGTCTTCCATTATTTCCCCCCCTGCCCAAGGGAAATTCAACACATGCGTCCAGTGAAGTTTCTTGGGATTTCCGGAACCACATTTTTCCACCCTTCGGACCTTTGGGATAAGGTCTGGTAGGGACGGAGAAACTTACGCCCACAGCAGATTGAGTTTTGCCATCCTGTTCACACCTGATAAGAGTATTTCACTTTTGGCCCAAACAAAGACGAGCGGTCAAAAGGGGCATCAAAGGAAGAATTGAAGGGTTCAGCAAACTCAGACTCATGCAGAAATGTCTCCTTAGAGACATTCCTGTGCCTGCTGCCCTGCTCGCTCCATCGGCCGGATAAGAAAGGAGGCGCATGCAGGAGTTTGTTAGAGTTTAAAGTCGCAAGCAGAGAGTTTACCTTGTCAGGTATTCCACCAGCTGCAGCACCTTGGAGGGCATCTCCTAGCTCCTTGAGGAAATCCCTCTGAAGTAGAGGGAACTGGAATAAATTGAGCGACCTGAGGGTAAATGCTGCTGAAGAAAACATACGCTTCCCATATCTGACAATCGTTAAGAGACTCATTTGATGGATGGACAGATGAAGTTTCGGCCAATTCCTTCTTGGTGGCCACCACCACCACAGCTTCTACTGGGACACCTTTATTTAGAAACTGTTTGTCCTTCAGGGCTGTAATAAATTTGTTGGGCCTCCTAGGAACTGGTTCCACTGACTCTTGAAAGCCACACGCCTTTCAACTGACCACACCAAGGAGCTGGTCAAAAGGCGGAGACACCAAAGAGGTGGAGGGTCAAGAACCAAATGCCTACAGGTATACAGACATCTTCAGATGGTAATAGGGTCTTACAGCCACCTCTCTGTTTCAGCTTCTCGAAGATGTCTGAGAGACATCCTCAGAGAGTGACCACGAGGACCCTTCAGAATCCTCCAAGTCTACATTAGACGTGACAGACTCTGGGGAGTCTAGGTGGTTCCTCTTTCAAGTTCTCTTCAGAGAGACCTCCTCAGGGGGGCACTCTGGGGAGGATTCGGAAGAGAGGGTCTCACCCATTGCGGCGTCCCAGGGCATAGTTTCTTTACACTGGGGCTGGAGGGATGGTTTAGAGGGTGACACTGGCTCTTTTTGGGGGAAGGAATAGCTGGAGCTGAGGGTGGAGCAGTCTGAGGAAAGCACACTCCCCATCACCTCAAAGGCACCACGATCCAACCTCCCCACACCAAGGAGGAGGTCTCTAAGGCCTATGGGGCACAGAGCTCATCTAGGCCAAAGCTCTGAGTGGGAGAGTCTGGTCCAATTTGACCCCCCCCCCTCGAACAGATGAGGGAGTGCCTGCTCCCAGATCACTCAATTGAAGACATCGATGAGATCAGATATCGGAAGAGATACCGGGGGCGACACCTGATTCCACCACAACCACCTCCAGGTACTCTGGCTCAGAACTCATCAGAGTAAGAATAGAAAGTAAAGCAGGTTCGGTAGTCTGCGCCACATCCAGCTGGGCTCGAGAGAATATTTGCAAGGGCCGGCATTCGAAGCAACCTCCTAGCCACCCACTCCATATAGTCATCCGATAAGCTCCTGGAAGACAGAGAAATAGGTGGAGGATCTGTGGCTACCAGCCAGTGACTGCAGCAAAAGAAACTGTGGTCCCAAGATGGTTGGTCCCAAGATGGTTTCGAAGACATAGAAGGAACAGAGGGGGTGTCAGACTTCGGTTCCAAAATATGTCGGGTCAATGAAGAGGTTTGTTTTTCATGCCTCTTCATCGGCTCAGAACTTGAAACCTAAGTGTTTTTTTTTTTTTTTTTTTTGAGGACCTACAAGAAGATTTCAAGGCCCGTTCCCTTACACAGCAGTCTCAAAAGGCCCCTTCAATAAACCCGACTATCAGCTCATTTCTCCAATCCTGCAGGACCCTTGAGCCAAAGCCATGACATATAGAACAGGAATCCTGCAGGCGAATGGCTCCTAAATGGGTCTATATTAGATAAAACTAAAGTTTACCGAACGTTGACATTATCGAAAATCCCAAAACTCGAAACTGCAATTGTGGGGGCCTTGCCCCTCCCACACACCCCCACTAAATATATATTCCAACTCAGAGATTGCACTACAGTGAGAAAAGGGCAAATATTCCTATCTTCACTGTATGGCAATCTCAATTCCGGTTTCGGGATTTTCGTTCATGTTAGCATTCGATAAGATAAACTTTAGTTCATCTAATATAGACCCACCTAAACAATACACACAACTCATGTGCCTGTGTTAAGGACATTGTGTGCATGCAAGAATCAAACTTCTTAAACCCGGACTGCTTAGTCCCTTTGGTTGAATCCTTCGACAAAACTGTCACAACCAATCACTAGTGCTACGAAGAAAGAATTTAAATGCAAATCTACACTAAATGTAAATCACACAACAGGAAAGGACCAAGTGTTTTGTTTTTGTTGGAAATAAAAGGGAAGGGTTAGAGGAGAGGTTTCCTCAGGTTATAGGAGACAGTCGTTTAACTTGGAGACACCTGTAAATTAAACTTCAAACCTTTATAAAGATAGTAAAGCAAGGAAGGGGAAGGAGAGCCCTCTAAAATGGGCTAAGAGGAAAAATCCTCTAACTTAAGGAGATTCATTAAAAAAAAAAAAAAAAAAGGCCTGAGGGGGGGAACAATGGCCCACATAGAAGCAGCAGAACAGTGGAAAACTTTTAGTTATGTACTTACCATAACTTTGGATGTATGGGATCCATCTCGCCTACATTCATAACTGGTGAGTTCGGAGCCGATCCGTCTGCTCAGACTCTGCCACTATACACTAGAACGAAGTCTCTCATTGGCTGGGCTACCCCTTATCCCATAATGCACCACGCCTGCTTCCCCAGATCTTGTTTGTTCGCTTTCATACATACAGGTACAGAACACATACCAATAACTGTAACCAAGCAGAGCTCTTCCAGAGGAGAGCTTAGCAAGATCAATATTTCCTCCAAATCCAAAAGGTAGGGGGAAGGAGGGTGGGTATGTATGAATGTAGGCGAGATGGATCCCATACATCCAAAGTTATGGTAAGTACATAACTAAAAGATGTAATGGGATCCTATCTCGCCTACATTCACAACTGGTGGGACAGCGTCCCTAGCACCTAAAACCCCAGGTGGCTCACTGGAACACACTCCTGAGAACTGCGGAACCAAAAGAAGCTCTGCCTCAGGAAGCTACATCAACCTTGTAATGAGAAATGAAGGTGTGCGGAGAAGACCAAGTAGCAGCCGCACAAATATCATCTATTGAAACTTTGGAGTGAAAAGCTACAGAGGTGGCCATAGCCCTGGTAGAATGAGCTTTGAGTGGGAAAGGCAACTCTCTGCCTGACTGGGAACAAATGAAAGAGAGATGCAATCCTTAATCCATTTGGCAATGGTGGTTTTGGCAACTGGTAGACCTAACCTATTCTCTGCAAAGGACACAAACAGTTGGTCAGATTTTCGTGTCTGAGAGGTCCTATCCAAGTAAAAACGCAGTTGGCCTGTGAACATCCAACTGGTGGAAGGTATAGTCTGCTCTATTAGAAAAATGTGGAAAGAAAACTGGGAGCTCCAATGATTGCTGAATGCATAAAGGAGATGCTACCTTAGGCAAAAAGGATGGATTCAATCTAAGGGAAACTTTGTGAAAAATCAAATAAGGAGGGGAAGAACAGAGAGCCTGAAGCTCTGAAACCCGCTTAGCAGAAGTTATTGCCACTAAAAAGGCAGTTTTCCACGACCGGAATTTAATATCACAAGTGGCTGCAGGCTCAAAGGGACGGGCAGTTAAAGAGGCCAGAACCAAATTTAAGTCCCAAGGGGGCAAGGGATGAGCCATAGGAGGCCTGAGGAGCCAGGCTCCCTTAAGAAAGGACTTGCAAAGTCTGTTAGCCATTAAAGAAGGCTCTATAGCAACATGAAAATTAGATACAGCCGCCAGTTGAACTTTAAGTGTGGAGACTGAAGAGCCTGAATGAAACAATGAAGCTAGAAATTCCAAGACCTGCGGAACTGGGGCCGTAAGAGGATCAATGCCTCGTTGCTGGACCCAACAAACAAACCTTTTCCATTTGCTGGAATACAGCTTAACGGTAGACGGCTTGTGGGAAGAGGACAAGATGTGCATCACTTCCGAAGAAAGAGAAAGGTCTCTGACTAAGGATGGAAGTGGAGTAACCAAGCAGCCAGTCGCAACGACCGGAGGGACGGATGTGTGTCCCGACTGATTGGACAACAGACCCGGCACTGGGTCCAGAATCCAGGGGCCCTGTACCACATACTTCTGAAGGAATGGGAACCAAACCTGACGGGGCCAATGTGGGGTGACCAAAATCATGTGGCACCTGACATGAAGAGCCTTCTGAATCACCCTCGGGAGAAGGGGAATCGGGGGGGGGGGGGGGAGGCATAAAGCAGACCCGGGGGCCAATTGTGGGCTAGAGCGTCCTTGGGAGACTGCCCCTGAGAGGGAGTCAGAGTGAAGAACTCTGCATTTCGCATTGTTGGGGCTGGCGAATAAGTCACATCAAGGGAGACCCCATTTGGCGAAGAGCTGCGCAGCCACTCTGTTGTTGAGGGACCACTCGTGGGGCAACAGGAGAGTCCTGCTGAGCCTGTCTGCAATCACATTGGCTTTTCCCGGAATGTGCGTGGCTACTAAGAAACGTCAAGAGGCTATGGCCCAGCGCCATACTCTCATGGCCTCCCTGCAAAGGGGGTAGGACCTGGTTCCATCCTGCTTGTTTATGTGCCAAACTACCGACATGTTGTCGGATAGAATCGAAGAGGCGAGCTCCACAGTGTTGCCCTCTGCCCCCACCAAGGAAGACCTGGTACCAAACCCTGACACAGAGGACAGGGTAGGAATGAAGGTCGGAGCAGAGAAATTCCAAGGGGATCCCTGCTCCGACTGGACGATTCCGCTGCGTTCTACCTGCACCGACTCCAACTGCTCCAAGGGGGTCAGAAAAGGAATCAAATGCATGGGATGTGGAATCGGCTCCGAAGCCGCGTGGGCTTGAGCAGAGATCATTTTAATTTTAGTAAAAACTGGCGACTGGAACAGCCTCTGGATAACCCTATCCAAATCCAAATCAGACAACCTAGAGGATTTGGAGGAAACAGATTGGGGCCGAGAAGACTTCTGCCTCGGCTCTGATAAAGCAGGGGATCGGCTCCGAAAGAGTTCCAGCACTATCGGACCCGAGACCGGAACTGTTTGTAACAGTGTCGGCGCCGAAGGAGGCTCCGGAGCAGAGGGGGAAGAGTCTGAGCTGCACACCTCCAACGGCTCCGAGACCAAAGGAGCCGAAGTAGGTGATTGGCCTCTCGATGCACTAACCTGCGACTGACACCAATGGAGCCGAGGGAAGAAGCACCGAGGCAGACCCTTCAGCCATCGGCTCCGAAGCCATTGGAGCAGAGGAAGAAGTCGATCACAGTTTCTTAGCTGTCGGGTCCGACGGACTGGTCGGAGCAGACGATCTATGCTTCTTGGGTGTCGGGCCCGACGGACTGGTCGGAGCCGACAATCTCTTTTTAGAAGCTGGAGATGAAGCCAAAGCTTCCTCAAATGAAGGCTTAATCAGACCCCCTAAGTATCAGCTTTGTTTTTTCTCTCCTGGAGCACCCTGGAGGAAAAAGCGTGACACACACTGCAAGTATCCTGTAAATGTTTAGGCCCTAAACAATACACGCAGACAGCATGGCTGTCTGTGATAGACATTTTATAATTACATTTTGCAGACTTTTTGAACCCTGATTTCTGCTTAGACATTTTTTAGAAAAAACAGGTAAGTAATAGCTAGAAAAAAGCCAGTAACTAATGTATGGGCTAAAGCCCTCTAACTTAAACGGGCTTAGCCCGAAAACTATTTCAGTCACACAACAAGAAAAGGATAGACATACAATAAGGGCAAAGGCCCTCTAACTTAAGCGGGCCTTGCCCAGTACACTAATAGCACGAAAAAGAATAAAATTTGATTTCACACAAACTGACCACAAACGCTCACAAAGCTGTTAAAACAGCTGTTTAAATTCTGACAAAAACCCTAGTCAAAAAAGACCAAAGGTCAAGAAAAAAAAACACTTAGCTCCAGCCAAGTAGAGACCACGTCCGGCTTGAAAAGCGACAAACGAGATCTGGGGAAGCAGGCGTGGTGCATTATGGGATAAGGGGTAGCCCAGCCAATGAGAGACTTCGTTCTAGTGTATAGTGGCAGAGTCAAAGCCGACGGATTGGCTCTGAACCCACCAGTTATGAACGTAGGCGAGATAGGATCCCATTACATCCAACACCACCACTCCAAAAAAAAAAAACACACCAGAAGATTAAGCTACCTCAAACAAAGGTTAAAGCACTAAAAATTTGATAAAGTATCTAAACATAATAGTAAAGGACAAAGCTTACCCTGAGCCATCGAAAAAGCAATCCCGAAGCTTCAAGCGGCAAACAAGATATGGATAACAAGTCGCTAGGTATCTTGGGCTAGGGTGGAGCCTCTAGCCAGTAACAGCTCTCCAGCTTTAGTAATGCAGCAGAGTCAGAACCGATGTTCTGTTCCGAACCCAACCATCAAGAATGAAGGTGAGAAACGACAACATAACATCAAATCCTTTTGTCCTTGCCACTAGACTTCCTCAGAAAAATCAAAATCATAATAGTACATAAAGCAGCATGACTGGTCACCAGATGCAAAAGTCCTCCACACAGTCCTACTGCAGGATTTTTGCATTAATAATGGTCATTGAGGATTACCAGACAGAATGGGAAGCCCTCCCGGAAGAATGGAGACATTCAGTAGACTCAAACCTTCGCTTAAAAGAACTACTTTTGTTTTGAAAACCTTTTTTCAGATAGAGCATCTCTATGAAAGCAGATAAGGCCCCTAGCTTGGCAAACTTGGCCCTGGGAAAAAATGAAGAAGCTGTCTACAACTGACCTCTTACAACCCGATGGCTTTCTACCTTAGATTCATTAGAGGACATTTTTATCATGTACAATAATGATATGAAACTGGAAAAATTCTATGAAAATATCAACCAATCCAACTTTTTAAAGTTCACCATCACCACCCATAGCCAAGACAGTCAACTTCCTGGATTTCCACATTGGTAAACCTCCCATATAAACCTACCTCACCAATGATTTATATTGGAACCCCACCTGAATCAACCTCCTGCTGCACAGGAACAGTACTCATCCATTCAAAACTAAAATGAAAAAGTCAGCAAATCCAAAGGATTGAGGGTCTCCAGAGTATCGAGAGCTTGCCTCCACCAAAATTATCAACATGGAGATAGTCTTTTTGGCAAGAGGCTATAGTAAATCACAAAAATCTGACAATCAACTCACTTATTCAACACAGAACAGGCAACAATGAAGTTGACAACCCAGCCAAATATCTCCAACCCTGGGATTCATGAAGCTTGTGCCAGGTGCAGGCAAAGCGTTGGCATTCCAACACCAAATATGGCCAGCAAGCAATCCAGGTATGAGCTGTTGCTACATGCCCCACCTGTGTATGCTACGCCAGCACAGCTCCTAGCACCTGTAGGCTAATTACCCCTTTTGCAGCAATGTAGCATGCAAATGAAGGTATTTAGCGATCCAGGAAGTGCAGGTGTAGTGTAAGCATGAAGATATGTAAACCATAAAAAACGGTTTACATTTATGCAAACATCGGAGGCAAGACAGCTGGCCAAACACGTGTATTATATTGTTAATATATGCCAATGGCTAAATATATAGCCATTGGCATAAAAAATGTACAAAATATAAAAACATTTAATTTTTTTTCACACTACCGAAGTTTAAGCATAGGGCAGCGGCGCGCAAACGGGATCACAAGGAAAACAGAAAAATATAGAATAAAACTGCAATGCAACACATAATGATTTCCCCATAAGTCAATGGCAGGTATGTTACACCACACCATGGTGCAAGGGATGCTAAGGGGCTGTGTCAGTATGCGCGGTATCTAGGAATTAGCAGGCAATCTCATGCAAATGAGAGGAGTTGTAGTGAAACAGATTCCCCGCTGGTGTAAAGATGCACCTCAAAGTGTAACGTTATAACAGAGGTGTGCCCATGAGATAAAGATAACAGAGAGGGGTGCGTCACCTTTGCTGTAAGCACATTGGAGCATTGCTAATCTGGTTTGCCCGTAGCAAAGCTGCAGGAAAGGGGTGTGTTGAACTGGCTTTAGGTTTGCTTAGCTGAGAGCACACAAGGTAACAGAGTATGCATGTGAACAGAGATTAAAAGGAGCTTAAACTTGGTAAATGGGTTTGCGCGATATGCACTGAAGCTGAAACAGGAAGGATATAGGAAGAAAATACTGCAGCAGGGAAATGACTAACACCTAGGAACCTACAGTGGGCCATTGACAACAGCTAACAAGGCTGCAAGCAACTACCTGCAGAACAGGAAAGGGGAGGGGCTGTACTGTAAAGAAACTAACAAAAAAAAAAAAAAGTGTCACAGCAGAACAATGCAGAATTGCATTATATCAGCTACAAAACACATTTTGCAAGACATGACTGGGTAGGAAAAGTACAAAACAAGAAAGTTGGCAGGTGGATGCATGCCTGACAATGGGAAGGGATCCAGGTTTAAAAAAGTGAATTAAAGTGCAACAGATTAATCAAGGCAGGCAAACATAACTCCACACTACATGCCCCACACTTGCAGTACTCACTGTAAAACCCATAACTAAGATACCCTTCAGCTGGAATTGATCATACACAGCCAATGACATCAGCAGCATCCATAGCACAATAGTATAAAGTGTGAAAGCACCTCACACACTTGTGTATTCCCATACACTCTGCACCATTGGTGTATACATACAGGGAACTATATGTACATGTTAAGGGCTGCCATAGCTTTGATCCACCAACATGCGTTGGAGACTGAAGGTGGTAGAGGATAATGCTGACAACCACCTCAGGCACCACAGGAGGAGGAGTGTTCAGACCCAGAGTAACCTACCGGGGATACATGATCTGGAGATGGAACGTTACAGGGTGGACAGGGACATCATACAGCAACTTGTGGAGCTGTGCCAGCCACGCCTCACAAGCCAGAACAAACAGAGGGGAACCCATCCCAGTGGATACGAAGGTATGTGTAAGCCTGAGAATACTAGCCACAGGTACCTTTCAAAGGCCAACTGGGGATATCACGGGGATCTCACAGGCATCAGCATCCAGGGTACTTTACCAGTTCCTGGATGCCATGTCACCACATGCCAATGAGCACATATACTTCCCCCAAACGCAGGAGGCGTTGGCCAGCAACACGAGTCTCTTCTGTGTGGCATAATACCCAGAGGTACTGGGTGCAATAGACTGCATGCACATACAGATCAAGTCTCCACCAAGTGAGCAGGGTAGGCGCTACATAAACTGCAAGGGATACCCCTCCATCAACTACCAGGTGGTGCGCAATGCCCAGGGCATTATCATGGGTGTGTGCGCTGGCAACCCTGGAAGCTATCACACCTCCCACATCTGGCATACCTCACAGCTGTATCAGGTGTTTGCCAGGAGGGACATCCCATATGGCCACCTGGTAGGGGATGCTGGCTATGCAGTGGAACCGTGGATGATTACTCCCATCAAAAATGCATACACACCCATGCAAGAACGCAATAATGAGGCAGAAGCACAAACCAGAATCATAGAGTGCGAGTTTGAGATACTTAAATCCCAGTTCTGTTGCTTGGGCATAACTGGTGGAGCCTTGCAGTACACTCCAGGCACGTGTGCCCACATCTTCATAGTATGTGCCATGCTACACAATATGATCCTGCAGAAACAGCTGCAGCAGGGACAAAGTAAGGCCCTCACAACCCACCAATGCCAAGGGTCCCACAGGCAGAGGTACTCAGACCATGAACACCCTAAGCCAGACCCAGTAGGCAGACTGAGGTGTGCCCAGTATGCCCATGCCTTGGCAAAGAGGGAAAGTAAAGCACACACACTGACAGTATAGACACCTAGGGACTGACTTTTCTCCACCTGCACACACAGTAAAAATGGATGACACATGCACAAGACTACCTGTAAATTGTCATGTATAGGCAGTCTACTGTGTGCATCCAACATAGGCAGCCCTCAACTACTGAACACAACTGCTATTGGCACAAGGCAAGTCAACACCTGAACAGTAAATTAAGCTATCAGCATGTGCTGATACTGTATGTATAGGTTCATAGGTAGGTACTTGGCCGACTGCCAGAGGGCATTCATAAGCCTAGACAAACTGAATCAGCTTTTGCCACCCCATTGATTAACTATCCCCTCTGGGGAGCAGAGCCAATGGTGGGATACCTGGGGTGTATCTACTGTTCCACATCCACTCCAGATTTCTTGAAGAGCGTTAGTGAGGATCTCTGTATAATGTAATTAGGGATGTTGTTCCAAAGCATGGGGAGTGAGAGACAATCTGTCCCTCCAGCATGCTCTAGTTATTGTTGTGGCAAGGTTTAGCTCACTACAGCGTGTGGCCAACTGACATGGATTCCCATAGGTGGAGCATATCCATTAAGCCTGAGTTGGACATGGCTTTGTAGGCCAGCAGAAATCATCTCTGGAGTAAACGAGATGTCTGACTAAAGCAAGAGTTTGTCTGGCTGCATAAGACACGGGTCTGAGGCCAGTAATCCTCTTGGCAAGTTACATGCGTGGTCCTTCCAGCTGTTGTCTGAGGTACATCCCAAATGGGTTATTATACTCTATGATGGGAATGATGAGTGACGAGTAAAGGGGCACTATAACCTCAGTATGTCTAGATGCGAACCCTTTAGTAATCAGATGGCCTACATAGAAGGATGTCCTAACTACTTTGGAGATATGTTTGTCAAAGGAGAGATCACTATCTACCTTAGTCCCCAGATGCCCCATTACCTAGTCTGTATTAAGGTGTCTGCCACTTGTGTTAATATGTGGGTGTTAAGTTGTTAACTAATGGAATGACCATACAATTTGTGGCACTTACCTTGAGGCCATGACTGACACCATGACAGAAGCCCTTTGAAGGATGTCTGTCAGCTGGACTGTCAATTATGGCTCCCAGTTTGCAGGCATTGCCAAACATGGTCTGCCGTAGTCTACCTGCATTTTCCTGCATCTCTGAGAAGTACATGCCACACCGTAGGGATCCCAGGACCACGTCCTGTGGGACACCAGTTATGACTGGTTAAGAGGTGGACCTGGAGGCTACTAGTCTTACCATGTGGGTTCTGTGTGTAAGCCTGTTGGCAACCCATCCTGTGATGTATGGGTTTATGTACGGTTGGCGAGTTTATCAATAATACCAGAGTGCGGAATGGTGTCAAAAGCCTTGGCGAGATCCAGGTAGTATGTGTGTGAACCACCTCTCCCCTCATCCAACACCTTGGTGACTGTCTGTAAGACGTCAAACATGTTCAGTATGCATGATCTGCACTCAGCCAAGCTGACCTGGGTCGGGTCAAGTGTTTGGAGGTTACCAATGTCTTTGTTAATGAGTGCCATAAGGATGCGCTCCAGAGCTTTGCAGACCAGGCTAGTCAGGCTTATGGGGTGGGGTAGTTACCATGGTCAGTCGCTTCCACCTTGGTGGACTGGAATAACCATTGCTATGTGCCATTGTATGGGCATGTAGTCTGTGCAGAGGCTGAGGTTGAAAAGCTTAATTAGGTGGGGGGGGGGGTCAGTTTGTCTTAAGTGTTTGCAAGATGCAGGCTGGGACAACATCTGCCTCCACTGACTCTGTTTTGCCATTTTAGAGTGCTATTTCCACCTGTGTGTCTGATGTCTGGGATACTATACTTTTCGGGTATTGTTGTGGGCTCTTTAGGGGGTGAAGTTTGCATTGACTGTACCTGCAAGGATGTTGGCGATATCAGTAGGTTCAGTATATTGTGCTATTTTGCACCGGCACAGCGCAAATCTGTGCGTTACCACCTAGATCAATGACATAACCAAAGAAGGCTTTGTGGTTATCTTTAGAATCCTTGCCTATTTTCTTGTTGAAGTTAGCCTTGGATGATTTCAGGACGGATCCAAGTTTCTTACTAATACTGGTCAGGGATGTCGGTCGTCGTTCTTGGGATTTAATGTTTTTCTGGACTGCTGTCCTACTTCTGTTGTATAGCCTGTTTACTGCAGGGGTCCACCAGACTGGTGCCCGAGTCTTGGTTTACCAGTGATGGCACGATCCACACATCCTTGTAGGTGCTTAGAGTGCATTTGTAAATCTTTATGCATCTTGAGCAGTGTTTTCCCTTAGCGTGGGGGCTGTGAAACCTCCCACCTCTGTCTTTAGTAGTGTATAGTTAGCTGTAGGAAAGGTTTTCACTGTGGTTTCCTTGGGTGGGGGGAGATGGTTGGGTGTGGAAATCAGTGAAGTTCATGGTCACATCTAACCAGTGACAGGTATACCTCTGCTGTGGTGCATCTGTCGCCCATGTTGGTGATTACCACTTCTGAAATGCGTTTCCACCTGGTTAGGGAGTTTACCATCTGATACAGGGCATTTGAAGTGATAAATCCCAGGAAGCGCTGGGCCTAGAAATGAGTACTCTAAATTTCCCAGTTAATGGTAGGGTAGTTGAAATCGACCAATACCAGGGTGTTAAGTAGGACAGTCATGTTTTCCACCATCTACAAGAAGGTGGAGGTGGTGGTCCTGGGTCATGGAGGGTGATCTGTAGCAAGCAACAGTTTGCATTGCAGTTGTGGCTGTTAGCTGCACATGGATGATCTCAGAGGCATCATACTGCCTCACAAACCTGGAGGTGTAGGTATCCCTGATGAATTTGGATACACCCCCTCCATGTCTGTCTCAGTTCATGTTCTGTGGCAGAAATGTGTGGTATGCGTTGTAGTGCTGGTGTGCTCTCAGGAGCCTTAAAACAGGTTTCAGTTACTGCACAGATGTTGACATTGTCCATACTGAGGACTGTTTTGAGTGCGTGCATTTTGTGATTACAACTCCTGGCGTTGAATAGCATAACCCTCATTGATTTTGTTATTGTGCTGCTTACAGAGGTGGGATTCACCTTTGAGCCTTGCCTAAAAAAAAAGGCACCAAGTGGGCGCGAAGAACCTTGGCAAATATTCGAAAGCCTAAGGCCGACACATGTAAGTACGTTTCCCATCTGTGCATACTTCTCATCTTTCCTATAAAGTAACTTAATAGTAAGCAACAAAAGCCTTAAACTAATAGAAGTCTTTAAAAGAAAAGAAAAAATGGGCAATAGGAAAGTGGTGAAGAGGGGGCACAAAGAGGGAAACACCATAGGCAAGGTAGCTAGGGATGTGCAGGAAGGGTGCAGGGAAGGTCCATAGCTGTCCATTTCTTCTACAGCAACAGCTGTGCATATGCAATATATTTGGCGGTACATTTGGACACAACCCTGAGAGGGGAGAGGACAATAGTATGCTGTGATGCCAATTAGAAACGTTTACATGCGTCCAGTGGACACGTGTGCGAAATGGACAGCTATGTATGGGGCGTGCTTTTTTTGCGGGAACAGGTTGCCCTTTGTTTTTCTTTTATTTTTAGGTGAGAGTGGGATGTTGGGGGAGTAGGTATGACCAAGGAGGATAGGTTGGGTAGGATGACAGACAAGACAAAATGCATACAGGGGCAGTATAAGACATGGGGGGGGGGTGTTTGGAAGTCGCAAGCCCATGAGCCCACAAATTGATACAGTGGGACTGAGGTACCCACCAATGCGCAGTCACCACTGCACCTTCACTGCCCAGAAGGTGGCTGTGCAGGAGGGGGAAGGCTCACCCTCTAGTTGCTCCACTCTGCCCTCAAGCTGGCGCAAGGCAGTCTCGAATCTCCTTGTTACGCACCATGGCCCAGACCGTACCACGGGTGACAGATTCCTGTCCGCTCCCACTCCCAGGGTGGGGGGGACAGAGCCCCATCCCCTGCAGCAGTTCCACACGAAGGTGGTGCAGGGCCAACTGACAAGAAGGTCCAAGGCTGGGCCCCAGATGTGCTGGTGCCATGGCCAGCTGAGGTGAGACAGGTGGGTCCACAGGGACCAGCCTTCCCATACGAGCTATGTTGTAGCATGTTTAAGGCAGATATGGGTTAGTAATAGTCAACATTCACGATTAGTTTTAACAGCATGCATAGGTATTCCCATTACCCAGGTTACCAGAAATAAAATAGTTGCAGAGCAGGCAGAACACATGCATATATATGTGCAAACAGTGGTCATTACAACAACATGAAGGTTTCATTGATGGCAGCAGGCCACCAATATGAGAGCATTTTAACATAGCACATGCATAGAAACAGATGTGAATATTTATAAACCAATAGGACATATGTCACAACAAATGTTAGGAGTGTAGACATACCAAATGAGTTGTGTAAATATTTTTGCACATATGGTATGGGTGAAGACAAGAGTTCAATTAACTAATAAATCCTTGTTTTCACAACATTCGTAGTCACTGCAGTGGTCATTCCCTTACATGTATTACACTTCCCAATGGCATTATATTGTACAATGGTATGTTTGCAGATTAGTATGTATGGAACCCTGTCTTGCGTACAGGCTTGACAAGATGCAGGTGTTAATGCAACATTTTTGAGACTGCTCTCATACACTTTGGTTGAGATGCTGAGGTGACAAGTATGTTTGCATGTACATTCTCTGACTATCAGAAGCCATTAGCAGCTGCCTACATTTCTTGGATCATCACACTAATTTGTCAGGGGGCAAGTCAAAAGGCAGGTGATGTGGACCATTTATCAGGACATACTGGGCAGATGGGAACAGTTGAGGGGTAAGAATATGCACATCTCTCTGAGCATTCTAGCATAATCTGTACATTTTTCAAGTGTAAATATGCATACAGCTTTCATTTAACATTCTAAAACTGTGTGGATTTGTGTGGAATGCTTATGCATACAACTTACTAGCGCTCCTGGGATCAAAGCCCTGCTGTGTGACAAAAGCATTACAGTAAGATCACTGTACACTATGCTATCAGGCAATTGAGGCTTTGCAATGTATTTTGTCTAATAAGGACTGACCTGTCTGCACTTCTAACATTGTTATACAGCACTTCATACAAATTTTTTCGGCATACCACAGTGTGGTAACACTACTTACTACAACAGTACTATTTAATAACTGCAACAGTACAACATATGACTACAGAGGAAACAGAAGCAATGCACGGGTTATACCTTTAGTCACAGCATATTGCACAATTCTGTATACTGGTACAACACTAAGGCTCTTACATTTATTTGTTATGACAGTACATGCAGGCTATTTACTAACCTGCCTCGCAACACATCCTTTGCAGCCTAGCATCATAGGCTTGCTGGTTCGCAGCACGCTTATCTGCAGCTGTCAGGGGAGTACAGTGATATTTAGCCATACCCATCCATAGTGTACACAAGCTAGGCAATTAACTACATAGTGGAATGAGTACTTACTGGGGCATTCTGCATATGCCTTGCTACCTGGATCCACTATTCCAAGACATCCCCCCTCCACTTCAGGTCTGCATGGAGGTGCCTGACCTGCTCACCAGTTCAGGGGATACCCGTGTCACTAGTGAGGTCATGGACAAGACTGTCCCAGGCCTCAATTTTGTACTGCGAGCCCTGGTACTGGCCCTGCAGTAGTCTGTCATGGTGCTTTACCAGGAGCCATACCATGAATTTGGACTCCTAGATGCTCCAGCGCTGCGCTCTAAAGCGAGTGCCTTCTCCCACTCCAGCCATTCTGCCTGCAGGGGGATACTACAACCAGTTATAAGCCTTATTCCCGCCTCTTCAGTTTAAGTAGGGCCGGATTCCCGCACTTTCCTGTAATTGGCCGATTTCATAAAGGCTAAATTATGGGCACACCTACTTACTTCAGGTTGGCACTGCTTAAAGAGGTGTACATGTGGGCATATTGTATTGGCTTCCCTACACATTGCTTACAATTAACTTAGTTGGGCTGTGCTGTGGTTAGCATTGCTCATTGGTTATCTAGCATTATATTTGCCTTTTGTCAACAATGTCTTATTCATTACAGGTTATATACATGTCTGGTATCCGTGATTCATGTGTGCATACAGTGTATGGGGTCCTGGGGACTTCAAAACGTACAGTGACACCTCGACTGTTTACTGCAGTACTCCAATTCCCATATTTATTGTTTGTGGTGAGTTTTAGAACACTACACTGTACATAGATTCAGTTCACGTTTGATTTGATTTCCCTGTGGTGAGGATTAGTTTGCAGATACCTCCTTTATAATGTACAGGGTCCTGAGTTTTAGCCTTGCCGAGGCTGCTTATTTTGTTGCTGGGCAGAACACAAGCCATTGGGTACAGAGTGATTAAGGCACTTTAAAGCAGTTGTGCACAGGTTTGCATGGAGTTAAGGAATGCTAACCTCCGGTTAGTTTCTTACACACAGTTAATTTCTTCTTTGCTTAATCTGTGTAGGCAATGCTCACCCCCGCGCAAGCGCACTTAAAGGACCACTATGGGCAAATGATGAAGAAAATTTTTTTTTATCTTGCCATGATTTACTACACCTCCTAAACCTGCCTTCAGCAAAATAAGTACTCATTCCTAATTTTATTTTGTTTTTACTCTTGTCTGCCTTCATGGGGGCAGACATGGGGATTCCTTTGGAAAGCTAAATCTGTCCCATAATGCAGACAGAGGACAAATAGCCCTACCATTTGTTGCCAGACTAGACTTCCATTCACTTACAATGGAACTCCTGAAAAAAAACTGCCAAGTTTGAGTTTGCAGCTCGTGTGTCATTGACTGGTATGCGCTGAGATTTACAAATGTTGTTCTTACTGATGTACTAACCGTTCACTGAAAGAAACTTGCAAAAGTGTCAACAAATTACGGAGATAAAAAAGACTTTTCACAAGGAGCAGTTTTGCAAGTTTCAGTTCCTGGCCAGGTTACTCCTCCCCTCCTTGAGTGGGCTAGTGTCTCATTTCCGGCTTTGCTAGATTCAACTAGCTTTGCATGACAACAGAAATAAAAAAATAGCCTGTGCCCCACTAAAACTGCTCCCTTGTATGTCTCTTCACTTCTGAATAGCAATTCCCAAGAATAAAAAAATATATATATATATATATATATATATATATATATATATATATATATATATATATATATATATATATATATATAAAAAGCAAACTCATCAGTCCAGAGTTTAGGCTAGTCTATCCATTTTTTAAAATGTGCACAGTAAAATATATTCAACTTGTAATGCATTTTGGCTGCTGACATTGTTATCCTTACATAGTTATTCTCATAGTATAACCTGAACTTATAGTATTTAATGATAAATTTTACAACAATTCTCAGTTTCTTAATGACCTCCCAAGCCTCTGATGTGACCTAGTACTTTCTTACTATTGCTTTATGTAGTTTGTCTTGGTTATATACTTGTAGTGCGTTTCTCATCCTCTCAGCAACAGACTCCTGGAGAAGCATATACTTGTATAGAAAGAGTACAAGCAGCTGTAGCATTGATACCACACTCCAAAACAATGCACTCAAACATAGTACTGACAAACACAAGGGAATGTATATGCCTGAATCAAGCAGTGATGAAATTGCTAGGGACTTCACTGAGCAAAATTTTACTCAATTTCCCCATTTCATAATGCATAACATTCGCACCGCACTTACAAAGACATCTCCACCTTCCACAAACACAGCAACCCACACCCACACAACTGCTACGGTTTCTCCCTTCAGTTATTGCAAGCCAAGAACACTATTTAATAAGGATACCTACCAGACAAGTCTGCATAGTGCACTTGGTCTACCTGCATCATTGCAGCTCGGCCCCCCCCCCCCCAGCAACTGCAACATTGCCAGATAAAACCACTACTATGGTCCGGATTCTCCCTACCGTTATTGCAAGCCAAGAATAACACTTTTTAATAAGGATACCTACCAGACAAGTCTGCATAGCATACTTGGTCTACCTGCATCATCGCAGCTCGCCCCCCAGCAACTGCAACATTGCCAGATCGGACAGTCCGGTTTCTCCCTTCAGTTATTGCAAGCCAAGAATAACACTTCTTAAGATACGTACCAGACAAGTTTGCATAGCGCATCATTGCAGCTTGGGTTCCCCCCAGCCAGCAACTGCAACATTGCCAGATAAAACCACTGCTATGGTCCGGTTTCTCCCTACCGTTACTGCAAGCCAAGAATAACCCTTTAATAATAATACTTACCAGACAAGTCTGCATAGGTGGCTGGATATTTACAGTTCTTGTTATTAGCAGATGTGGTCCTTAACAGTTATGTTTTAAACTGTGTGACTGGCTATTTACATTTCCTTTTACAGCACATTTGTTACTTTTACTAATTATTTTTTAAACATGGTTTTCGCCGGCATGCGCACCTGCAAGGCCCCCCCCAGGCAACTATAGCTTTGTATATTGCCACTGGGTGTCAAACTTAATATACTTGCTGCATCTTGTCCCAAATAGATCCGCCTCCACACTGAAAACTTGTAAAGTAAGGCAAGTACCATTCACTTGGTGTATTTTGTCCCCCAGATAGATTTACCTTCCTTTGTATTACTTGCACACCAAGGCCTTAAAGTAGCGTTTCTGCAACTAACTGCTTACACTCATAATTTCCTGCTTCAACCTCTTCCTTGCTTACACTTACATTAAAGCTTCAAGGCTTCCACTTCTTATGCGGATTACTTTCCTTTGCAGTCTTCTGTGAGGGGGCAGGACAGATCTCTACTGGCTTTTTCTGGTTATACCTTCCCCCATTTTGTATCTCCCTCCTCTCCCATGCACATCAACTAGTCTATATTAGTAGGTCTCCTTGAGCTGCACCCTTTTTAAAGTGATCTTTTGGCCTGCTTGTCGTGAGGAAGCTTCCCCAGACCTTTTTCAGTGCGACTGCATCAGTATATGTAAATTAAACTAGTACAATACAGCCAAACAGACACATTTGGTGTAAACAGAAACAAGTGGAATGATACATTTGGTGTACAAAGAAAAGAAACAAGCCAGCCCATTGATATAATTGGAGTTAGTGTTAGCCCCGCTGTGCTCGGGCTCACTCCGCTCCCCTCCCTTCTTCCTATTCCCACCAGCCCCCACTAGTGTTACATTTCAACTGAACTTAGCCACGCCCATCATGCTAACCACCAATCACTGAATCTGCCCCACCCCTGTACCCATTTCCTTCTCTTCCACTATTCCATATCCTGTAAAGCAGTCTTCCATCTAACTACCTTACAATCACAAACACCACCTCTCATCATCCACCACACCCACCCCATCCCAAGCAGATTGCTCACTCATGACCAAACCATGCCCAAACTACCCAAACCCACATACATACACCTCTTACTATTGCTCCTAGGTGTACCCACACTCCCACTGCTAACTTCTATCACCAACCACCAAAAACAACTTAATTTTATCCATATACCAAGAAAAACTACTTCCACTGACATTACAACACACCCTTTTACTCAAAAGTCCCACATAACTACCAAACCTTTATTCGCCACTAGGCACACAGATCACAGCCATCACACTACCAGTCTCAAACTATAAAGAACTTTAAGACCCTAAACAAACTACTCACTCTATTTTTACCTCAGAACCTAACTCCTCATTAGCTGCGGTGATATACACCCAAACCCAGGCCCTGAAAATCTAGGAGCCCCAACCCGAATGATACCCTACTCAGACAAATCCACGCTCCTCATTTTAAATTTAAATGTAAAGTATACTAAACAAAGTCCAAGACCTTCATGCACTACTCTCCTTTTATCAACCTGAGATAGTTATACTAACATAGACTTGGCTTAAACCAGGCAGCCACAACAATGACATCACTCCACCAGGTTACAATATAATTTGTAGTGACAGAATAAGTAAAAAAAAGGGGGGGGGGTGTTGCTGTAGTGTATAAATCTCACAATCCTTGAGAAAGTAGACATAACAACCCTAGACCTCAAAGTTGAACACACTAATAAAACTAAAACTTAATGATAATAAACGCATCAACATCATAAAGTGCTACATCCCTCCAGGCAACAATATCTCCATTACAGAAAAACTCCTAGAATGGATATCTAACTTCCTCCCCCAGGAAAGCATAGTATTAGGAGACCTTAATACTGACTGGCAAAACTGTTCCATTCATAAGCCACTCTCCCATATTAACCTACATGGCCTAACCCAACTCATCACGTCCCCCCACAAGAACAGACAAGAGAACCAAACATCAATCCCACTCTAGATTGGATACTCTTATCCCACCCATTACCGATTTCCCTAGCAGGGTGTCTACCAGACACCAAGTAGTTACCAAGCCACATTCTTACTCAGATTAAAATCACCACAACTGAAACAAATATCTACATGCCTAATTAGAAACAAAAAACACTGCTTCAACTTTACAAAAGACCTAAAGATGTGCAACTGGGCCCCCCTTAAAAACCTACCTCTTGACGCTGTACTAGATTTCAATACTACCTAATTAAAACACCCTTAATCATCATGCCCCCTCCAGAACAACAAGCATTAAAAACTAAATATGCCCCCTGGTTATCCCCAGACAAAATCCCTCCTCAAAAAAAGAAACAAGGCCTGGACCAACTACCTAAAGAGTAAACCCCAATTGAACAAACAAAATCCCTCCTCAAAAAAAGAAACAAGGCCTGGACCAACTACCTAAACAGTAAACCCCAATTGAACAAACAAATATATGTTGAACTACATAAAGCCAAAAAAACTCACCAAAAGACCAAACATCTTGCTACCAAAAGTTACAGGTTAAGCACAGGAATAACCCACAAAAATTCTGGGCAGCAATTAACTCTATTCTACAACCAGGTAAAACAACTACCCCAACCTCAAAAATAGATAACCAAGAAGACATCCCCACACAATTTAATAAATACTTTACGGAAACCATCCAGACCCTTACAAACATCAACCCTATGACATCCCCATCCCTGCAAATCCACCCCACACCCCCAACAACTGCCTCAAGTTCAGCTTCCACCCAGAACCAACCAAATCCATTGAAAAACTACTCCACAAGCTCAAACCAACGTCTCTAGCTGCAGGTAAATTACCGGCTGAATACCTCCACCTAGCTGCAGAAGCCATATCATATCCTGCCTCCATCCTAATTAACAGGTCCATCTCAGAGTGCATAGTACCCAAGCTATGGAAAATATCACATATCATCCCTCTACATAAAGGGGAAACCTCCCTGGAACTCAGTTAACTACCACCCTATAGCCATACTACTGTCAAGAGAAAAAGTTTTAAAAACACTTATTTGTCTTTCCTCTTCTTGCAAAGTAAACATGTTGTTGGGATATACCTATCAAAGATGGGCCTCATCTGTGAGCAAAATGCAGCATTGCTTACGAACCTGAATAACGGTTTTCTGCTTTTCAGAATAAAGAGATTTGGTTATAGCTTAGTGAAGCCTGGGATAAGGACGCACGGCCGAGTAAGAGTTAATTTACCGAAGCAGGCTGTGTGTCCTGGAAAATTTGAGCTACCATCGTTGAACTGAACATTCTGTACTAACTGTTGGTTTAAGGTGATTTGTGATAAACATGTTTATCCTATATGTTTTTCATAGCCAACTGTCAACGGTCAGAAATGTAACAAAAAAGTTGTTTTGCTTGCAGTATAAAAGTTGATGTCAGTAAACAAGTTGACCAGAGGAGACCATCTTGGCCAACATGCTGTGTAATCTGGTTAGCTGCTAATAAAGAAGTTTATCACCAGAGGCAGATGCGACTCGTTTGAATTCTTCTTCTGACAACTACCCCTTTTATCTAAAATTTTAGAGGGTAATACACAAGCAACTAATGAAATATCTCCTAGAAAATAATCTAAAAGCAACACAACATGGTTTTAGACCCTTCCATAGCACCTCCACCGCACTAAGAGAATTTACCAGCATTGTCAATACTCAAAGAAACAATGGACTCCTTGTATCTGCCACCTTCCTTGACTTGTCCAAAGCATTCAATATGGTTAACCACAATAAACTCCTCCTTTCACTAGCACCTCTAAACCTTACCACCCCTGTCATCTCCTGGTTCAAAAACTACCTACAGGGAAGGAAACAAGCTGTTGTGGAAAAAACAACTCTTCCCCCTCCCTACCAGTCTCCCTAGGAGTACTCCAAGGCTCCATCCTGAAGTCAAGTCCTCGTTGGTCAGATCCAAACACAAGCTAATCACCTTAGATATCCACATCCCGCCCTCACTCAAGGAAACCACAGTAAAAAATTTCTCCAATGCCAACTTCATGCTTAAGACAGAAGTGGCAAACTTCATGACACCCATGGAGATGGACAATACAGTTATGACTTTTGAATCCTACACAAATGCACTCTACAGGCACTTACACGAGGTGGCTGGTAGACATCCTGCTAGGGATATCAGTGATGGGTGGGATAAGAGTATCCAATCTAGAGAGTGGATTGATGTTTAGTTCTCTTGTCTGTTCTTGTGGGGAGAAGTGATGAGTTGGGTTAGGCCATGTAGGTTAATATGGGAGAGTGGCTTATGACGAACAGTTTTTCCAGTCAGTATTAATGTCTCCTAATACTAGGTTTTCCCAGGGGAGGGAGTTGGATATCCATTCTAGGAGTTTTTCTGTAATGGGGATATTGTTGCCTGGAGGGATGTAGCACCCTATGATGTTGATGTGTTTATCATCATTAAGTTTTAGTTTTGTTAGAGTGAGTTCAACTTTATAAGGTCTAGGTTTGTTATGTCTACTTTCTCAAGGATGATGTGAGATTTATACACTACAGCAACACCCCACCTTTTTTACCTATTCTATCACTACGAATTATATCGTAACCTGGTGGAGTAATTTAATTGTTGTGGTTGGCTGGTTTAAGCCAAGTCCGTTAGTATGACCATCTCAGGTTGATAAAAGGAGAGTAGTGCATGAAGGTCTTGGACTTTTATTATACCCAACATTTAAATTTAAAATGAGGAGCGTGGATTTGTCTCGGTGGAGTAGGGTATCATTCAGGTTGAGGGTTAGGGCTCCTAGATTTTCAGGGCCTGGGTTTGGGTGTATATCACCGCAGCTAATGAGTTGGGTTCTGAGGTAAAAATAGAGATAGAGTACTTTGCTTAGGGTCTTAAAGTTCTTTATAGTTGTTGGAGACTGGTAGTGTGATGGCTGTGATGTGTGTGTATAGTGGTGAATAAAGAAGGTTTGGTAGTGATGTGGGACTAGTCGAGTAAAAGGGTGTGTTGTGGTCATGTCAGTGGAAGTAGTTTTTCTTGGTATATGGATAAAATTAAGTTGTTTTTGGTGGTTGGTGATAGAAGTTAGCAGTGGGAGTGTGGATACACTTAGGAGCAATAATAAGAGATGTATGTACGTATGTGGGTTTGGGTAGTTTGGGCATGGTTTGGTTGGGTTTGGTCATGAGTGAGATCTGCTTGGGATGGGGTGGGTGTGGTGATAAGAGGTGGTGTTTGTGATTGTAAGGTAGTTAGATGGAAGACTGCTTTACAGGATGTGGAATAGTGGAAGAGAAGGAAATGGGTACAGGAGTGGGGCAGATTCAGTGATTGGTGGTTAAGCATGATGGGCGTGGCTAAGTTCAGTTGAAATGTAGCACTAGTGAGGGCGGGTGGCAATAGGAAGCAGGGAGTGGAGTGAGCCAGAGCGCAGCGGGGCTAACACTAACTCCAATTCTATCAATGGGCTTACTTGTTTATTTTCTTTGTACACCAAATGCATCATTCCACTTGTTTCTGTTTACACCAAATGTGTCTGTTTGGCTGTATTGTACTAGTTAAATTTACTTATTTATGCAGTCACACTGAAAAAGGTCTGGGGAAGCTTCCTCACCACAAGCAGGCCAAAAGATAACTTTCAAAAGGGCACTGCTCAAGGAGACCCACTAATATAGACTAGTTAATGTGCATGGGGGAGGAGGGAGATACAAAATGGGGGAAGGTATAACCAGAAAAAGCCGGTAGAGATCTGGCCCGCCCCCTCATAGAAAACTGCAAAGAAAAGTAATCAGCATAAGAAGTGGAAGCCTTGGAGCTGTAATATAAGTATAAGCAAGGAAGAGGTTGAAGCAGGAAATTAGGAGTGTAAGCAGTTAGTTGCAGAAACACTACTTTAGAGGCCTTGGTGTGCAAGTAATACAAAGGAAGGAAAATCTGGGGACAAAATACACCAAGTAAATGGCACTTGCCTTACTTTACAAGTATTCAGTGTGGAGACAGATCTATTTGGGACAAGATGTAGCAAGTACATTGTTAAGTTATGCCACCCAGTGGCAATAGACAAAGCTATAGTTGCCTGGGGGGGGGGGCTTGCAGGTGTGCATGCCGGCCAAAACAATGATGTTTAAAGAATAACTAGTAAAAGTAACAAATGTGCTGTAAAAGGAAATATAACCAGTCACAATGGTTAAAACATAAATATTAAGGACCACATCTGCTAATAACAAGAACTGTAAATATCCAGTCACCTATGCAGAATTGTCTGTTAGGTATCCTTATTAAGAAGTGATGTTCTTCGTGGTTCACTGTTAGTCATTACTGTAGAGTTCTTCCTGCTGGCAGCAGCCCTAGATCGGCCAGAGTCCCAAAATCGGGTCCGACATCAGCTGAAGTCGCTCCTGCCCTGACAGTGTGCCAGGGGTATAAAGACCTCAGCCAACGCTATATTCCCCAGTCTTTCTTGCCGTGCGGTGCCCGTTGTAAAGCAGTTCACAAGTGCAGGTCGGTCGACTCCTGTTTGTTTTTGGTGGCTTTTGAATTGAAGACTTCTTTTGAGCTAAGCACCCCGTTGGTGAAACCTTTTTCTTGCTCCAGTCAGATGTCTGAAAAAGTTATAACTATTTCTTGTGGGAAGCAAATACCTCAAGGATTTTCACTCTTACTGTATACCTTGCTTAGGTCCTGACCACGACGTAGCCAATTGTAGGTTTTGTGCCAAGTTTAATCAACGCACTATTAGGCGTAGGTACAAGTTTGCCTTCCAATATTTTGGAAAAAGATTTAAATTACAATACGTCGTCCGATTCTTATCCAGCTACTGCAGTGTATAAGAGGCGCAAGGATAAAGACAGGCCTCAGAGGTCCAAAGTGGAGGACTTTATTCAACCAGAGCCAGTTGCCGGTTCGGCTGTTGTCAGTGAGGAGCAGATGGGGCCTTCAGACTTTTCAGGGATTGGACCTCTGGATTTTGCTCCCTCAGATAGGTCCGGAGCCGCTGTGCAGGCACCAGCTTCTGAGGGAGTTTTTAGGCCTACACAGCTTCATGTACAGATGACTCCAGTTTTGCAGTCAAGGACAAAGGCAAAGACTAAGGCTCCGGGAAAGAAAGCAGCATGCACAGGCACCTTCTGTTCAGTGCCCTAGACCTCACAGACAGATGCTTAGAATGGCTGAAGACCTGTTAACTATGATCAGGAGTTCTCATCCCCCTCCTGACAAGAGACCTAGGCTAGAGCCAGATTATGATTTCTCAGATCAAGTTTCTAATTCTTCTGAGCAGAATAATTCCTCCCCTCATTATGAGGATTCTGATGCTGAAGAATCTCTTCCTTCGGCCTCTCCTCCTGAGGATTATTCATTTGGGGAAACCTTGCATGACATGAGAGCATTTTCACTGGGAGGGGCAGGAATACTCTGAATCTAAGAAAAGGCTTAGGGATTTTCTTCCGCTTCCACAGCATAGACTCATGGCTATTCCCCCTGTATTGGACATTGTGGATGATGTTTACAGAGGCATCTCTCTCCTGATTCTTTTCCTCCTGCTCCTGTCAAACCGGATAGGTATTATAGGGTTCCAGATTCCCACAAATATCTTTTTAAGAATCCTTCAGCAGATCCAGAAACTATTTCTCACGACCCTAAGGGTGTTAAAGTGGCCTCTGCTAAGAACCCTATTCCCTCTGAGAGTCCAGAGCCTTGGAAAGATGGAGCAAAAAAGTTTATACTTCTGCTACATGGTCTATTAGAGCTTCGAATTGTCAATTTCATATGCTAAAATATCAGCAATACCTTTTGTCGGTGTTAAAGCAAAAGAGGTCTGCTGTTTCTGGTGGTGCAGACAATAAGGAATTACAGGATTTATTGCATGCTACTGAGCAGGTGGGCAAACATACCCTGCACTGTGGATTTGATTCTTTGGAGGCTTCTTGCAGGGCTGCAGCAACTGGTGCAGTTATTAGAAGGCATGTTTGGTTAAACGAGCAAAGTTTGCCTGAGCAGGTTAAAGCAAAGCTTTTAGATGCCCCTTCGCAACACAATGTTTTGTTTGGGGCCAAAGCTGTGGAAGTATTGAAGAAAATGGAAGACAAAGACAAATCTATGCAGACTGTTAAAGATTTTCTACAGGTACAACCCCCTAGATTTAGCAGGAATTAGCCATCTAAACCTTGGTCCTTTCTGAGCTTGGACAGACCTCAGAGGGGCAGATACAGGCGTTCCAAAGGTAGGGGTCAGGCACAGCCCCCTTTCAGAAATGAGCAGTGGAGTGCCCCCTCTCCCAAGGGAGGAGAAGATTAGTCACAACCTTACAGGAAACAGTCATTATGACGCTCCCTTACAAGCTCCAGGGGCATCCCTCTTGGATGCGCCTTTGGGAGGAAAAATATCTCATCACAATTGGAGCCGCATAACCCAAGACAAATGGGTTCTGGACATAGTTTCAAGGGGTTACAGGTTTCATTTCCATACCTTGCCAAGATGAAACTGATGGCCAGAACTGCCAAAGCATCAATGGGCAGAGGCACAATGGCAAGTTCGGTCCTTCATGGATTTGAGGGCCATAGGTTTGGTACCAGATTCAGAAATGGGGCAAGGGTTTTATTCAAGACTTTTCCTGGCTCCCAGGAAGGAAAACGCATGGAGACCAATCCTGGACTTTTCCATATTGAACACCTTCCTAGAAATTCCAAAATTCAAGATGCTCACTCTGCAGCAGTTGCTGCCTATGCTGAGCAAGAACGCTTGGATGGTGACTGAACTTGAAGGAGGCTTACCTGCATATTCCCATACGGCAAGAGTGCAGAAGGTACCAGAGATTCAAAGCGGGCTCGAGGCATTACCAGTTCTCTGTGCTGTCCTTTGGCTTATCTACTGTGTCCAGGGTCTTTACAAAGTGCCTGGCACCAGTAATGGCGTATTGCAGACAGAAGGGAATTCAAATATACCCTTATCTGTACGACTGTCTCATTCAAGCAGACAAGGAGACTACTTCAGCATCTAACATTTGTGCAGCATCTTCTCTTGTGCCTAGGGTTCACAGTGAACCTAAAGAAATCAAACCTGGTGCCCACGCAGCAAATTACTTTCCTGGGTGTGCTTCTGAGCACTACAACCCAGATGGCTTATTTGACAGACAAAAAAGTGCAACTGGCTTCTTATTTCAAAACTCTGGCTTTAATGAGTCAGCTGTCTGCAAGAAAAGCTCTGCAGGCTCTGGGTTACATGGCATCCTGCATTCTGTTAATATCATATGCAAGGCTGCATATGTGGAAGATACAGTGGTACCTCAAGAGTGTATGATCTCAGCATTGCTACAGTCTAGAAACAGTGATCGCAATTTTGCCTCGTCTCCAGCAGGAGTTTCTTTGGTGGGCCGAGGCCTGTCTCCAAAACAAGGGGAGGCCTTTCTGCCCCATTCCAGCCAATCAAGTCATAATGACAGATGCTTCGGATCATGCATGGGGAGCCCGCATGCAAGGGAAATGTCTTCAGGGTGCCTGGACAGAGGACCAAATGCATACATACAAATTTGAAGGAGATGCTAGCTGTACAGAATGCCCCGACAGCCTTCAAAGATCTTATTCTACCAGGGCAATTACTGAAAGACTGACAACACTACAGTGATGTGGTACATAAACAAGCAGGGAGGCTCTCATTCTTACCCCCTGTGCAGTTTGGTCATGGCTCTGTGGAACACAGCACTAGCCAACAAGGTGGACTTACTAGCTCAATTCCTACCAGAAAAGGACAACACTCTGGTGGACAGTCTAAGCAGAACTCTTTTGGATCCACACTAATGGATGTTGGAGGTTCGGATATTCAGGATAATGGAAGCGTGGGGGTGCCCGGACATAGATCCTTTTGCATCTCCCCAAAACCATCAACTTCAAAACGTTCTGCATGAGGACCTACCACAAGCTAGCATGGAAAGTGGATGCTCTTTCATTCAGTAGGAAGCACCTCTCAGTATATGCTTTTCCTCCTTTGCCGTCTCTTCCTCAAGTACTTCTGAAAATCAAACAGGACAGACCGCAAATGATTTTACTGGTTCCCAACTGGCCTTGGCAATTCTGGTATTCCACTCTGATGAACCTGGCTCAAGGTCCACCCTGGATTTTGCCACAACTTCCACATAGACTGTCTCAACGAAACAGCCAGATCCTGCACAGCAGTGTCAAAACTCGGACTCTAGCTGCCTGGTGGATCCAGGGTCTTGAAACAGTTCTACCCTTACCAAACATGTACTGGACATAATTCTTGAAGCTAGACGACCCAGCACCAGGAAATCTTATGCAGGTAAATGGAAAAGATTTTGCTCCTAGACCCAGGCCCAGGGTTTTGATTCTACAGTTCCAAACATTCCTCTGATTTTACAACACCTAACAGAGATGTTACATAAGGGCCTATCTTTTATCTATCAAAATTCATGCTTCTGCTATTTCTGCACATTACAATACGGATCCCCCAATCTTTTCTCATCCGTTACTTAAGCAATATATGAGAGGGGCGAAGAATATAAGGCCTCCTTTAAGAGCACCAGTTCCCACTTGGAATCTCAACTTTGTTTTGGAAAAGTTGAGCATCTCCTTTTGAACCTGCAGCTTCCACAGATTTAAAGTTTTTATCATGGAAAACTGCTTTTCTTTTAGCCATTACCTCTGCCAGAAGAGTTTCGGAATTGCAAGCTCTCATGGCTGTAGAACCCTTTATTATTTTTCGTCAGGACAGGGTGTCCCCGAGGACTAATCCCACCTTTATGCCAAACGTGGTTTCGAAAGTAGCCTTGAATCAGACTATTCATTTGCCTACCTTTTATCCTAATCCTCAAAGTGAACAGGAAAGTATTTTGCATTCTTTAGATATACACATGCAGCTTCGTTTTTACCTGGACAGGACCAAGATTTTCAGGAAATTGGACCAATTGTTTGTGGCTTATGCTTCTACCTTTCAGGGGAGAGCAATCACTAAGCAGACTATTTCTAAGTGGATTGCCCACTGCATCAAGTTCTGTTACTCTCATCATGGTAAGCCTGTTCCTGTTAATGTCAGAACACATTCTACCAGAGCTACTGCCACTTTGGCAGCTTTTCTCAGTGGAGTTCCTACCAAGGAGATCTTAGAAGCTGCAACTTTGAGTTCTGTGCATACTTTCTAAGCACTACAATCTCCCTCTCCATTCTAAATCTAGGACAGGTTTTGCCTCTGCAGTCCTGCAGGGTTTTGTGGCCGCCCCTTCTGTTCCTTCTCCACCCACCCTTTCTTAGCTTTGGGATTCAACACTACAGTAATGACCAACAGTGAACCATGAAGAACATAGTACAGTTGTGTATGCTTACCATAAATGTAGATGTTAGAGTATGTTCACTGTTACAGTCTGGGTTACCCTCCCTCCTGTCCCCTTTTGTTGTTCTTAGAGTGCTGTCTGTGTCTCCTTGACATTTCTTTTTTCTCAGAGGTATTTTTGCTGGTGATATTTGGGAATGTTCTGGTTTGTGTTTGCTTATTCTTTTTGATTAAGCTTTTGGCCTTTATTTTTGGGCACCTGACATCTGGGGCAAGAAAAACTGGGGAAAATGGTGTCGGCTGAGGTCTTTATACCCCTGGCGCACTGACGTCTGGGCAGGAGCGACTTCAGCAGACGTCGGACCAGACTTTGGGACTCTGGCTGATCTAGGGCTGCTGCCAGCAGGAAGAACCCTACAGTAATGACGAACAGTGAACATACTCTAACATCTACATTTATAGGTTCATAGATTAGTACTAGGCTAACTGCCCTTGCGAGCCATTTTAAGCCTAGCCAATTATCCCTTGTGAGACCCAAACCCTGCACCTTGTGTTTGTAAGGCAAACACCTTAACCATTAGACCACCCTCCAAAGAGTACACAACTGTACTTTATTCTTGGCTTGTAATAACTGTAGGGAGAAACTGGACCGTAGCAGTGGTTCTATCTGGCAATGTTGCAGTTGCTGGGGGGGGGGTCCTGAGCTGTGATGATGCAGGTAGCTCAAGTGTGCTATGCAGACTTGTCTGGTAGGTATTATTAAAAGTGTTATTCTTGGCTTGCAATAACTGAAGGGAGAAACCGTAGCAGTTGTGTGGGTTGCTGTGTTTGTGGAAGGTGGAGGTGTGCCTTTGTAAGTGTGGTGCGAATGTTATGCATTAAGAAATGGAGAAATTAAGAGTAAAATTTTGCTCAGTGAAGTCCCTAGCAATTTCATCACTGCTCGATTCAGACATATACATTCCCTTGTGTTTGTCAGTACTATGTTTGAGTGCATTGTTTTGGAGTATGGTATCACTGCTACAGCTGCTGGTACTCTTTTCAATAAAGTATATGCTTCTCCAGGACTCTGTTGCTGAGAGGATGAGAAACACACTACAAGTATACAACTAAGACAAACTACATAAAGCAATAGTAAGAAAGTACTAGGTCACAGAGGCTTGGGAGGTCATTGTTAAGAAACTGAGAATTGTTGTAAAATTCATCATTAAATACCATAAGTTCAGGTTATACTATAAGAGAATAACTATGTAAAGATAACCATAACAGCAGCCAAAATGCATTACAAGTTGAATATTTTACTGTGCACATTTTAAAAGTTGGATAGACTAGCCTAAACTCTTGACTAATGAGTTTGCTTTTTTTTTTTATTCTTGGGAATTGCTATTCAGAAGTGAAGAGACATACAAGGGGACAGTTTTAGTGGCACACCAGGCTATTTTTTTATTTCTATTGTCATGCAAAGCTGACTAAATAGTTGAATCTAGCAAAGCTGGAAATGTGAGACTGTAGCCCACTGAAGGAGAGGAGATGGGAGGAGTAACCTGGCCAGGAACTGAAACTTGCAAAACTGCTCCTTGTGAAAAGTCTTTTCATCTCAGTAATTTGACACTTTTGCAAGTTTCTTTCAGTGAAGGTGTAGTACATCAGTAGGAACAACATTTGTAAAACTCAGCACATACCAGTCAATGACACATGAGCTGCAGACACTCAAACTTAGCAGTTTTTTTCAGGAGTTCCATTGTAAGTGAACGGAAGTCTAGTCCAACAACAAATGGTAGGGCTATTTGTCCTCACAGTCTGCATTATAGGACAGATTTAGCTTTCCAAAGGAATCGCCATGTCTGCCCCCATTAGGAATGAGTACTTATTTTGCTGAAGGCAGCTTTGGGAGGTGTAGTAAATCATGGCAAGATAAAATATGTTTTCTTCATCATTTGCCCGTAGCTGTCCTTCAAACACACTTACTAGTGCTTACATACGCTTACTACTGCTTATTTATGCTTAAACCTGCTTACCAGTGCCTTATGACACTGAATTCACTCCAGTTCACTTTTAATTGTTATTATGCAGGTTATACAGCAGACCGATGTCAAAATATGTTCATATAAAGATTACAAATGGTAAATGGTATGTGCTGCAGTGGGATTCGAACCGGGAAGGTCTGTTAGTTAGGTGGATGCTCTAATCACTACACTATTGCTGTGCTGCTTAATTTGCATATATACCCATAGATCCTAGTTCCCCAAACACCCACCCCAACACTTCACTGACAGCAGTCATCCATTCTCCAATTGGATACACAGTGTATCCACACCACTACACATTGGCCATTCCCTACTCCTGCAGACCCATCCCATGGGATGACTCACTCCATATATCCTCAGACATCTCAACCTTTTAGTACACAAACATTGGTGAAATGAGTGACCAATAGGACACTATTCACAATTTTTGTGTTGTCCCACCTTGGACACGTCTATTTCAAGATTAGACGATCCTTAATTACAAAGTTACTCCCATTAACAAGACACAATAAATTAATAACTATGACTGTGGTAAAGCACACGTTACACATGAAAGCTAACAATGTACAAGTTCAGTGAAATTATATTACAAATGGGACCAGTTTACTAATTGGCATTGCCGTAACAGGCAGATTACAGGAATTATTCCACTATTTCATAGTGAGAAAGTCTTTTTTTTTTTTGAGAACAGCACCGACTTCAAAGTACACACTTCTGAATTTTTGCAGTCGTTCCTTCCCCCTTATGCACACCCTATTATTCTATCCACTGTCGAAGTTTGTAGGGGCACTTTCATGTTATTTATGTCTGCAAAAGGAATTAATGTGTTACGGGTAATGTACTTATATACATACTTGTGTGTATGCGTATATACTTATAACTCCGTTGACATCCACGAAGCAATCCAATTAGAACTAGGCCATCCAAACCAGACACGCCTGGGTCCATAATTTCATACCATTGGTTCCTCCACTCCACTACAGTTCAACATACACACCTACCATCCATTCTCCGGTTGCTATCACAGCCATAACACCTCAACACATTGCCCTCTCCCCAGAGTTAGGGACCCTACACGAATGTTGTCCCAACCCATGTATCATCAGGCTCTCCCACCATTTGGTCCTTGAACATATCTGCCCTTGCTTGTGTAATGTTCGGAAGTCCACACTTCCTAGCAATTTTTGGGTAGTCCCACCAGGGACTACCCTGTAATTGTTTGTAAAGTAGACTTAGCAGATCGACAATGTTACTCCCACTGGTAGCATCCTGCCTGTGGTTTCAGTAGCAGTGATTTGCTCACCCCTGCCCAGCTTGTCATAAGCCGACAGCACAAAATACTGGAGTTGCTGTGGATTTCCTTCTCATTCTTTTTGTATGCTTTGTCATGACACACACACACACACACACACACACACACACACACACACACACACACACACACACACACACACACACACACACACACACACACACACACACACACCCTATGCTGTTACTTGACTGTGCTGGACGATATGTTTGTGATAACATCAGATGTATATCCGCAATGGCTTAGTGGTAAATTACATTGGCTGTGGTGTGCAGGGTTCTAGGTTTGCCCTTTGCAGAGGCCATTTATTTTGTTGCTGGGCAGAAAAAGGGCCATTGGATACAGAGTGATTAAAGCACTTTTAAGCAGTTGTGAGCAGGTGTGTGTTTGTGCGACGGTAGGCTGTGCTATTTTCTGATAAGTTTCTTAAATTCAGTTAGCTTCTACTATGCTTAGTGTGTGTCACACACACACACACACACACACACACACACACACACACTACTGCTTACTTGTGCTTACACCTGCTTACTAGTGCCATAATCATTAGGACACGGCCACTTTGATTAAATGACATTAAACATTTCATGCAGTACTCCAGTTCACATTTACATGTTATTAGTAGGTTATACAGCAAAAAGTTGTATAAATATGCTCATATACATATTCCACATGGAAAATGATGCGTTATAGTGAGACTCTAACCGTGAGAGCCTGTTCGTTAGGCGGATCTGTAACCACTACACTATTGACAACGTTTATTCCGCATGTTTTCTATTTGGATGATTTAGATATGCAAGCTACACTAAACAGGGGGCAACAACGCCCATGCTGCCCTTCACTTACACCTTCAATAATGAAGCAATACAAATGCAAAATAGGGACACAGGGAATCTAATTGCGATAGTTCTAGGGACAGGGGCTCAACATTCCACTACATGCTTGTGTGTTTACTATTTTGATTTCATTTCAGCGTTTGTGGACACTTGTATGCTTAGCATACATTTCAGTATCCACGGACAATGAATTACTTGCTTACTATTAGAGGCGGGGTCTAATAGTAGGCATTGTAGGTTGTGCAACTGTAGGGGCATGTTCAAGTCTCCATAGAGCACTTAACAAGCCACCCTGCACTCGCACACATTTCCTGTGCACGTAGAGGGTGCGGCAGCGCACCCTCAAAATATTCATATGGTGCTGCTGCACTATCTGTAAGGAGGATGCTCGGCACAAGACTAAAACAGTCCTTATGCCAAGCTTTCCAAATCCCGGGGCAAGACTTCTCAATGATCCCCAAACAGAGAAAATACAGATAACTTAACAGCAGTGCACTAATTCTGTCGCCTTTCAGAACTAAAAAAGATAATTAACAAAACATTGGTGAATCAGCAAATGCACCACACTGAACAAACTCCTTCCATCCAAACCTGAAACAATTAGAATGGACTCCAGCATTTGCAACTCTGTGGAAAACTCCTACAACTCTGACACCACCAACCTTACCTCTGGCACATACCCTTACAGCCCAACTCTCTACAACTACTGTCAGCATATGAGTGGGAAAACAAGTTCCATTACCACCTCAAAAAAAGACTACACAACGGATCTACAGCAATTGCAGCACTGACCATGTGTTATACAGAGCCCAATGCCACAGATGTCCAGCATTTCATATTAGAAAGACAAAAGCTTAAAACATGAACAGCTTGACAACACGGACAGACGAGATGTCCGCACCAGCAAAAAATCACACACACAAGAAATACCTGGACCACAAAAGTTTTCCTCTTCCACACTGGCACAAAAAACATAGGTCCACTTGAAGAAAACAAACGACAAAACTATAGAGCGAGCTGGAATGGCAGAACTGCCTCCATGCCAGAAACCCCCTGGGGTTGAACATAGCCGCCTCTATTAACTATATTTTGGATCTCACACTTGGATTACTACACTTATTCATTTCGGGTTTATGGACTTATTTTATAAAACTATTATCCTCATATTTCAAAATGGACACTAGTCTTAATGGGAAAACTTTTCACTGAAGTGTTTAGTCTCAGTATGTGGAATCTTCCGTAAATGCTTTTCCCATTAGGGCTCGTCACAGCAGAACGGTCCGCAGAACTATTTGCAGTGGCGTTTTACTGTGTCGAGTTGCCAGCCCAGCTCCCAACCTTTTGGTGCCAAGCTTATATGTGATCTAATATGCACACATATGATTAAGACCTTTTTTTTTTTTTTTTTTTACTAAAACCTTTGCTCTACATATAGAATAGCAATCAACTATTTTAGCCACTAATCAAGCCACTTTTTTTTTTATATTAAATTTCAGTTCAAGTTAGACTGCAACAACTGGAGCGGGTGGCTTCCTTATCCTCTGTAGGTCAGAATTACCAGCCTGGGAGCAAACTTATGCTAAATAATTTTAGACATCCTACGGAGAAGAAACAAAAAAATTCACAGCAGCTTCCAAATAAAACTTGTAATCCACAAAATGAAGCAGCTTTTCAGGCAAAACAATAAAGCCCTGAGCAGGGCAAGCTTAGAAAATAGTGAAAAACCCATGGATGGTTCAGCACACTTCAGTTCACTTTATTCCACAGAAACACAGCACAATAACGCTCCACCATACGTTTTTGTTTTAAAAATCACTTCCTCATCTGGCTACTCCAGACACCCTCCCACAACCAGGAGTCTGCTTAACAGAGAATAAGCAATAAAATACCATGTTAAGTTAGTGGGTTTAAATTTGCATAACAAAGAAGATGGGCTCAAAAAGGTACCAAAACCTTCCGGCCAGCCCATTTAAGTATGTGCAAAACAGATAACTTTTCCCCGCTTCCCAGCATGCCACCCTTATTTACATGGAACACAGTCATTACAGCATGGCATTGGATTCGGTGGCAAAAGGACTGCCACCTTGCTGAACTAGAGTTCTCTGTAAATGCATCCGGTGGAAAGAATGAATAAGGATGCCGGGTTGATGGAACTGCCGTTTGCACTTAAAGTTCAGAGACTACACAAGACTTCACAGGGCTGCTAAAGCTCAAGTGGTCAAATTAGTCACCCTTGCCAAGACATGTTAATTTGCTAGAAATAAAGTAGTGAACATTTATACAGGCAGTAGATATGCATTTGGGGTGGTGCATGATTTTGGGGAACTATGGAGACAATATGGGTTATTGATGTCAGCAGGCACAGAAATTAAAAACAAGTGGTATGTGAAAAATCATTGTATACTCTCGCTGCACAAGCAGGTTTGAAAGTGCAAGCACGTAGTAAAGGAAGTGTCATGCTGACAATTTGGCTGAAAGCAGCAAAGCAAGCTACTAGGATAGTCTAATTTCTGTGAGGATGGTGTCAAGAGAAAAAGTTTTAAAAACATACTGTTATGTCTTTTTCCTGTTCTTGCAAAGTGAACATGTTATTTGTTGGGATATGCCTATCAAAGATGGGCCTCATCTGTGAACAAAAAGAAGCATTGCTTATGAACCTGAATGATATCAGTTTTCTGCATTTCAAAATAAAAAGATTTGGTTATAGCTCAGTGAAGCCTGGGATAAGGACGCACAGCCGAGTAAGAGTTAATTTACTAGGGCAGGCTGTGTGTCCTGAAAAATTTGAGCTACCGTTGTCGAATTAAACATTTTGTACTTCTTGAACATTCTGTACTAGCTGTGGGTTTGAGGTAATTTGTGATAAACATGTTTTTCCTATATGTTTTTCATAGCCAACTGTCAACGGTCAGAAATGTAACAAAATGTCATTTTGCTTGCAGTATAAAAGTTGATGTCAGTAAACAAGTTGATCAGATCAGATGAGATCAGATCAGATCAGTCCAGAACGGACATCTTGGCCAACATGCTGTGTAATCTGGTTAGCTGCTAATAAAGGAAAATTCATCACCTGAAGCAGATGCAACTCGTTTGAATTTTTTCTTCTGACATTTTGGTCCTTCGGACCGGAAACCTCTACGAAGATACGGATCAGACCAACAGAGACCAAAAAACCTGTGCAGGTGAGGGTTTCTCATCTTAAGATTCCCTCGACTGAAAGCTGTCCGACTGATTTGTTGTTGAAAAGAGGCCGGCCGCTCTTGGATCCCTATCCGAGGGACGGTTTCTGAATGAAGAGCGGAAACTGAGTCATCTGGTTCAGGTAGGATGAAAAATAAATTTCTTTTAATTTAATCTTGTTGACAAGGTTTTATTTTTAGTTAAGGATGGGTAGGATTACTTGTTACGATTATTTTGTTAGGGTCAACCGTTAAGATAGTCCCATTTTATAAGCCCTGTAAAATAATTTTGATAGTCCTAAATACCTGGAGGAAAAAAAAAAAGGGAAGGTAAAATAAGAAATCTAGGGGAAACATGGGTTTGAGCTGCTGCAAGTGTGAGAGTGATGCCTGTTTAAATGTTGATGCCAAGTATATGAAAGGTTTAAACAAAAATAACGTTAAATTTTTGAAAAAGCGGAAGTAGAGATGATTTTGATGTACACTGAATAAGAATGCATGTGCAAAATTGGTTAGAGATTTGAAGAGAGATGCGGGAACTAGAACTAAAAAACAAAGACAATTGGGATTTCCCCAAGCACAAAAATGGTTAGAAGAGGCAAATAAACGAGCTATAAAAGAAAGTGCCAGGAAAAAGAAAAAAAATAAAAGGGATCACTGGTGCCAAGTGGAAAAGCAGCTTTATTTTTAGATGAGGATGAGCATACAGTTTGTGCGGTACAAAGGCAGGCAACTGCCCCACCGTATGGGGAAATTGCTGCTGCTGTACTGGCGGAACCTCCTCAATATCAGTCTGAAGATGTGGGATCTGTACAGCAGGGTGGGTTATTGGCTGCTCAAGGAAACATTGTGATCCCTCCAATTTACCCGCAAATTCCCGTAGTACCCAAGGTTGCTTTGCAACAGGTAGACCAACCTATGCAGTTAAGGTCGGGACCAGCAGGGCAAGGACGTTGGGCCATTAAACTTTGACCACTCAGAAGCCTTTCCCTTAATACAAGTTGCAAACCCACAAGCAGGGGATGTTGGACAAGAGCCAACTATTTTAGTTTATCGTCCCTGGGCTAGAGAGGATATAAAACGAGCTACGGATGGTATCCCTCATCCCAAGGTTAATTTTCAAAAGTTCTGAGGACATAGTTGGTATGCGTTTAGGTTATCTAAATGGTTTAGAAGTAGAACAAGTAGTGCGACAAATCCTGGGTCCAGATTGGCACTTAGTTTGTGGTACTTGGACATGTAAGGCAGATGACGGCACTACATTAAAGCATAATTCTGGGGCGTTACACATGCAAGTCACTGATCTGTTGAAGCGAATTTCTGATGAGTGGTGTCCAAGAGCAGATTGGACAGTAATAAATCAATGCACCCAAAATGATGAATCTGTAGATCACTATATTGCAAGTTTGACAGAAGTGTTCAATAACCATTGTGGAATGATGATTCCGCAGGATCAGACTGATAGTCCGTACGAACAGCAATTAAAAAAACACTTTTCTTAAAGGTTGTAAGGCTCCGATAGTTTTATAACTAAGCATATGGTTGATCACAGAACATGTAGACTGCAACCTTTGTTTGAATATGCACGGCATGCTGAGCGACATTTCAATTTAAAAAAATTGAAAGTACAAGTGTTAGCAGTAGGGGATGATGGTGGTATATTTTTGGTACAGGACCAGAGGGGGCAAGGGTGCCGCGGTGGCCCGAAACGGGACACGTCGTATAAACAGGGTGGACATTCAGAGGAATATGAGGGGAGGTTAAAACGTGGAGAAAGTTTTAAATGCAGTAGACGTGGGCACTTTGCTGCCGACTGCGAAGAGTGGCAACATCCCCCACAGCTTACGAACAAGGGCTCCGCATGACTAGATGATAGTAAATGAAGGCGCCAAATTCATTATTGTGATTATTGTAGAGAAGGCGGCGAGAAGGATTGTGATGAGGAAGCAGACACTCTCTGCAATGAATGTCAGGACACCCAGGAAATTAAGGAAGGGCGGGATTGTGACTGAAGTCATAAACCTGGCACACTTGGGTATTGCTATGCATCTGGATCAAAAACCCATGATAAGAGTTTTTGGTTGAGGGACAGAAAGTGGAGTTATGTGATTCAGGTGCATCGCGTACACTTTTGGGTCCAGCAGTTCTACCCCCGAACTGCGAAACAGACGAGTTTGTCTGTGTGAAAGCGGCAAACGGGAAAATCTATAAGGAACCACCGTCTCATCCTCTATTGTTCACAGATCCGCAAACAAACCAAACTGTTAGGTGTAGGGTAATTATATCGAAAGTTTGTCCAGTTAATTTGCTGGGAAGAGATTTGATTCATTTGTTTGGAATAGTGGCAATTCCCACACCTAAAGGCATTGAGGCGAAAAGGTTAGCGGATGGCTTGGTGGTACAAGGAGTACAAGACTTGTTTTACTGGTATAGCCAGGATTTGATTTCAAACGGGCAGGGGAGGGTTGATACAAATTTGATCAACCTAGCTTTAAGTAAATCTAGGAGTGGGTCACCGCAGGTTGCGGCGCAATTACATTGTACTATGTACTACAGACAGGCCCCTGGTCCGGATAAAGAATTTGAAAAAGAATTCTTTAGGCACAAATGTGCAAGGATAATTTTGAATGATGTTTTGGGATAAGCAAGGTAATACAGCAGTGACCTGTACTTTGACCAAGGAAATGAGTTCTTTATATCGCTCAGGTTATAGCCCACATATTTCAATTACTAAAGCGGTGGGGACACATTGGGTAGATTTGGCGAAAAAGGTAACAAATTGGGACACAATGTCCGAAAGTCAGTTGAAGGATCAACAGATCCAGGTACAAAGATTAAATTGGGTGACTTGGGCACAACCAAGTGTGCACCTCAGGGATGACAAAACAGAAATGGCATGACAAATCCTCCTTACTCAAGAGGAAGATAGTGCGTTAAGTGCCTTACCTGTAGATTTATGGCCAAAAGGTAAAGGGGATGTAGGACTGATGAAAAACAGCAGGTGAAGTTTGTACAACTCCAAAGTCATGTTTCAGACCTCGTAAGCACCAATACCCGCTAAGTAAACAAGCGTTTTGGAAGGAATTAAGCCAGTCATTGAGCAGCTAAAACAGGTAGGAATTCTTGTTGAATGCCCAGATTCGCCCTGCAATACTCAGTTGTTTCCAGTAAAGAAACCGGATGGGTCATGATTTACAAGCAGTTAATTCGGCTGTGATCCCAAGAGCAGCGGTGATCCCCGACCCCTATACATTACTTAATGATGTATTACCTCAGCACAGATATTTTTCTGTCAGATATAAGCAATGCCTTTTTCTCCATACCACTACATAAAGGGGAGTAGATTTTGGTTTGCTATCACTTATCAAGGTCAAAGATACACCTACACCAGATTGCCACAGGGCTATCGTGAGAGTCCGACAATATTCGCACAAGAAATAGCTGCGAATTTAGCTCAAGTTTGTTCCCCCAGAGGGAAGCCAGGTTCTGCTGTATGTAGATGATATTTTGTTCGCCTCACCCACGCAGGAAAGTTGTAGAAAGGATACCCTTGCCCTTTAGTTTTTTAGCTGAGCAAGGACATAAGGTAAATAAAGAAAAAAGTTACAATTGTGGAAAGCACAAGTAAAGTACTTGGGTTATTTAATTTCACAGGCAGGCAATTGGAGAACAAAAGAAAACAAGCAATTCTTGAGGCACCTATGCCTACGACTAAGCGGGAGATGTCCTTTTTAGGTGTGACTAATTTTTGTAGAAGTTGGATCCCTAACTATGCTGAGGAAGTAGGGCCATTGATCGCACTTGATCTATGATACTCCCATGGCGGCTAGGAATAATATACAGTGGACAAATAAGGCAATACAGACATTTATTAGAATTAAGCAATTGATAGCAGGATGCTCTGTTTTGGGTTTTCAAAACTATTCTAAGCAGTTTGTACAAATGGTTGATTGTAAGGGAGGATATAGGACTTCGGTTCTGGTACAAGTACATGGGGATAAACAGAGGCCAATAGCTTTCTACTCCAGATTAGATCTGGTTGCAAGGGCATTGCCGCATTGTGTTCAAGCTGTGGTGGCAGCCACCATGGCAGTACAAGCCTCAGCATCATTAGCTTTGTTTCACCCATTACAATTGTGGGTTCCACATTCAGTAGCTACTATACTTTTGCAAGATAAGATAACCTTTTTATGTCCTAGTTGACATTTGTCGTGTATGACAGTGCTGCTGACACAGCCTCATATGAGCATAGAAAGATGTACTACTCTTAATCCAGCAACACTTATTCCGACTCCAGAAGAAGGTACTCCACACGTTTGTTTAGAGAGCATTCATGACAAAGTACTTCCCCGACCAGATTTAACAGATCTATTCCGTTGATTGATTCTGATCTCGTTTTGTTTGTAGACTGATCAGCAAAGAGAGACACTGTAGGAAAAACACTAGTAGGGTATGCGGTCACCACAGAAATAAGAAGTTATGTACTCACCATAACGTTCCATCCGAGTAGGTAGCTTCATCTGTCTGCAACCTGTGGGTCTTGGATCCGATATCTAATCCGAGCCGGCAACTTGTTTCATAGCTAATGGATCCTAGCTCCTCCCCTCACCCATAATTCCCTGCCAACCCTCCATGACCTCAGATCAAGTTTGCCCCTCAATATGTACCCAAAAAGGGTATTCCAACTCACATAGATCCACTGAAGGCCAGGGGGATGGTTGCAGACAAATGAAGCTACGTACTCAGATGGAACGTTATGGTGGGTACATAACTTCTTAATCTGAAGTAGGGACTTCATTTGTCAGCAACCTGTGGGACAGAGTCCCCAGCTACCTGAATCTTGGGTGGCCATCATGGAAGGATATTGCGGAGCACCACAGAGCCAAAGGATGCTCTCCCTCTAGAAATCACGTCCAGTTTGTAGTGGTTAATAAAGGTATGAGAGGAGGCCCAAGTGGCTGCCGAACAAATATCATCCAATGGAACTCTAGATTTGAAAGCCGCAGAAGTAGAGATAGAACGAGTGGAATGTGCGCAAACTCCTTCAGGTGCGGGTCTCCCAGAAGCTTGGTACGCTAACAGGATACATTGGGAAATCCAGCGTGACAGATTTTTGATACTGCTTTCCCCAAATTAAATTTGGCAAAGGAATTTAACAGCTGGTCGGATTGCCTGTGACCAGCATTTCTAAGAGTATAAAAACGCAGCTGCCTATGAATATCTAATGAGTGCAGCTTGTACTCTCCTTTATTCTGATATTTAGGAAAGACCACCGGTAAATTTATGGATTGATTTACATTGGTTTCTGATGCTATTTTGGGAAGGAAGGAGGGACTGGTCCTGAGGTACACTCTGTCCTGATGAAAGATCAAATAAGGAGGTTTCACAGAAAGAGCTTGAAGCTCCAAAACTCTTTTCGCTGAAGTAATGGCTACAAGGAATGCTGTTTTCCAGGACAAGTATTTGAGATCTACTGAAGCAGCAGGTTCAAAAGGTGGAGCAGTCAGGGCTTGAAGAACTAGTGAAAGATCCCAAGGTGGTACGGCTTCTTTTATAGGGGGTATAAGCAACAAGGTGCCCTTGAGAATTTGGCAGATATCAAGGGCCGTGTCATGTCCCACATGGTAATGGAAGATGTCAGCCAATTGCACTTTGACAGTTGAGCAACTAGCGCCTTCCTGAAAAAGTTCGGTTAGGAAGTCTAATATGGATGGAAGAGGAGGCGTAAAGGGATCTAGATTATGATGCTCCGCCCAGACGGAGAAACGTTTCCATTTACTGCGGTACACTTTCCTGGTGGAGGCTTATGCGCTGCCACAAGGATGGCTTTGACTGGTGAAGAGATACTGGGAGTCCTAACTAGGAGTGGAACTGGAGCAACCAAGCAGTCCGCTTCAGATTGTCAAGATTTGGGGTCGGTAAGTCCGACGGATGGGAGATTAGATCCGGACTAGGATCCAGAATCCAAGGGAGATTCACTAGGCGAGACCACAGGTAAGGGAACAAAATTTGCCAAGGCTAGAATGGGGCAATGAGGATCATCCTGCTCCCCAACCACGAGGCTTTCTGTAAGAGCTGCAACAGAGGTAGAGGAGGATAGGCATAAAGTAGACCGGGTGGCCAAGCATGCACCAGAGCGTCTCTTGGTGTTTCCCCTGAAGGGGGAATCAGAGCGAAGAAATTGCCGCATTTGGTGTTTGAAGGAGAGGCAAAAAGATCGCAGCAGGGTTGCTCCCATATTGCGAATATCTGCTTCGCTACTAGTGGGTTGAGGGACCACTCGTATGGGGTAAGAAGGGTGCAGTTGAGTTTGTCCGCTAGGATGTTGGCCCGCCCTGGAATGTGCGTTGCAATCAGAAAGTGTTTGGTGGAAATCGCCCATTACCACACTATGGCTTTGCGGCATAGAGGGTAAGACCTGGTTCCCCCCAGTTTGTTGATGTACCAGACAACCGACATGTTGTCCGACTGAATTGCAATCGTTCCTACGGGGAGGAGATTCTGAAGTGCTTGCAACTCGTACAGCACCGCTCTCATCTCCAGAACGTTGATATGCAGGGAGGCCTCTATCGTTCCACGTGCCTTGGACGGTCCTGCCTGAATAAATGCCCCCCCACCAGAGGTGGGAGGCGTCCATGGTCACCATGGCAAGAGGGGGAGAGGTGCAGAAGGGTCGGCCCGTATGGAGGTCCGGAGCATGGAGCCACCATAAGAGCCCTCCTGCAAGCCTTGCTGATAGCAATGAGGTGATGGAGAGGAAACGACAGAAAGGACCATTGTACTAGAAGGGTCCACTGCAGTACCTGCATGTTCAGACGGGCGCATGGAAGGAGAGTTATCGCTGCCGCGATGGAGCCCAGCGCCCTCAGGACCAATTCTGTCGGTGGGGTCTCTGATTGGAGGATGGCCCGCACATGAAGTTGCAAATTCTGTAGTCGTTCCAACGTCAGGAAGGCTCGTAGGTCCCAGATATCTATTCTGGCTCCTATGAATTCTATGACTTGTCGGGCCAGAAAGGATTTGTCGGCATTGATGGTGATGCCCAACTGTGGGGCTAGGCGGAGAAAGAAATCTCTGGCTGAGAGAAGTAGATGCCTTGTTGGGGCGGGCAGGAGCCAGTCATCCAGGTACGGAAAGACCTGTATTGCCTTGCGTCTCAGGTGGGCCGCAATCACTGCTAATACCTTGGTGAACACCCTGGGGGCTGTGGTGAGGCCAAAGGGAAGGACCCTGAAATGGTAGTGACTGGCTCCCAGCCAGAAGCGGAGGAACCTCCTGGATAGTCTGTCCATTAGAATCTGGTAGTATGCATCCTTGAGGTCTAGAGGTCTAGAGAGCACATCCAATTGTTCTTCCTTAGAAGGGGAAGAATAGATTGAAGAGTGACCATTCAGAATTTTTCCTTGGTTACAGACAGGTTCAAACGGGACAGGTCTAGAATCGGTCTCAAGTCCTCAGTCTTTTTTGGCACCAAAAAGAACCTGGAGTAGAACCCTAATCCGAGCTGGTCTTGGGGGACGGGCTGGATGGCTCTTTCTTAGCAGCTGCTGAATCTCTACGGCTACAGCCTCCCTCTAATCGGGTGGTACATCGGGGAGGTACTTGAATTTTGTGACATGAAGTAATGGGATTTTGTATCCTCTGGATATAATTCGAAGCACCCAGCAGTGTGTCGTGATGGACTCCCATGCCACTAGGTGCTCCAAGAAGCACCCCCCCCCCCCGGAGTGCCTCCAGAGTGGAGCAGTCGGGCAACCCTTCAGGGCTGCTGTGTGGGTCGGTCAGAGAAAGGTTCTCTGGACCCAAAGTTCCTCGGAGCCCCTCTGCCCCCGGGGCGGTGTCCTCCCTGTCATCCTCTGCCACGGAAAGACTAGTTGTCCGGAGCGGGTTGGGAATGTTGATTTCCGGAACCACATCTTCTTCCGACCCTTTTGGTTCTTCGAAAAGGACCGCTGGGAGCAGAGAAACGGACTCCGACGGCAGACGTCTTCCCGTCCTTCTAGCTCTGGACAAGTGTCTCGTGAACCGTTTTGCCAAACAGGGCAGAACCATCAAAAGGGGCGTTCGCAAAGGACGCTTTAAAGGGCTCCGCAAAGTCACAATGATGGAGCCAGGCGTGACGTCTCATGACTAGGCCTACTCCGCTAGGTCTAGCGGCTCCCTCGGTGGCATGGGACAATAGCCGCGTAGGAGGTATTTGAAATGGATCTCAGAGTGGCCATTCGGGTGGAGTAAAATTGTTTGTCCTCCGCCGACATGGACTCAGGGGGGGAGGCAGCGTATTCTTTGATAAGATCCCGCTGCATCCTGATGACATGTGCCATATAGTTCAGAGACCTTACCGAAAAGGTCGCTGAACTAAAAACTCGCTTCCCTAAGCGGTCCATCGAGCGGGACTCCTTGCTCGGTGGATGGACCGAGGGGCTCTCCTGAGCTAGTTCCCTCTTCGTGGCTGCCGCCGTCAACATGGCATCTATGGGGGGACCCTTGCTCCAGTGTAACCGGTCTGTGGGGGGGGGGGCTTAGTATCCTGTCTGGGCGTTTGGTTATTGGCTTCATGGTGTCCAGGTCCTTCCACACCCTGGTGGTAAGGTCCACCAAGGGGTCAGCCGGAGGGGACACCCAAGAGGTAGACAGGCCTGCTTCGAATGCCTCCAGAAACACGGACTCTGAGGAAGCTTTCGGGGCAGACCACCCACCTCTGATCCTCAGCATCTCCATGATGTCTCCAAAGGAGACATCCTCAGGGGGTGATCTTGGGGAGCCTTCCCCTTCATCCAAGTTAGTGTCCTCAGTTAAGGACTCAGGGGAGTCCACGTGCCTCCTCTTGCACTTGCTTGCGGGGCACTTCCTCGGGGGGGCTCTCAGAGGTGGTCTCGCCAGCAACATCCTGTTCCAATGGAACAACCTGGGACATTGAAGCAGGCTGTCCCCGAGGCCGGGTGATGGAAGCCTGGCCCAGCAGAGAGGGAGTGCAGGGTGGAGCCGAGACAAGGGCCAGGGATCCGGATGCTCTCGACAGAGCCCTCTCCACTACATCGAAGGCAGAGGGGGAACCGCTCTCCCTGGGTTCCAAGAGCCGGCTCACACTCAGATCCGATGAAGGGATCGGAACCGGTGCAGAGACCATCGGATCCGAAGGACCAGTGCGCTCTGACCTGGACAGAGCTAAAGGCACACTGAATCCCTCGGATCTGAAGCTCGGGCCATGGCTCCGAGAGGTCGGATCCGACAGACTCTAGGGCAGGGTTGGATCCGAAGTAAAAGTACCGTCGGCACCGACCCACCCCGGCTCAGACACTGCTCGGCTCCGAACACTCCGAACCCGGGTAGCGGGTCGGAGAAGGAGCAATTGGAGCGAAAAAGGGTGTCTAGCTCCACCCCCGAAGGGGGGGAGCAAGAGCACTCCCATCTGCAGCTGGGCCTGGATGAATCTTCGCATCATCCGGTCCAAGTCTGCATCTGACATGCTGAAAGTTGATCTCGACGAGGCCACCGAGGCAGGCCTGGAATGCCGCCTCGATGGAGATTGGGCCTCCTCGGGCCCTGGGGAGAAGCAAGGAGATCAGAGCCAAGGAGGAGACCTAGAAGCAGTGGTGGGAGAAGCCATCTTAGCTGGCGGGGCCGAAGCGGAGGCCTCGGCCCGCCGTTTCTGGTGCTTCTCCCTCCGTTTCTCCCTCCTAGTCTCCCTGTCCTCCGGCACTTTAGCGGGAGTTTGAGTCCCGGCTGAAGGAAGGGGGGCAGGAGTGGCAATGACCACAGCCTGTGGTAGTGCCACGGGAGCAGCGGAGGCCAGAGCAGAGTCTGGGGGCAAAAGTCCCGCCAGGACCAGCTTCGACCTCTGCTCTTTCAGTGCCCTGGGGTTGAACGCTGCACAAATGGTACAGCCTGAGGTGAGGTGTTCAACCCCAAGGCACCGAACGCACCGAGTGCGGCCATCAGCCAGGGAGAGCTTATGGCCACACTCTGTACATTTAGAAAAAATGGCTTTTGGGGCCTCAGCCATACTTTAAAAGAAAAGGGAGTGCTACACAAACACACAGGCCCCAAAAACACAAACACACACACACTCACCAACGACCAGCGAAGGGAGGGAAAACTATGTAAAAAAATAAATATTACAGGGAGCCTAACTCTTCACACTTTTTTAAATTTAAAGTTGAGAAAAGTTGACTAATAAAACAGACTTGACTGACTATTTCGCTAGAGCTCAAAGGAATCCAGCCATCCACAAGCGCGGCAAACTAGATCGGAGGTCATGGAGGGTTGGCAGGGGATTATGGGTGAGGGGAGGAGCTAGGAGCTCGGATCCATTAGCTATGAAACAAGTTGCCGGCTCGGATCCGATATCGGATCCAAGACCCACAGGTTGCTGACAAATGAAGTCCCTACTTCAGATCTGAAGTTTTGGAGGCAAAAGGATAGTCAAACATTTATTCTGCACAGGCAGCCGAGTTGGTGGCTTTGACTCGAGCTTGTACCTTAGGGGAGGGTAAAAGTGACAATTTATACAGATAGTCTATATGGTTTCTACACTGTGCATGTTTTCGCTCAACTATGGAAGAATAGGGGAATGGTTACTGCGACAGACAAACCAATAAATCAGAGATTTAATTTTACAGTTGTTGGATGCAGTGCAACTACCACTTCAGATAGCGATATGTAAATGTTCCGCACATACCAGCAGAAAAGATCCTGTCTCCAGGGGAAGTGCCCTTGCTGATATGGCTGCAAAAAAGGCAGCTCAAGAAGATTTGCTTTTACATAATAATCTGGAGCCCGGACACCTCCTAGACTTAGAGACACTAAAAGTAATGCAAACATTGACGACACAAAGAAAAATGTTGTTGGGTAAAATATGGTATCACTCAGAGTGGGTTGTATAGGGCATCAGATGGCAAAATGGTATTACCCTGAAACCTTTTTAGGTATGCAGCATTGGTTAGCCATGGACCTACCCATGTAGGGGTACAGACGATGATTCAAATAGTCTAAGGTGTTTTGGTGTAAAGGGTTTTCAACTTATGCAAAGCAATTCTGTTTATCTTGTTTATTATGTGCAAAGTATCATGCTCAGGAGGGAGTTAAAAAGTCTCAGCAGGCATTCCCTACCCCTCCGTATCCATTCCACACGCTCTGTGTGGACTTTATTGAATTGACACCCTCAGAGGGAAAAAGGTTCTGTTTGGTCATTATTGATGCTTTTTCTAAATGGGTAGAAGCTTTTCCAGTGAAGCATCCGAATGCACAAACAGTAGCAAAACTTTTTACTACAGAAATAAATCCCCGATTTGGCCTACCAAGACGCATTTACAGTGATAATGGGTCTCATTTTGTTAGTTAACCAGATTGTTCAGAAATTGGGTCAAGTGTTTCAAATTGATCTCAAAAATCATTGTGCTTACCATCCCCAATCAGCTGGACTGGTGGAAAGACACAACGGTGTCTTGAAGAGTTAGCTCCGCAAACTAATGGCAGAAACACATAGGTCATGGACTGCGTGCCTTCCGTTGGCACTCCCGTACATGCGAATCTCACCTTCCTACAAGGACTTACACCATTTGAACTTTTGTTTGGGAGACCATATTACGTCCCGCAGTGGCAAAGATAGTTGCCAGCGGAACGTGAGGGGGGGGGGTGAGGATCTAGCGGATTATATGAAGAAGCTACCAAATGTCAAATCTCTTGTAGCCAATGACTCCTTTGCAGATTCCAGAATGAAACCTTGTTAAGCGTGGCACCCGGGGACTGGGTGTGGATCCGAATTGTGAAGAGAAAGAATTTGTCATCCCCCAGGTGGGAAGGCCCATACCAAGTACTTATCTAGACACCTACGGCTGTAAAGATCGCCGAGAGGACTTTGTGGATTCATATCACCCACTGTAAAAAACTCAAGGCTCTTCCTTCTGCCAATGATATTGGTCAAACTCCACCGGACCTCTGAGCACAAAGTCTGGCTACAAAGGGGGATTAGCCCAATAGGGGTTAGTTCGTCTCAAACTAAGTGAAGAAACTAACGGTGTGAGGTAGTCCTTAGGGAGGATAGCCATGTTCAACTGGTACTTGAACTGTCACATGATGATGATTTTGGTGGCGAAAGTAAATGTCCATACGAGAAGGAACAGTTACAAGAGAAAAAGGAATGGTGGTGCTGCAAGCGCAAACAGGTGTTACTACTGTGTTTAAGGTGAAACTTTGTGAAGGAATTTTGGACTGTTCTAAATGGAACAATAATTTCTTGACTCATGCAAAATACTTGTGCAATAGTACGTCCTGGTCAAGTGTTTGGTGGTCAACAGATGTGAATGGATGGGAAACAAGTGGTGCAGTGATACCAGAGAAAGATAAAAGCAGGCAACAAAGAATAAAAATTGCGCATTTCCAAGGTACCGGAGTAGTTACTATAACCAGTGTCACCACAAGAAAGTGATTCAGGAGTTTAGGGAATCGGAGTGTCTCTTCCAACTAGAACTGATCCTTTGGGGACCCTCCAACTTAAAGTACAAAGCCTTAAGAATGCTACAAATAAAGCAGATTTTGCCTTCACAAAATAACAACTGTTACTCGAGACGGGATTCGTACACCATAATGAATGTTTATCTTGGGTTAGATATAGTACCCGATAAGCACATCGTGAGAACTGTATTTCTTGTGCTGAAGGTAAACAGCAATTATCAACAGTCCCATTGATGCAAGATGAAGGTAACCAAACGTGTCTGTTGAAATTATTCAACAAAACTGAAGATAAATGCAAAGATGAAACTCAGCGTTTTCCGGTCATAAGCAAAGTTGAGAAACCGCCTGCAGCGATTTCCTATCCAGGTTCGTATATGTGCATTTCCAGAGATGGCACAGGGAAATAATATGGGACAGAACTATTGCAATGTTACTGTGAATGGCAATGGGAATCCATTTCTGGAGAACCAAACTCATAGTTTAGCAGACGTATGGTGATTATGTGGAGACAACAAACTCAGATCAAGGCTTACGATTCCCTGGAAGTGAATTTGTGCACTTGTAAAGTTAATTCTGCCATTCTACATTTTCCCAGTTCCAGCAAGCAATTTCGTAAGAGAACTCGAAATAAAGCTGAAGTGGTAGAGTAGGAGTAAAAAAGAAGCACCGAAGCAATCTTTTGATAACTGTGTCTACATCGATAGCATTGGCGTACCTGATGAATACAAAGCAATAAACCAAATAGCAGCTGGTTTTACATCCATCTGTCTGGATTCAACCTAATAAGAATGTGGACTGGATCAACTATATTTACTATAACCAGCAGCGCTTTGTGAACTATACCAAAGATGCATTGAAAGGAATTGAACAACTGGAGGCCACTTCGCAGGTGGCATGGCAGAATCGAATTGCGTTGGATATGCTCCTGGCCAAAGAAGGAGTTGGCAAGATGTTTGGGACTTTCTGTTGTATATATATTCCAAACACTGCGCCTGATGGAAGTATCACTCGAGCTTTGAAAGGTTTGGAGATGTTTTCCGAAGAACTGGCAGAGAACTCTGGGGTAAATAATCCCTGTACAGATTTTCTACAAGCGTGGTTTGGAAAATGGAGTCATCTCATCAGCAGTTTCCTGGTGTCTGTTGGAGTCGCTGTGGCTATCGTGGTGGTACGTGGTTGTTGTTGTTGTATACCCTGTATCAGGGGTCTTCTACAAAGACTGGTCGATACTGCTGTTACAAAGACGATGTACCAGCAATTGCAACAGACTGGTGAAAGCGAATGCACTGAAATGTGACTTTTTGCAAATGTTTTTGAAGTTTAAAAAGAGTTTGTCTTGCCAATGAAGTAATGTATGCAAAGAAAAACTTAGTTAAATAAAAGACAAATAAAAGTGTTTTCAGGGGGGAAATGTTAAGAGAAAGTTTTAAAAACACTTATTTGTCTTTTTCCTGTTCTTGCAAAGTAAACATGTTATTTGTTGGGATATGCCTATCAAAGATGGGCCTCATCTGTTAACAAAATGCAGCATTGCTTATGAACCTGAATGATCGGTTTTCTGCATTTCAGAATAAAAAGATTTGGTTATAGCTCAGTGAAGCCTAGGATAAGGACGCACGGCCGAGTAAGAGTTAATTTACTAGGGCAGGCTGTGTGTCCTGGAAAATTTGAGCTACCGTTGTTGAATTGAACATTTTGTACTAGCTGTGGGTTTGAGGTAATTTGTGATAAACATGTTTTTCCTATATGTTTTTCATAGCCAACTATCAATGGTCAGAAATGTAACAAGAAGTTATTTTGCTTGCAGTATAAAGTTGATGTCAGTAAACAAGTTGATCAGATCAGTCCAGACCGGACATCTTAGCCAACATGCTGCGTAATCTGGTTAGCTGCTAATAAAGGAAAAAATCACCAGAGGCAGATGCAACTCGTTTGAACTTTTTCTTCTGACAGATAGTATCAGAAACACTAATTTTGATACAGTAAATCTCTGCAGGTTAAGGCACCCAAAAATGATAAAGAAAAGTAGATCACATCAGGACGTATGAAGCCTAATGATTTGTATGGCAACATTCAGAGATATCGTGGTACCTCAGTCTATACTGTCTTAACTGGTAAGAATGTACAATTTACCTAATCGTATTAGGGAGGGAATAGTTTAACAAATTTGCTAAACTGCAACAGTTTGCTCCATCGTCTCATACTGCAATTCAGCATTGTGTACAAATTCTTAAATGTGTGCTTCTTTTATATCTACTATTGTTAAAACTAGAGTCTCATCTCTGCTAACCCCCTTGGGGGCCACGTGCAAGATGAGTGCAGTTACTTTGAACATATCTTAGTATCTGCACATTTTCAGCTTGTGTAGAAACTTGCCCATGTGTTAAAAATAATGCAGACACTATAGCAAAAAATTAAAATTTTGTACCAAGGTTTGTGGTGCCTCACACTTAATTCTGACAGGGGCACATGCTTCACTGTTGAGATCAAACAGACTTTTAAATAAGTTTGCACCTCCACTGTACTCATCACACTCAGTCCTCAAAATTAGTTACGCACAGTAATCAGACCATAAAATCTAGACTGAAAAAATATATGAAAAGACTGATTTAAAGTAGCCTGATGCACAGCATTTGGTTCTCATTCGTATAAGAGAATCTGTAAATCTTCTCCTTTAGCTTTTCCCATTAGGGGTCGCCACAGCAGAACGTTTTGCAGTGAAGTTTTACTGTGTCGAGTTGCCAGCCGAGCACCCAAACGTCCACGGAAGACACACCCACCAAGGGCCAATTCAGACTGTCCAATCCACCTGCAGCATCTCTTTGGAATGTAGGAGGAAACAAGCACACAGAGGAAACTCACACGATTGCAAGGACATGCAGACTCTGCACAGTAGGCACCCCACCTGACAATCTAACCAGAGAACCTCTTGCTGTAAGGTGGCAATGCTAACCACTGCACCACCACAGCCACTGTAAATGCAAAGAAAAACCCAGTCCACAGAGGTTCTTATAGGCCATCCCTTTAGAACAGTCTGCTCCACTTGTCCAAAGTGTACAGCATACATTAACAGATAATGCACGGTTGAATTATTGCTCAACCGTGTTTGTTATACAGACTTCGCCTCCAAGGACTTGTGAAGCTCACCCCCAACCTTCAATTCATACCTGCCATAATTTGCAGTCTTTGGAATGTTTTTTTGCAAAGGCTTTCAGTGAAAATCTTCTCTGGAGCCCAAATGAACGGGGTCGTACCTTGTTCTTAGACAACATCTCATAACTGTTCAGTGTGCTGGCTGGCTTTGCATTAGAATGTAGCTCGCAGGATGCACAGTACAAAATCCTGCCCAAACTCCACCCAACATCCATCAGTGAAAGTCAAATAAATTAATTCATACCAATGGTGGCATGAATACTCTGTCTAATCATAGTTTGCCCTTTTCCTCAAGGTACTGCAATCTCAGTTAGTATATTTAATTTGCAGGGGGTGTAGGGGTGGGGCCCCCATGGGGGTGCAGGGTGCATACCCCCCTACAAAACAAAGGAAAAAATACTTTAAGTATTTTACATACCACAACATGCCTGTTTCACCTGTCACAGAGGCTACACCCACTTCTGCACAGACCAGCCCAGTACATTTCTAATAAAAAGCCTGGCCTGCCAATGGGGATCCATGCTTCCCACTGCAAAACCACCTGCCTGGTATCCACAGAAACATCACTCCTGGTGGTACTGACCTAGTCCTCCAGCTGAAATGAAGGAAAATTTTTTTCTGCAAGTACCACACCAACAGGCATTAAATGTTATCAGCAATTGCTGGGTATGTGCATTTGTACCCAAACACTACAGAGGTGTCATTCCTATGATTCCAGTTACAGCACTTGAGCAGCGGTTGCTTGGAGGAAAAAATAACTTGACAAATTTAATATTTTCAAAAAAGCAGTAAAGACTCCAGGAAACACATGCTATGCAAGACAGGGGACAGTTCATATAGGCTACAGTACACATATGACCCAACATAAATAGGTTTAAATTAACACTAAAATCATATAGCTGGGGGCGAGGTACAAGTATGTTCATTGGTAGGTACTAGGCTATTGCCCCTAGGGCCTATATAAGCCTAGCCAAACGGTACCCTGGATTTTGCCACCCAAGAAAATTATTTTCATGTGCCCCTGTCAAGTACAGCCACAGAAGTGATCCCCGGGGTGAATTTCTCATCTCCCATCCAATCAAGGATTTTTCTTGAAGAGTGCTAATGAGGAGCTTTGTTTGATATAGATAGGTAGTTTGTTCCAGAGTATGGGAAGTCTCTGGCACAGCAATCTATCCCTCCAGTATGTTTTGTTTATTGTGGTGACAAGGTTTAGGTCCCTAGAGCATGTAGATCGGAGGGACTGGGATTTATTTAAGTGGAGCATGTCCAACAGCTCTGGGTTTACATAGCTTTGTATGTTAGGCAGAGATAGCCTCTAAATAGGCGATATGCGACAGAGTAAAGCTGGAGTTTTTTTGAGACTGTCTGCGTAGGGCATCTGTTTGAGGCCGGTAATCCTCTGAGGTATTTCTGTACCCTTTCCAATTGTACAGGTCTTGTAAGGTACATACCAAAAGGGGTGTTGTACTCTATAATGGGTCTAATGAGTAATGAGTAGAGGGGAACAACCTCTTTTCCTGGGAGAAACCTTTTGTGATGAGGTGTGCCACGTAGAAGGACTTACCAAATGGAATGACAATGCACTTTTTGGCATTGAGCTTGAGGCCATGGTTTTGACACCAGGCATCTGTCTCAGTGAGGCCCTTTTGTAGGATTTCCACAGTTAGTTTTGATTATGGCTCCTAGTTAGCAGTCAGCCAAAGACCTTCTGTGTTAGCCTGTACTTCAGAGAAGTAGATACCAAACAAGAGAGGACCTAGGACTGAACATGTGGTACTCCATTTGTCACTGGTCTGAAGTTGGATTTAGAGTCTCTACTTTCACAGTGTGGGTTTCGAGTCTCTACTTTCACAGTGTGGGTTTCATCAGTGAGCCAGTTGACAACCCATCTTGTGACATGGGGATTTATACCTAGTTTAGTGAGTTTATCTATAATTCCAGAGTGGGGGATGGTGTCGAAAGCCTTGGCGAGATCTAGATATGCCGTGTGAACCACCTTACCCTCATCTACAGCTTTGGTGACCGCTTAACCAATTCTTACATTTGTTAGGATAGTACCTATACTTGACTCCCCTGTGACTGTTCCAGGTGCTGCTATGTAGGCTACGTAGCCCCATCCATCCAGCATTTCTGGTCTCCACCAACTGACAGAGAAACAAAATTTTAATATACCCAAAACCGGTACAGACAACTTTCCTTCTCCCTTATTAGGATATCTGTACAACAATACACCGAATACTTTCACATGTATTGACTCAACTGGCTAATAAATCTGCTCAACATATCTGGATGGCTAACCGAGAAATCACTCAAATGAGGGCCATGACGGTACAAGATAGATTAGAAACAGATATATCAAGGCCTAATGGAGTGGTGGCAGGCTCTGGAAAACTACTGTTGCCCTTATATTTCTGCTCTCCACAATTAAGTAAAATAATGATTAGGAGGAGCTTGTTAAAAATCTAGCCAGAGCTGAAACAGACATTAGTTGGTTACGAAAGGTGCCTGTAAAGAGAGGAACTTCAGAGTATGTCATAACAATTGTAAATGTCTTGCAGTTTTAGTATACTCTAAAAATGCATCGAATGGTTTTACGACAAAAGCAAAAACAACCAATGATTTACACACACACCCTATCTAGAAGGTAAACCTCATTTGTTAAAAAAAATGCATAGTTGTATGCATTTGTTCCACGTTAGGGATGGGTAGTGTTATGAAAATGATTTAATTTTTTAAACACTTCATAAAGCAAAAAGTATTGAGAAATATAAAAGTTTGAGAGAGAAAAGAGACAACCATATAAAAAGATCACCATGCCAAACACTTCAAGACAAAAGCTGGAAACATTCAAAAATAGTCATGTGCAAGTGGGAATTGATTTTCATAACAGCTAGTCTACATAGTATCTTGGAATGCCGACTGCCATACAGGTACATACAGAGGAACAAAGTAATGAATATATTAAGAAATTTAGAGTCCAAATAATGCTGCAGGTGACATGCTTGGAAGGAAGTGAACAAGTGAATGTGACAAAAGTGGGATATTTAGCAGAATATCAGGGGGAAAAGGGGAGTAATACTGATTGCTAGAGAGAGGCTTCAAAAGAGTGAGAGACTACTTATCAGGCCCATTCGGATCTCTATGTAACCACAGCCTTCAGACTGGTTTTGTCCCAATTGTTGCTGTCCTCCACTCATCCCTCTGCATAAAAGGGTGGGGGGAGAGAAGAGATAATCTACTAAACCAGGAAATTACAGACCTGCAAGTTTAACTAGTCTTATATGCAAGGGCAAGAAAAAATCATGAACCTGACAAATGAGGACATAGGAAATCTCCAAACACTGGACCCAACCCAATTCAGCTTTGTCAAGGGCAGGTCATGCCTACTGAATCTGGTGGATTTCTTTAAGTCACTAAGGCGATGATCAGGGTAAAAACTACATACTGCCTACCTCAACCTGACCACATTTGACAATTCCCCCTTTGGTATTATAAATAACTCACAAAACTAGGCATAAATCCCTACGTCACCAGATGGTAACCAACTGGCTCATTGACAGGATCAATTTATTAAAGTGGTTGAATCCCGATCCGACAAACAGGCCAGTTTCTAGTTGTGCGCCACGGGGACCAGTGCTGGGACCACTCCTGTTCGGAATATACTTCTCTGAAGTAAAGGCAAATGTGGAAGGCCTCTGAACGGCAAACTCAGCCAACAACTGAAAGATAGGGGCAATCAAGATGTAGATATCCCTCAGAAGGGTCTAAATTAGACAAATGATTAGGCCATGGTTCTGGCACCAAAGCCAAATGTGAAAAAAATAAAATCATCATAACCTTTGGAAAGTCAAATAGCCCTGAAAACTCCATCATCAATAGCACACCCCTAACAGCAGACCCAGAGGCAAGAGCTAGGTACACAGATAGTACCCTGAACTTTGACCACCATGTCTCCATAGTAGTGAGGAAGTCTAATGTGGCACAACTTAAGTCAAGGTATGGTAGCCAGATCTAAGGAAATTATAGACCTGCTGTACTCAGCCCTCACTGGACTAAGAGTACAATGCACCATTTGACAGGTACTTGACTAGCCACTTACAACAGCGACATCAGCGGTTTCTCTCAAATAAAATACAAGGTGTAAACATTAACTATGTGGACAGACAAAGCCTTAACCCTTTACTCAAGTCTCCTACAGACTAAGCGGTGACCTATGCCTCACTTACAAGACCTTCACAAATCCAGCCCTGATGAGCTGCTACACATCCAAGTCAAACAGCACGACTGTCACCCAATCTAGGGATCTAAACTTAAACACTTCAAAATATTTCAGACATGCCCATTCTTTGCAACAGGCATCCTATTCACATTAAGTAGAGCCCTTCCCTGGCCTGCTTCAAAGTCTGGATCAATGGAATGGGAATTGCAAAGTCACAACTGGAGTAGTGCGCGTGTCTCTTCTGGACAGGGGCACTCTGCAAGATATTCAATGCACAGGCACAAATCAGTGCCGCATATATTGGATAAAATCAGGTTGCATTGGGTAGGCCTGCAAGGGCCCTTAAGCCATTAGCCTACTAGTCTCCTATAAACTTAGAAGGGGAAAAAGACTCAACGGCAGATTTGTGGTAGTAAGGGGCTAACTGGCAAGGGAGGAGGATTATGCTGGCATGTAATTTTATATTCCAGCAAAAACTGCAGTTATGGAGCTTAAGAAAATTTGAGGAGAAATAATTAACCTTCTGCAAGGATTATTACTTATAAGTAGGGACCAAAAGTTGATATGCAATAATGAGGCTGTATCTGGGAGACCTAGAAGGGGAGAAAGAAAAAAAAAAAAAAAAAGTGTATAGATTTATGAAAATACTTGGTATGGAAAACATGAATTCAGTAGGAAAACATGAATTCAGTAGTAGAACAGGGAATTTACATATTCCCCAATATATAACTGGGGAAGAGGGTAATGAAGTAAAAAAGGGAGAGATACTGGCACTCACCTTACTTGTGAGAGAAAGGAATTTAAGGAATGGGTAGCAGAAATTATTCCAGAGTTATTCAGAAAGGTAGAAACTTCTAAATAGTTAATGAGTGAAATAAAATGAAAAAAATACTAAAATGGAATAAAGGTAGTAAGAATTACATGGAGTGGCTCAAAGGTTAAATACTGCAGAACATGTAGCAACTGCAGAGCGTTAGAGAGAAAAGGAGTACTTGAATAATATGCATGAGTTTAGAAGATTTGTTACAGCTGCTAACAGCAAAGCACAAAATTTAGCACAAATAAAAATTTATGGAAGACTTACTTATACCAAGATAAGAGGAAGTTATCAGGAAGATTTTGTTTAATAGTATTTAATAGGAGGGGGATGTACCAGTATCTTGGAAGAAAGTTGTGGTGGCTGTATTACCCAAATAAGTTCGACTAGTCAGACCCAGCCTCAGTTTAAAGTTGAAATTGGTCTGTATACCTTTACAGTATGTATGTCTATACTAGTTAAAAGAATGGCAAAGGTTGTTGATGAAAATAGTGAAAAGCAAAGGTCCAAGAATGGAGCCTTGAGGGACTCCTGTTCTATTAACCTGGTATTCTGACAGACTAGTTTGCTACCTAACTCACTGCTGTCTATTGGTTAAGTAATTAGCATACCATTTTAGGACAAGTTGAGAGCATGCTAGTGCAGATAGCCGTTGTAAATAGTTTATGATGCGACACTAACAAAGGCCTTTGATAGGTCTAGTAGGATTACCGATGTTAATTGGCTAGCATCCATGGCTTTTACATTATCTGCAAAAAACAGTGAAGCAGTGGTAGTGCTATGTGCTGATCAAAAAACATGTTGGGTGAGTGCAAGGAAATAGTTAGTTGTATGTGTATGCACTTTTCCAGTAATTTAGACAGAGTAAAGGAAGGAAATGGGTTGATAATTTAATTCATTAGGTTTTTCCTTCTTGTATAATGGGATAATGTACAATGCCCCATTTGTTATGTATCGCACAAGACATTAGCAACAGCTGGAAAGGTCGCAGAAATACTCACAAAAAAGAAAGAATCACAGGCCTAAAGCAGGTGCCCTAAGCAGACTGTCTAAAACAACCTCCAGCTATACTCTGTGGCATATAGTCTACTCAAGAGGCTATCGCTACTTAACATACACTGCCATGTCAAACCCTGAGCTGTTGGACATGCTCCACTTAAAGAAATCCCAATCCCTCAGAAGCACACACTCCAGGGATCTAAACCTCATCACAATAAACAAAGCCTGCTGGAGGGATAGGTTCCTGACCCAGAGACTTCCCATACATGTCAAACAGAGGACCTCCTTGGCCCTCTTCAAAAGGAACCTTGACGATTGGATGGGAGATAGAAAATTCACCCCAGGAATCACCTCAGTCACCCTGCTAGACAGGGGTACAGGGAAGTAAATATTGTGGGAAGAAATATCCAGGGAAGAAATATCCAGGGAATTGTTATGGCGAGGCTTGTATATGCTCTAGGGCCGATAGCCCAGTACCAACCTATGAGACTGGGAACTTCAGATTTTGCGATGGACATATTAAAATCAGAATGCTAACTGGATAGGCTATTGCTTCTGCAGCACGTTTTAAGTATTCTGATTGAAGGTTTCAGTTTGAGAAGAACCTAAGAAAATACTGCTGTTTGTGGGTCTTCAATAGCATTTAGTTAGAATGCTCTTGTCCGCATGTACTTTACAACAGCAAACCACTGAGGTAAGCAGGGAACAGCTCCACCAGACTACCTCTGTTCATGGGAGCTTAGAGGTCAGAGTCTGGATTGCTGCTACTCACCCTGGATCTGCCTGCAGCCAACCTTAAAATCCAAAGGACCTCAGAGATATCATGCCAAAAATCATTGCTGAACTCCAAATGGAAGATACCTTAGGGATCAAATCATCCTGCTATTGAGGTTATGATGTTTGATAAAACCAAGGTCTTGACAGACTGTTTCATTGAAAGTGGTAGGTGAATTCTACCCCCACTCGCAAAGAATTTGCCCTTCTCTTTCAAAGAGCTCAGGAAGTCATTAGTCACCATTGAAAACAAGGACCTCTAAAATAATTTAGGTTTCTAAGTGTTTCAGCAAACAGTACACGGTGGAACCAAGACGGACAGCAACTAGCTATGGTAAATCCTACTTCCCCAGGAGCTGTTGATGCTGTGTTACATGAAAAAGTCCACAATGTTGCAAGCTACAACAGTGGAGGATGCCTGTGCCAGGGTTGGGGAAAAAGAAGGAAGAGATTACACAAAGAAAAAACAGCCACCAAAATTATCTTCTCTCCCAAATGCCTTGCCCTTTGAGAATAGTCCTAGCAAAGCCTGCTCTAGCCCTAGACAGAAAGAAGCCAGACTGAAATGCTTGGTAAAGGTGTGCACAAAGAGCATTGCTACGTCTAGATTTCTACTTTCTTTTCAGAGAGAGAGTAGCACAGCCTTAAGAGTGAGCACCAAGGTTTACCATAATAAGATGCTCCGGGGGGGCACAAATTTAGAAACTGGTTTATTTAAGCAGCCGATTTGAATTTCTGAAGGATTTTGCTCAGATACCTAGAAGATTTTGTTCTGTCAGTTTAGTATTGGAGTTACCTGTTGGCACCTAGAGTGTCAAGAATTCTATCCCTTTTTTTTCCCCAATCTCGAAAGGCCTGGCTTAATGTAAACTGAAACCACATAAAACCATGAGGGAGGGATTGGTTTCTCAAAGTCACTATCTTTGTGCAAGGTGATATAGGGCTGAATCATCATCAAGAGTCTAAATGAACTTCTGCAATAACACCAAAACTATTTTTTTTTAAAAATAGAATAACTTTAAATTAATCGGCCCCATGAGAAGGCTCAAAAGTGAAAATTAAGATCCCAAGGAGGAACCACCTGTCTTCTGTGGACAGATATACAATACCCCTTTAAAAATAACTGTTTTGCTGCAGTTAGGTTAGAAAGAAAATCAGATAGGAGGATAACTCAAATAGTCCCGAGTCATAAAAAAGGACCTTGGTTCTTGTTTTACCACCATCTAAAATAATCTTTTCAGCTTGGCCATTTGATTTTCTATTAAGTTTCTTTTGTTCACAGGTATGCATTAGGCTACGGAATACAATGACCTTAAGCCTAGCCACAGACCTCAAATCTGACAAGTTTTGGTACCTTTAAGTACAAGCAGGAGCCTGGGAGATTTAGAGGCTGTGTTCATGCCACTATGCAGAAACATTGGTCTACAAACAGGGAAATCTCAGTATGTAGGAACTTTGCCTCCTTTAATACTTTTTACATGTCCTCAAAAAGGTGCCTAAAAAGGTATTAAAATTCTGTCTTCCAACCAGTAAGCTGAAGAAATTGAAGGCTGTCGTGCATCAAACTATTCTTAGGAGTACATCCATCCTGTGAAGAAGCTTGTGGTATTTCCCCTTGGCCACTTTCAAAAGAAGTACTGTTGCCTGGGCAAAAAGGGAGTACCAAAATCACTAGAGTTTGCCTGAATCTTAAGCACTGCATTTAAATCAGTGGAAAGAGTGGAGAGGCACAAAACAACCCACTCCATGGGAATGGAAATAAACCCACCTTCCTTGCCTTTATGCAGTCCTAGAGCAGAATTTTTGTTTGTGAATGGAGAGATCTGCTTGGGGAATTCCTCATAGTTAGACTAATTTCTGGAAGACCTTCAGGTGCAGCCTCCATTTGTTGGGGTCTGTCCTGGTTCTACTCCGCTTGTCTGCTACAAAATTCTTAAAGCAAGACAGAATGCAAGAAGTCGGTTGGGACAAACTTTACCAAAATTACTACTTACCAGGCTACCAAAACTAGTTCTTTATGTACCAAAATACTGTGATGCTTTCCAATTACTAGTAAAGGGTTTGAAATACAAAAACTGGTCAAAGATAGGACAGCATTTAGGAGTAGTGTCATTTAACATTGATGTGCTTCCATTTGTCCTACTGGTTTGCACAGATTTGGAACTTTCAACCCTTTGGCTATAGCTCCTCAAGCAATGTCCGAGACGTCTGTTATAGGCTGAATTTGGGCATTGGGGTAAAAGGGAGACCTGGCCTGATAAAGCAATTAATCCACCAGAGGATCTCTTGACAAACCCCAGAACCAGAGTCTAAATGGGTAGAGGGTCCTAGTGTTGGGTCCAAACATATTGGAGAACCATTGTTTTTCTCTCTGTGAAGTCTGACCACAAAACCTATAATCCCAAGATACATCCTGGCAGAAACCACAGACTAGCTGGAAACAAAATGTTGATAAAATTCCACTTTGTTTCAAGGAAGAAACGCAATATTATAATACAATATTTCTCTAGGTTCACTTGATATACCAGATTTGAGAAAACAAAAAGGTCTTTTACCGAAGAGAAAACGTCTTAAGAGTTTAGTTTCTGCAAAAATAAGGTAGTCATGTAAGTAAGGAAAATATTAATGCCCTGTAAGTTGCAAATTGGCTATTTCAGGAGCTAGACACTTGTACTCTTGTAGCTATTGATCACTCAGAGTGAAGACAACTGAAAATGTATACCAGACACAAATAATCTTGTGCCTGAAATCTGAGAAACAATGTAATTCCAGATTTAAAAGAATAGTGTAAGGTGGAATGAGAGGTAACAGACCATGGAGAGAGTATTTTGAAGTTTGGAATCCCTTGAATGAATAAGTGGCATTTGGTCCGTCCTTTGGTTAGGCAAATCATTTTGATGAGATGGGATAGAATTTTAGGGGGGGTTACCCACATGTTTGAAAACAAACACTTCTTTTTCATCCAAGGAAGCATTCAGGAGCTCAGCTTTCACATCCTCTAGTAAATTCAAATCTGTCCTAGAGTGTGGAAAAAAAATTGAGACACTGGGAATCCTTATAACATTTATCAGATTTTCTGAGGACAAGTAGCAGAGTGTCAGGAAGGCCGACAAAACAAATTAAATAGCTGGGAAGATACTAATTGAAATGACAAAGGGTTGAAATAAGCTTTTGGCAAAACCCAACCAATCCTCTGTCTGCCGTAGCAGAGAGGGACATAGGTGAGAAAATTATGCGATTTCATGGTCCTTTTTTCCTGGGGGATCTCATCTGAAAAAGAGCACCAAGAAGCATGAGCATTCCCTGGGAAACTAGCTCCACAGCAAGGTCCTGTAAAAAAAAATCATTTGCTTCCTTCACCGATATAAACAGGAGTGGTTCTTTGCCCAAAGACAACAGCCAAATATATGTGTAGGATGAGTCTGCCGCTCAGGCCTTAGCAGCTTCCCAAGGAGCTGCACCAGAGAAGCCAAAACGATAAACAGTCCAAGGAACCTTTTAAGACCAAAGCGAAATCACTCAGTAGCAAAGAAAGAAGAAATGAGAGTAAAGACCAAAGCTTCCCTAACAAACTCAAGTGTGACATGTAATTGTTGCAACCTTATTCTTATACTCTTCACCTAGTCTAAAAGGATAAAACTTCAGGTAATAAAGAAAAGAATCTGTCAACCACACTGACTTTTCTTAGGTGCCACACAAAAATCTTTATATAAAAATATCCTTTGCTCATAAGATACAACCTCCCCACACACACAAAATGGAAGATAGGAAGCCCATCTTCCCAACTTCATAAAGTGCCAGCTTAGCACCAAACATACAAAGCTGCAGCAGAGTAGTCTCTTTAAAGGCAAATAATTTCTGAACTTTTTGACACACACTAGCCACTGTCTTGATACCCCTCACCCAGAGTTCTACAGTTGTAAGGGTGTGTTGAAAATGTCCTAAAGCTTTGTAATCTGGCAGGTCATCAGATCCTTGGCAGAATACACCCCACATAACATTTCATGATCAACATCACTTATTGTCATTTTCTAAAGGAGGGTGTAAGGAAAGGTTAGTGACAGTGGAAATGGGAGAAGGCATAGAAAGGTAATCTCTACCCCTGGAAACCCCTCAGAGAGGGATAGATAGCCCTCCAACTGTCTACACAGCAGGACAGACAGGAAAAGCCTCAGAGATTTTAGTCATGCAAAGGTGACCCAGTTTCCCTACTGTTGCCAGGGATATCTACCTCTGAGGGCGAGTGTCTTCCAGCATGCATTTCACTACTATAGATCACTCCCAAACTTCATCTAACTTGCTCTTCCTGTACCTTAGAAGAGATCACTGTGAATGTTGGAATTTAATGTTTAACAGCCATCTTTTTCTGTATTTGCCAGGTGTAATTTACTTTTTAGGGTCGGAGGCAGCCACCCTGAAAGGGCAAGTCAAGAGAAGTCACTTGTGCCCTCCCCCATGATTATCTGAGAGCCTAAACCAGATGTAACGATACATAGCAATACCAACATCAAGCCTCTTACGCAAAATCATTCTGCAAAACTGCATGCTACTTCATCAAGTCCAATATTGTTCTTTAAGGCAAGCGTTTTGTCAGTAATTTCTTTTTGCATATCTGTGAGGAAACTAATCCTAAGGCTACAACATCTAATCCACCAGGTCTCATTAAGAGTTTAACCCGGGTGATAAATGCTTTATCGGTGACAAACTAGCTTCGTAAGGCAGCTCATAGTCCTTGTGGAAGGATAGATCACCAGTGTCTCTAGAGATAGTGGGTCAGCACTCCCCATCCTAGACAAATAATACATAACAGTACCCAGTTACAGTCAATAACCCATTTTTCTGTCATGTTAATGGCTGGAAGCTTGCAGGCATTTGTGCATGTTACTCGATGTTAACATTTATATTAATGTGCAATTAAAAAAAATGGAGAATTCATCAAAAGCCTCTTACGATGAAGATTACTTGCAGCAGAGTAACACTACCAACACACAAAATTACACAACAATTCCATGCTGTCAAACTACCACACCAAACAGATTTCAGTATACAAGTCACATATTTATATAAGCATACACACATTCAGAATACTTCACATCTCCTTCCACACATTATGCCCAACTGCCAGCAATGCCTGAAAAGTACAGTTCCCTTTCTGAACACTCTACAAAGCAAGGCAAAAACCATCTTAACACCACCTCTCAAATGTTGATAACTCAAGACTACATGCAACTGTAATCAGCAGAAATTATGCAAGAGAGGCCAATAAGTGCCAACTTTGTTACATGTAAACCAATGCAACTACAGTTTTGAAGGTGTACTAAACAGTGGACCACGAATGAGGATAATCATTCATTTTACTGACGTCCAGCAGGATGGTTTATGCTGTTAGCAACCTAACAGCTGGGTCAACCTCAAATGCAGGTGCACATTTTAACAACCTAAAATGTACAACTTTCATAGTTTGTATAAAGAGCAATACCAAGTTCCCGTTAATACATTTGCAAATAGCTGAGGCTTATACAAGATTTCAGCATTTTGAAAAATAAAACACCGCCAGCTTTGAGGTTAACTCGCAAGTCCCAATTTACAAAACACCAAAAGCAACTTTTCCATATCATAGTAAACAATACATTCATTCCACAATGACAGCTCTCCTTGTGGACCTAAAAGCAAACCCAAACCCAGTTAAAATATTACTAGTCATGGCCTAGAAAAGCTAGCCATTTAGAGTACCGTAGGAACAATCCAGAGCATGACCTCCTCCCTGTTGGCAAATAGGGGCCTCTTCTGCACAGCTAAACCGACGACGAAATAACTCTCAAACTAACTAATCTGCACTGTCACAGAAAAACGAATACCAAAACATTCTACAACAACAGGCTAAAATTGTGCCTTTACAAGAGGCACAGTACCACTGGAAAAAGCAAACAACTGGAAACTCTTAGAAACAAGATCACAATATAAAAGAAGGATGCTGTGTACAACCTTACCGTGATAAACGAATAGTCGTTGATTACGTATTCTAGATCACCTTAAAAAGCAAAGACACACTGAGCTTAACGTTTTTGTATATCCAAACAAATTAAACACAAAAAGTAACTTTAATTCTGAAACATTTCATTCAGTTACAACCGCCCGCCACCTTTCAAAAGTCCATAGGATTGGTAGCTGTCAACCATTCAGAATGAACGAGTCGACGCGTCAGATGTAACGCACAAAATGATTGGAAAAACGTTTCGCCGGAGGTGGTCTTAAACCATCCTCGCGCCACTGCTATCTATAAGATATGGCGCGGTTTAAAGTTGCTAGGTAAGAGTGGTTTTAAATAAAGAAGAGGAGGAGTTCTAAGACGTTTTGATTTGACTGTGCTGAGCAGCGCTTCTGTTTTAGCAGCTTAATAACTACTATTTTTAAGAAACGCTGTACAAGCTGCTATTATGTTGTGTAGCTTTAACAGGCGATAATTTGGGGGCTTTGTTTTATTGTCGCGCAAGAATGTACGAGCCCAGCGTGATTGACGAGCCTAGTACCAGTGATGTACTATACAAATAATGCATGACTGGCATGCAAGTGGCATCATAAGTGTTTACTAGGCTAACGACCACAAGGTCCTTTTTAAGCCTGGCCATGCATCCCAAGTTTCTGACAAGTTCTGATACGCTTGGTAAGTGTAAGCATGAGGCTGGGCGAAGAACCATTTACAGGTTATCCGTTTACATCAACATAGGTGCCAAACCAGAGGGTGAATTTCTAATTTCCCCATCCAATTGTCAACGTTGCACTTGAATTGGATTAGGGTGAAACTCTGCTTCACATGGTGGGGAGCCTGTTCCATAGATGGGGTAGTCTCTGGGCTACATACATATCTCTCCAACAAGTCCTATTTATATCACATACACGGTTTAAGTCTTTAGAAGGGATAATTCTCGTACTGTTTGTTTTGTGGATATGCAGAAAGCTCCTCAGAGTGGGGTCTGACAATGCCCTGTATGCCAGGAATAGAGCTCCCCTCCAAAGCCTGCAGGAGACATAATCCAGGGATAGGGCCTTGAGGCGGTCTGCATAGGACATATTACTTACACCCTGTATTCTTTTAGTGAGGAAGTTCTGTCGATGTTCCAGCTGTTGGATATACCTGGTTAGGTACATACCAAAGGGGGCATTGTACTCGATAGGTCTGATAAATGCCGACATTGACTTCCTGGGATTTAGATGCCATACCTTTGTTTATAAGTTGTGCAACATAAGAATGATTTTCTCACCACTGTAGACACATGACGATCAAAGGCTAAATTACTATCTGTGTGTGTCCCTATGTCCCTGACTACTGGGTCAACTCTAAGGGGTGTGTTGTCAGTATGATAGTTACCAAGGATGAATGACTTCCCAAAGAATACTATTGTGCATTTCTTGGCATTTAGTTTTAGTCCATGACTCTGACAGTTGTTTGTCTGTGTCAGCCCCTCCTAGAGAACATTTCCCACCACTGTAAATTGCACAAGTAACAAAAAACTGAGGGTAATGCTACTCAGTGCCAGAAGTCTAAACCTCAAAATGCACGCACTCGAGGCACTCCTCAGTATGGAGAAAATCTATATATGTGCAGTAACAGAAATCTGGTTTAAGGCTCCAGAGAGCACCCCAGCACTACCAGGCTACAACTCGTACCATACCATACATTTTGGCCACAGAACCCAAACCAAAATACAAAAGGTGGGGACGTATCCATATTCATCAAGGATACCCACACCTCCAGGTTAGTGGCACAGCACGATGCTTCAGAGAGCATCCACGTGCAACTAACAACGGGCAAAACTGCAATTCAAATTGTAGCTTGCTACAGATCACCCACCATGTCCCAGGACCCCATTCTGCGTTTCTGGAAACACTGGGAAACATAAAATTCCTACCAAACACCCTAATATTCAGTGATTTCAATTACGCAAACATTAACTGGGAGAACTACTCAAGTACTAACTCCCTTACCCAACATTTCCTAGAATTTATAAACTCAAACGCCCTGGTTCAACTGGTCAACGCTCCCACCACAGGTGACAACAGTCATCACCACCATAGGCTACACCGGAGGTAAACCCCTTGCTGGTTAGATCTGACCATAAACAATCACTTTGGATATCCACATTCCACCCCCACCCCCAGACAAGGAAACCACCGTGAAAAACTTTTCAAAAGCAAATTTCACGTTACTTAAGACCGAGGTGGAAAGTTTCAGAGCCCCCATGCTGAAGGATAATGCTGTCCAAGCTGCAAAATCCTTTACTAATGTATTCTACGGGCACCTACAAGAATGCATGGATTGTGCCATCCCTAGCAAAACCAAGACTCACTCCTCCAAAAAAAGGAAACCAGTCTGGTGGACTCCTGCCATAAACAAGCTATACAATAGGAGGAGGAAATTAGTACAGAAAAGAGTAAAACCCCAAGAAGGGAAGACATCCCTGATCAGTATCAGCAAGAAACTACGATCCCTCAATAAATCATCCAAGATGAGCTTTGAAAGAAAAATTGTCAAGGACTCCAAAGATAACTACAAGACATTCTTTAGCTATGCCAAGAATCTAAGTGGCAATGCTCAGATCTGCTCGGAGTTAGTGCAGAATGGCACAAAATACACTGAACCAACCAATATCGCCAACATCCCGGCAGACAGGTTCAGCGCAGACTTCACCACCCTCTCACCCCCAAAAGGGCCCATAATCATACTAGAAGAATGTAGAGTCCCTGAAATCACAGACATTCTGGTTAAAACAGCCTTCTCCAAAGCCAAAAACACAGCATCAATGGGACCGGACAGTGTCCCAGCCTGCATCCTACACAAGCTCAAAGACAAACTAACCCCTCACCTAAACACACTGTTAAAACTCAGCCTCTCCACAGGCTACATACCCATACAGTGGGGCACAGCAATGGTTATTCCACTCCACAAAGGTGGAGCCACAGCAGACCCTGGGAACTATCGCCCTTTAAGCCTGACTAGCTTGGTCTGCAAGGCTATGGAGTGCATCATCATGGAACTCATTAACAGAGACATTGGGAACTTCCAAACATTGGACCCTACCCAGTTCAGCTTTGTTAAGGGCAGATCATGCCTCCTAAACCTGTTGGACTTCTTTGAGACAGTTACCAAGGCTATAGATGAGGGAAAGGAGGTACACACAGCCTACCTAGACCTCGCTAAGGCCTTTGACACCTTTCCCCATTCTGGTATTATAGGCAAGCTCACCAGCCTGAACATAAACCCCTATGTTACAAGATGGGTTGCCAACTGACTCACAGACAAAACCCACATGGTGAGAGTTGTGGGAGCTAGGTCCGACTCTAAACCAGTTACAAGTGGTGTTCCCTAGGGCTCGGTCCTAGGACCCCTCTTGTTTGGCATATACTTGTCAGAGGTACAGGCAAGCACAGGAGGACTATGGCTGACCAAGTTCGCAGATGACTGCAAACTAGGGGCTATAATCAACTCTCAGGCTGACATAGACATCCTCCAAAAGGGTCTCACTGAGATGGATACCTGGTGTCAAAATCATGACCTCAAGCTGAATGCCAAAAAGTGCATAGTCATCTCCTTTGGAAAAAAAACAAAGTACCCACAAACTACCACATAGGTGGTAGTCCCCTAAATACGGAAGACGTAATATGGATCTGGGGACCCAAGTAGATAGTAATCTCACCTTTGATAATCACATTGCCAAAGTGGTTAGAAAATCTTTCTACATGGCCCACCTAATCACAAAAGGGTTTGCATCCAGATCAAAAGAGGTCATTGTGCCCCTCTACTCATCACTCATCAGGCCCATCATAGAGTACAATGCCCCATTTGGGATGTATCTTACAAGACACCTGTAACAGCTGGAAAGACCATAGAAGCACCTCACCAAGAGGATCACTGGCCTCAAACAGATGCCCTATGCAGCTCGACTGAAGAAACTCCAGCTGTACTCGGTTGCATACCGCCTACTCAGAGGTGATCTCTGCCTGACATACAAGGCCATGCCCAGCCCAGAATTGATGGACATGCTCCACATAAAGAAAACCTTATCCCCTCGAGCCACACACTCTAGGGATCTAAGCCTCACCACAACAATAAATAGGAAGTGCTGGCAGGATAGACTCCTGTCCCAGAGACTTCCCATGCTTTGGAACAAGATTCCAATCTATATTAGCCAGAGCTCCTTGCTAACATTCTTCAAAAGAAAACCTCGATGAGTGGATGGGAAGCAGAAAGTTTACCCCGGGGATCACTTCAGTGGCTCTGCTAGACAGAGGCACAGGGAACTAATCTAAGGGGGCGGCAAAAGCCAACACATTCTGGGTAGGCTTATAAATGCCTTCGGGCAGATAGCCTAGTACCTACCTATGAACCTATTTGCATAAGTGTGAGATTCAATGGCTGCTCCAAATTTGCAATCATCTGCAGGTTTAGTCAGCCAGAAACCACTGACATTGGCCTTGACATCTGAGAAGTAAATGCCAGAAAGGAAAGGTCCAAGGACTGATCCCTGAGGGACTCCACTTGTGACTGGCCTCTTTGTAGAGGTGAACTCTCCAATTCTAATTTCCTGGGTCCTGTCTGTGAGCCAGTCGGCTATCCACTGGGTGACATCCGGGTTTGTACCTAACCTCTTGAGTTTATCAGCAATGCCTGAGTGGAGTATTGTGTTAAATACCTTGGCCAGGTCAAGGTAGACAGTGTGAATGATTTTGTCCTCATCCATTGCTTTGGTGACCCTCTCAAAAAAGTCCCCCAGGTTGAGTAGGCATGTTCTGCCCTTTACGAAACCAAACTGGGTTGGGTCCAGTGTCTAGAGATTTACAAGATCTCTATTGATCATCTCCATGGTAATTCTTTCCATAGCTTTGCATACAAGACTAGTAAGACTTATGGTTCACTAGTTTCCAGGGTCTATAGATGGCCCACTTTTGTTCAGAGATGATTGTTGCGTTACTCCATTCATGAGACATGAAGCCTGAAATGGTATAACCAACCCACACACCCACAGGGGATATGCTTCACACACACACACAGTTGGCAATCTTGACATTAGAACCCCCACCTATCTAGTTGTATGTACTACAGTGGTACATACTTACTGCGTGCACCACAGAGCTTATATATCATGTATACATTGCTTGTTGATTATCACATGTGAGTTTTGTGTTCCTGTGACTAGCTGTTGCAAGTCTGCACCTGTAACAGTTTCTAATATAGTTTATGTTTTGTGCACCTCACTTCTGTCTGGACAGTGTATCCTTGGAAATAATATAGTTAGGGCCTGTCTACTGCAGATTGAAAGGGACTTTAGTTATATATTTTTCAGTGTATATAGAAAGAAAATCCCAAATTAGAGCTATGTATAATACATTATTCAATGTATGTTGTCTTGAGTTGTACCTTTCACATTTGTGACACTGCCAGCACAGCTATCTGGAATTTTCTAAATAATTCTATGTCATTTGTGAATATTGATATGATTTACACAGAACTGTATGTTATGTACTGAGCTAAGATGTAACCACAGCATACCATGCTGACTTAGAACAGAAATGCATATAAACTATATATCTGCACAAATGTATGTTTTAACAGTAGAAACTAGAACATAAAAGGTTTAACTTGCAAAACTTCAAGAAAATAAGTTGAAATTGTTTTATGATTGTGTTATCTCTCAGTTTCAGTGTAGCAGACAGGATGTCTAGAGCTAGAAGCTTTTCTATTGTCTTGAAAGAAAAGTAATTACAAGGTTTAAAATGTAAAGTTTTTTATTGCTTATGACTTTCTAGCAGCTACACAGTTCTGAGCAAACATCTGAAAGATATGTATTTCTCACACAGGGATGTTAAATGCTGTTAAGTTTCTGTTTAGCCTGGGAACTGAAGGCAGGTGACAAAAGTGATGTCAGCCAGGCTACCCCAGAAGTAAAATGTGATATTAATTTGAGAACTCTGTCAGAGAGAGACTGTGCATTTTGTATTCTGTCGTGGACCTAGCAAGAACATCCACTCATCTTCATCTGCATTTGCCTTGCTCTGCAAGTAAGTTTTTTTAGGGCATAGTATCTCTTTTAGATATCAACAGGAATATAATAAAGATTAAGTTAGATATTTTCTGTATTTATTTAAGACCGTCCTGCAATGTTGTTTTTAAATATTTCCTGTGACTCTGAACTCTGAAGTAACTGTGCTGTTTTACTGAGTATTGTCTTGTTCTTTTATTATTTATTATTAAGTATATTTAAACCTATCTTTGTGGCTGATATTTGTGAGACATATTTAAGCTCTTAAAGTACTTGCATATGTATTTGGTGACACTGTACAATCCACTCCTAAATAGCCTAGTGCTTAGTCAGGACTACTATTTGGATTAATAGTAACATTACACAGTAGGGTTGGACACCCTTTACTAAGGGCCTTAGAGTAGCTAATAAAGAGTTGGCTGGTGGCAGTCGGAACTACCTTACAGTCTGGGCAAAAGGGAGCATAGCTAGTAAACTTGTGACAGCCTTTCCCAAATGTGTGTGTGTATTTGTATATCAATCAAATCTCAAAGTGTGTGTGTGTGTGTGTGTGTGTCAGCTACTTGGGCAGGGACACAAAGCACTGGATGGACAGAGGGTGCTGGAGGTCTTAGCTTGGCCACTCGGATGAGATTTCAGTCCTACAGTTGTGCCAGTGGGGAGTCGTATTGGAAATCTGGAGAAAAAGGGAGAAACCAGCCCCAGACTATATGTGGTTTCTGTGTGCTCTTAAGGGAAATTGCATTTTACTGTGTGTACTTGTAATCCTCCCTGTGTGTATGTCCCCTAGCTGTTGCCAGTGGTGAGGGTTGAGGCTCCTTGATTACTGGGCCAGTGCAGGGATGTCACAACATTCATAAAAATTTAAATGAATACTAGTTACTCAACCGTTTTACCTAGTCTATATTGCAGCAAAATTTGCTAATCTGTCAGTATGTCATTGGCAAGAAAGGAAATAACTTTGCAGTTAAAATTGTCTGTTACTTTCTTTTAGAAAGATCACTCATCTGTTGTGGCTTATATACTATTGACAGAATGCACTTTAACCGCAGAAATTTAAAGCCCGACAAAATTACAAGCCACTGCTAGCTTTTTTTTTTCCCTCTCTCTTCAGGTTTCATCAAAAATCCCTATGGTCTGTAGTGATTCTAAGGTGATACAGCTAAACAAAAGTGGCTAAGTCTTACATCAATTCTCATCTTTATTTTATTGATGCTGTACACACAGTATGATGGAAAGGATCTATTTTGTATTACAAAGACTGAATGTAAACATGTCAGGACGGTGGACTGGGAGATCATTACATCAAAAATAGTCACAGTCCAATCTCGGCAGGAAAAAAAATGTAAGGTAGAAAGAGTGTTACACTTTACTTGGTACAACTGCTGATACAGAGATCAAGAAATTGCCAAATATGCAATCAAAATACAACAGCTGCTTAAATAAAAATCTACTATAGTTAGCAGCAGTCTATGAAAGGACCCTCATGTAAAATGTAGAATAACTAGCCAGAGAGCGAGCACAGCTTCACTGTTTCATTTTTTTTCACTGCAGAAACATTTTAACAGGTCCCCGTTATACAATAAAATGAAGACGTTTTTCACTTCTAATACGTTCTTCCCCACATGTTCCTGTTAATCAAATAAGACCAATGAATATGTACCATACACTAAATTCCAGATCAAGCTCACGCCAATTGTTGACCTTTATACAAAAACAAAATGCACAAGTAAGCACCTCTGAAACTACTGGTGACCCAACGATAATAAAACTGTAATATGTTTTTTTTTTTTTTTTTTTTTATTGTGTTGTTTTTCCATGACTGTCATGGTAGTACGCCTGAAATGAGATTATTGCAAGTGCTCCTATTCCGTGCAACCCGTTTCTAGCTCCAAAGTGTAATGCGTTACTTCCACATTGTATCTGCTGTATGCTGTAAATGTGATTCCTCTATATTGTCTGCTATTAAATAAGGGAATGCTGACTTACAGTTTTGTGCAGCCCTAGGTCAACTGGTGCCCTAGGCAAAACAGCTCCACGGCGCCCCCCAACACATTACCTGGTGCCCCCATTCTGGTCTACCTACACCAAATAAATACTAGAAAAGTGCCCTGCTACACCGGCGCCCTAGGCGGCCGCCTAGTTGGCCTATGCCTAAGGCCGGCCATTACGAGTACAAATGTAAAGTTTTCTCTATTACTTAAGTAAGGGAGTGCAGTACCATGTCTGTTTAGTAACTTACAAAGTACGCATTAAAAACTTGCATAGAGTACTATAGTCTGAGCTTTCCGTTAGCGTTTATTTACAAAACAATATTCATCAACAGTTTACTTATGTGAATTTTCAGTGATTTAACAAGTCTATAGTATGTGCTTGCTGATGAGGATGAATATTCATGCGGACAAGAAACACAAGAAAAAGTTTATTCATGACTACACTGTAACGTCACCCTACTGCGGGGTGTTGGCCAGAGTTTGGGTGGCGCTTGCTACTGCGCATCCAGTGGGTTAAGAAACTAAAACAAAGGCAATTCTGGCAGCTCTGTTTTGGAACAGCTGACATTCATTCTTTTGAAACAGTAGGGGCGTATCAGAATTCGAGCTTGACGCGATGTATAGTAACCTCTGAAGCATTAGAAGGGGTGGTGGGTGAAGTCCACATTTAAGCCCAGCAAACAACAACATACTCCATCATACTGTTTTATTTTCAGAGTCTTTGCCTCGTCTTTGTTTAAAGCATAATGATAAATGTTTCTAAACGTCACACTGTTTTTTTCTGAATTAATTTATTTTATTTCTTGACAGTTGGTGACCGGGAAAGTCTTACTGGGTCAGAAACCCATTTTCAGCGAAGGCCCAAGGAGAAAAGCTCCCAAAACAATTGCAGACGTTGAGAGATTTAACAGTTGTACCTAAACAATACATACATTTCTAGGTCTATTACACTTTATCATGTGGATATATAACAATTTACAGTAACTTGAAAACAGTTAAGTCTAAAAATTATAGCTTAAGAGTTGTACATTACTAGCAGAGCGGAGTAGGTTTACAATAAACATAAAATACAGTACATTAGCTTTTTATGTTTAAAATGCTAACATTTATGTATCGGTAGTAAGACAGAAGAGAGTATGAATGTATAAATATAGTAGTAAATATACTGGTTATCGAAAGAGATGATGTGATGGTAGGGAAGTTATAGTGATAGATATTCTATGAAGTATAGAAGGATATTATAGTGAGAGATTTGTCAAGGTGAACTAGATAAGATGTATTGGAAGTGGTTCAGAAAATCTGGAGAGGAGGAGAGAGAGAGAAAAGATTCTCAAGAGATAGGATAGGAAGAAAGTGAAATGATGAGGGATAATTGAGAAGCAGCAGGGGAGTGAAAGAGATAGTCAAGGGAAATAGATTAAGTGCAGATGTGACTGTTGAGAAAGTGATTTCTTAGTGTAAGTTTGTAAGTCTTAAAGCAATCTCAGGCACTGAAGTTAAGAAGTAGGGCATTCCATGGTTTAGCAATAACATAGGAGAATAGGTTTTGTCCAGCTCTCTTGTTAGATTTATATACAGTTAGAAGTTGTTCATTTGTGGAACAGAGATTTCAGGATGGAGTATAGGACTGTAAGATGAGTTTTAAGGTGGACAGCTATCTGGTTTGTATATTATTTTGTGTGCTAGAGGTAGTTGTACAAAGTTAAGATAATGGGGGAATTCTAGCCAATTTAGTTCATTAAGTGCAGAACAGTGGTGCATGTGGTAAGATACACCAGTTGCAAATTTGGCTATTTTATAATAGTATGATTGAAACTTGTTTTTAGGGACCTGTGCAGGTTGGTGAGAATAGGGTCTCCATACAGGAGGGAAAGGAGCAAGAATGTATTGGCAAGTGTTTATTTATTTATTTATTTTTTTGGTGGGGTTGCCCATGAAATGTTTGTGTTTATAAAGTTTACCATGTTTGAAATGTTTTTTTTTTTTTTCATCATACTAAGTATATGTTTTTCGAAGGTAAGTTTATTGTCTATAGTGATACCCGATAGTTTTGCTTGAGTTACAATTTCTATTTCTGTTCTATTTTGTGAGTATATTTTGAAGTATTTTGAAAGTGGTTTTGATGAGAACAATAATCGCTTAGTTTTACTGGGGTTAAGCCGTAATTGTGCTTCATTTAAACAGCTTTCAACTGAGGTAAAGGCATCTTGTATCATTTTTAGGAAATGCTGAGAGTTGTTGCAGAAGGAAATAATATAGTGGAGTTGTCAGCATATTGGATGACTATACTTTGAGGGGAGGCAGTATGAAGGCTGACAATGAAAATATTGACAAGCAGACGTCCAAGAATGGAGCCTTGAGGGACTCCTATTCTATTAACCTGGTAATTTGACAGACTAGTTTGCCACCTAACACACTGCTGTCTGTTGGTTAAGTAATTAGCGTACCATTAAGGTTAAGTTGACAGCATCCTAGTGCAGATAGCTGTTGTAATAGTTTATGATGTGACACTGCAACAAAGGTCTTTAATAGGTCTAGTAGGATTACTGATGTTAATTGGCCAGCATCCATGGCTTTGTTTACATTCTCTGTGAAAGATAGTAAAGCAGTGGTAGTGCTATGTGCTGATCGAAAACCATGTTGGGTGGGTACGAGGAGATTGTTATTTAAAAGATGTTTCATTAATTGTATGTGTATACACTTTCCAGTAATTTAGATAAAGGGGAGAGGATGGAAATGGGTCAATAATTTGTTAATTCATTACGTATTCCTCCTTTGTGTAATGGGATAATGACAGATTTTTTTTTCCAGAGTTTGGGAACTTCAGATTGTCCAATAGATCTGTTAATCAGAATGCTAGCTGGGTAGGCTATTGCTTCTGCAGCAAGTTTTAAGTATTCTGATGGAAGGTTATCATCAGAGAGGGAGCATGGTTTTACTTTGAGAAGAAGCTTGTGTATTAGTGAGGTAGGTACAGATTGGAGAGAGAAAGTAGATAATTTAAGGTTAGCTGCAGAAGTTCCATGGTGGGGGGTGGTATTTGTGCTGGGGTTGCTATTAACAGATTATGCTAGGATTAGATTTTTAGTAAGGCTGGAGTTGATGTCAGGTGTAGAATAGTTTGCAAGTTTAAGTATATTATCAACAAAGTGGGAGTTGAAAATATCAGCTATTTGAGATGGCATTTTGGGGCTGGTGATGGATTTTGTGAGGTTCCAGGAGAAAAGAATGCTAAGACAATTTTCCAAAAATGTTTTGGGTTAGTGGTTTGGCTGGATATTTGCTGAGATAAATCTTTTTTTTTTGTCCACAATGGCTAGTTATTTGCCTTATTTCATAGCTGCTTATATTTTAGTTGGTTGGTTTCATTTTTATTTTTATTACATTCTTTCCAGGCTCGGTCTCTAATTAGTAGTATTTGTTGTGTGGCTTTTGTTAGCTAAGGAGTATGGTTTATTTTTATTCTTTTGGTTCAGAGAGGAGCTAGGAAGTTAAGGGCGTCTAAGAAGACTTTGTTGAAGTGGCTCATACCATCTTTCAAAGTTAATGTTGCAACAGTTTATAGCTTTCAAAATGTTGTTAAATAGTTGTTGATTTAAATTATTTACATTTCTTGATGTTTTATAGGTATGGGCTTTTGGCTGATGATGGGGCAGTCCTATAGGTCTATGCAGGTAGGTGGTCACTAAAGGTATATGGGAGAGTGCTGGAGTTGGAGTATTAATGGGGATCTGTTACTAGGATCCAATGTAAGGTTGCACCTAGATAATTATTATTTTGCATTCTAGTAGGGGAGGTAAGGGTGGCCACGGTGGTGCAGCAGTTAGAGCTGCTGCCTCACAGCAAGAGGTTCTCTGGTTTGATTCTCAGCTGGGGTGCCTTCTGTGCGGAGTCTGCATGTCCTCCCTGTGATCGTGTGGGTTACCTCCGGGTGCTCCAGTTTCCTCCCACATCCCAAAGACATGCAGTAGGTGGATTGGACACTCTAAACTGGCCCTAGGTGTGAGTGTGTGCATGTGTGTGCCTTCTGTGGAAGGTTGGGTGCCGGGCTGGCAACTCGACACTGTAAAACTCCACTGCCAATCATAAGCGGACAGATGATCTGCTGTGGTGACCCCTAACTGGGAAAAAGCCGAAAGAAGAAGAAGAATTCTAGGGAGATGATACATTGTGTAAAGTCATGAAAGATTATACTATTTATAGGGGAGTCAGTGATGAAATGTTACCGGTTGATATTTATATCACCCATAATAATAGTTTCATTGGTGATATTGTTGGTAGTCCAGGAAAGAAAATCTTTCAGTATTGGGATGTTTTGGCCAGAGGGTATATAGACGACTGCAATGCATAATTATTTGGAATTATTTATATGTAAGGATGCTAAAAGGATTTCTACTTTACCAAAAGATGGAATGGGTTTGGAGAGGGGGTTACTACAGTGATGTTATGATAAATTAATGCCACATTGCCTACTCTTTTTGAGTTCTGTCATTTTTTAACATATTGTATCCTGGAGGGACTATTTCAGTATCATGAATGTGTGGTTTTATCCGGGTTTTAGTAACTGTTACTATGTTTGGGAAGTAAGGTGTAAGCCATAAGTGAAATTCAGCAATTTTATTACAGATACTATGTATATTTAGTGTTATTAGTAGCAAGTTTTTTCATGGGGGGTGATTGATGGGAGGTGGATGACTGTGTAGGTCCAGGATTGGTATGAATATCACCACGTAGAAAAAGTTTGAGGAGGTAGCTTATAAGATGGTAAAGAAGGTTACTTTTAGTAGTATGCTTGGAGATTTTGTACTTTATTAGTTTGGTTTTGGTAGTAGTGGGAAGGATTTGTATTTTAGTGATGTGAATATTGTTGTATTCGATTAGGGTGGCTATTATGTTAGAGAAACTATCTGTGCGGATATCAAGTGTTAACGCCTGAGTAGAAATTTTTACAGGTGTTAGAATGCACTTAAGAGAGGTGTAGTAATATACTTAATGAGTTGATTACAGGTATTATGAAAATAATGTGTGTGAGAGCAAAATGTGAGAAGGTAAGTAAAATAGGTATGGAGGTACAGAGTGGAAAGTAAAGAGTGAAGTGGGTTTATATTGTTAGAAGAATCACCTACTGGTAAGTGTTAATAGATTGAGTTAAATAATTGACAATTTATTCACTGGTGTTGGAGACAGGGAGGGCTTATGGTGACTATAAATGTAATTGATTAAGGTGTGAGTGGAAATGGGGGTAGGGTAGGGGAATGAAGTGAGCCCATGAGAATGAGAGTGAATGAAGTGGGGCTATACCAAGCTCTGAACAGGTAAGGAAAAAAAAAACAATTGGTAGAGAGAGAGAATCCAGAAAGAACTGAAAGGGTGGTTTTAAGAAAAATGTCTTACAAAAACCAGGAGGAGTTTTATTTACTTAAGAGGTATTTCTGTTGGTCTAGTGCTATCTGCCCAGATACAAGTATTGTGGCATAGCATTGGGCAGGTAGAACACTCAGAAATAAATAAAATGTAATACTAGTAGGTACAATAACACAAAGTCAAGAGAGGGGCAGGTAGAGACCTAAAGAAGAGAACAGATAAAACTGTAGGGTACAAATAAGACTGAAGAGAAGAAAAAATAAGACTTTTGGCAGTACAGATAGTAGTGGGTGTGAGTTCTGGAGGCAAATTGGAGGCCAAGTACAACAGAATTAGGCAGTTACAATTGTTTGCTTTTGTTTGTTAACATTGCCCCTTTAAATTAACCCCACCCATCTGGTGGTAAGGCAACTGAGCCTTTTCACTTCATTTATGAGTTAATACCTGTTTCTTCATACTCACAAAATTTGACGAATTAGTATGATTCAGCATTACAGTGGACATAAAAAGTGTACAGACACCTTTTAAAATGCCAGGTTTTTGTGATATAAAAAATAATTTCAAAACTTTTCCCACCTTTAATGTGACCTATAACCTGTACAATTCAATTGAAAAACAAATATGTTATGGGAAAAAATATAAAAAATAAAATACAATAAGCTGGCTGCATACGTATGCACACCCTTAAACTAATACTTTGTTGAAGCTCCTTTTGATTTAATTACAGCATTCAGTCTTCTTGGGTAGGAGTCTATCAGCATGGCACATCCTGACTTTGCAAGATTTGCCCACTGTTCCTTTCAAAAATGCTCCAATGCTGTCAGATTGCAAGGGCATCTCTTCAGGTCACCCACAGATTTTCTATTGGATTTAGGTCTGGACTCTGGCTGGGCCATTCTAAAACTTTAATTTTCTTCTGGTGAAGCCATTCTTTTGTTGATTTGGATGTATGCTTGGGGTCATTGTCATGTTGAAAGGTGAAATTCCTCTTCATCTTTCTAGCAGATGCCTGAAGGTTTTGGGCCAAAAGTGACTGGTATTTGGAACTGTTTTTAATTCCTTCCACTTTGACTAAAGCACCAGTTCCAGCTGAAGAAAGGCAACCCCAAAGCATGATGTTGCCATCGCCATGCTTCACCATGGGGATGGTGTTCTTTTGGTGATACGAAGTGTTGTTTTTGCGCCAAACGTACCTTTTGGAATTGTGGCCAAAAAGTTCAACCTTGGTCTCATCAGACTATAACACATTTTCCCACATGCTTTTGGGAGACTTGATGTATTGTTTTGCAAATTTTAGCTAGGCCTGGATATTTTTCTGTGTAAGAAAAGGCTTCCGTCTTGCAACCCTACCCCATAGTCCAGACATATGTAGAATATGGGAGATTGTTGTCACATGTAGTACACAACCAGTACTTGCCAGAAATTCCTGCAGCTCCTTCAGTGTTGCTGTAGGTCTCTTGGAAGCCTACCTGACCAGTTTTCATCTTGTCTTTTCATCAGTTTTGCAGGGATGCCCAGTTCTTTGCAACATCACTGTTATCCCATATTTTCTCCATTTTTTGATGACTGTCTTTACTGTGTTCCATGGTATATCCAATGCTGTGGAAATTTTTTTGTACCCTTCTCCTGACTGATACCTTTCAACAATGAAATCCCTTTGATGCTTTGCAAGCTGTCTGCAAACCATGGCTTTTTCTGTAGCAGGCAACTAAGTAAATGTCAGGAAAATCCTGTTAGGACAGCTGAACTTTATTTGGAGTTAATCAGAGTCTCTTTAATTGATAGCAGGTGTGTACCCAAGAAGGTTGAATGCTGTAATTAAATCAAAAGGTGCTTCATCAAAGTATTAGTTTATGGGTGTGCACACTTATGCAACCAACATATTGTACATTTTTTATTTTTTATATTTTTTCCCCTAACAGATTTGTTTATTTTTCAATTGAATTGTACAGGTTATAGGTCACATTAAAGGTGGGAAAAGTTTTGAAATGATTTATTGTGGTTGCATTTTTTTTATATCACAAAAACCTGGTATTTTAACAGGGGTGTGTACACTTTTTATATCCACTGTATTTATCATATGTAGTAATGAAGCAATATTGTTAACCATGAATGTGAGGTGCCATCAGTCCCCTTCAGGGTGAACCCATATGTTGCACCTCATAGCGCAAGAATTGTGAGCAAAGCCTAAAATAATGGGAGCTAGGGTGTTGCTAGGCATTCTCGGTGCACTCCAGTGAGTAATTTCTTTCTAATCATCTGTCAGAAACTTTTATTACTATACAGAATGTTTATAATGGTCTATACTGGTATTTGCTGTGTAGAGCTAAGCAAAACATGCTTATCTGACAGGAATATAACTCTACAAGTGGCAATGGTTGAAAATTATGTTTTCCCTTCTGAAATGGACAGAGGCAGCATTTTGAGGATCAGTATGTTGTTTTTACCTGATAGGTGGGTGGTGGGGATAGTAGCTTAAAGTGTGAGTACAACATACATATGCATTTCTGGCGACACCCCCACAAACACCCAGAAGGAGAAACAGAATTTAAATATTGCCTTATAAACTTAGAAAGTTGCTAGAATAGCAGGATTTCCATTAGCATGCATTTTCTGAAGGATATGACGTCTGAAGCTCAAATGTACTCCATTATTTAGTGACTTCAGTCCACACCGATCTGCCAGAAAAACAAACATTTTATGAGAAACAGACCAAAAATATAAGGCAAAAATCTAGACATTTGAGAGGTATGGGTGGACCATATCATGTACGACTCAGAAGGAGGACTGTTCCTCATACGGAAGTACAATTGAGAGCACGTGAAGGTAGTGCTTTTTGTGGAGACTAGCATTTTGACATTTTGTTTTAAACAATCTTTGTATTTCTTTTGTCCATTTTCGTCTTAACTTCCTCTTTAATATTTCCCTCAGCATTTCTATTATATCTCATAGGTTCATATGTAAGTAGTAGGCAAGCTGTCCTTGTGGGGCATATTAAGCATGGTCATTTTCCCTTGGTGAGAATCAAACCCTGTACCTCTTGCCTGTAAAGTAAACATCTTAACCATTGTCACAATCCCCCCCCCCAAAAAAAAAAAACTGGGCTTATCCTCTCTTCTCTGCTCAACCTGCTTTTCCTTTAGCATATCTTTATAGTCTGCATGTGCTAACCTCAGTGTATTTGCTGCTTTGTACACCTGCAGTTCTGTTCTTAGATCTGGTGTTCCCAATCCCCATTTTCTCTACATGTTCCTTTAATTTCTGCTACTTCACTCTTGGTCTTCCCCTATCACATGTAAATCCCTTTCAGAACTCCCCATCTGTGGAATAGACTTCCTCTCCATGTCAAGCAGAGTACCTCACTAGCCCTCTTTAAGAGGAACCTGGACGACTGGATGGGAAACAGAAAATGTACTCCTGGGATCCCACCTGTGTCCCTGCTGGACAGGGAAAACAGGTGCGACTTTGTGAGAGCATGGGTGAAATTCTTGGCTAGGCTTATAAGGGCCTCCAGCCAGTACCAAGAACCAAAAAAATAGACGTATCCAAGAAAAAGGAGAAACTGTCCACAGCCTAAGGAAACAGCGACTACAGCTCAAAAGTACTGAATCAAAACTTTAGTGATTGAGCACTTTCATACAATACTTCATTAGAATCACACACTCAGAGTGAGTTACACATTAAAATACCCTGCCTAACAACCTCGCATGACCGTGACCTACCAATGAACAAACTCATTCAATAAACACAGCACACTTGAATCATGTAAACAGTCTGAAACCAGTACATACAGAAAGTTTTTTTTACACGTACAAATATTGTGGAAATTAAAAAAATTAAAAATTCTAATGACACAAGCCTTTGTCCTATTGTAAACATAGGGATATCATCCACTATGTAAACAAGCCAAGTTCTATACCAAATAAGATTTTAACTTCAACACACTGCTTATCGAAATGTTGTCATTTAATCCAGGGGGGACCGTGGCATTGAGCCTAAGCTGCCAACAGAATTCTTTCTCTTCTGTTAAGTCAGCCCACAGTCCACCCCTGGCATTTTTGACCACCAATTCAATTACAAAAAACACAAAATGATGGTCAGGGTACTCCCCCAAATGTTTAACTAAAGCATTTCTAATATACATTTTTTTATGTCAGAGACATGTTTGTAGATCCCATCTTTAAATTTCCTTTGGGTTTTTCCCACGTAAAAACAACTACATTTTTGACAGGTAGCCACGTACACCACTCTCTGGAAATTACAGTTAAAATGAAATCCAGGCTGAAAGACCATACAATTAACCATGATGTACTCGCCCATCAGTATGTGTTTACACACACTACAAAAACCACACTTGTAGGTCCCAGGTTTTCTTGAACTTGTGATAGAAACCCCTGTTTTGATGACCTTGCTCCAAGTAATTTTTTATGGTCCGCCCCTTTCTAAAAACAATCTCTGGATAAAATCCAATCTTGTTGTTAACATCATTAAAACATGAGAAAATTTACCAATTTTGTTCAATATTTCCCTGATCAAGCCTTCTTCCTGACAATAATTTGTGATGAAGGCAAGATTATGCTCAACTGACTGGGGATGTTTATTCCCTGTCATTTCCACCACAGAGATAAAGGACGAGTGTAAAAGGGGGACAATAACACCCTTTTCCCTTTTACTGGTCACTTCACCTCTGATTGAAGATGTTAATCTTTTTGGATACCCCCTTGCTAATAACGTGTCCTCCAAAACATCACATTCCTTAAAAATATTAATAGAATCTGACACCATCCTGGCGAGTCGGATAGATTGGCTCTTGATGAGTCCCCTCTTTTGATACATGGGGTGACAGCTCTCATAATGTAATAGGCTGTTCCAGTAAGTGGGCTTTCTGTATATAGACCTGTCCAATTTACGTCCAACGTAATCTTTAAACAACCAAACATCCAAGCAGTGTGTTGAAGTTAAAATCTTATTTGGTATAGAACTTGGCATGTTTACATAGTGGATGATATCCTATGTTTGCAATAGGACAAATGCTTATGTCATTAGAATTTTTAATTTCCATGATATTTGTACATGTAAAAAACTTTCTGTATTTACTGGTTTCAGATTGTTTACATGATTCAAGTGTTCTATGTTTATTGAATGAGTTTATTCATTGGTAGGTCACGGTCATGTGAGGTTGTTAGGTAGGGTATTGTAATGTGTAATTCACTTTGAGTGTTTGATTCTGATGAAGTATCGTACGAAGGTGCTCAACCATTAAAGTTTTGATTCAGTACTTTTGAGCTGTGGTTGCTGTTTCCTTGGGCTGCGGACAGTTTCTCCCCTCTTGGCCAGTAGCCTAGTATCGCCCTATGAAACGTTTTATCTTCTTCAGTATCATTGTCTCATGAGACAAAAACAACTTGTTCCTGATAAACAAATTGTGGTACAATACACATTTTCAGTGACTGTATTCTTTGGTCTTTGTCCATCATTATCTTTTCCCAATTCTGTATATGACCCTTGGGTTTCTGGTATAACTTATTGTAGATCACTAGCATTGTTTCTAGCACCCCCTCCTTCTCCTAAATTCCCAAATATTTTATTTCCTTTTTCCACATTCCCTCTTCTCTCTCTTTGTAGTTGTTAACCAGTATAGCTTAGGTTTCTGCTTGGTTTACTTTGTATCCTGATTTTTTTTCAAATCTCCCTAATATATCCCAGAGATCTTCTCTATCTCTTCATCAGGGTGTGCTATAAAACTAAAAACATCATCTGCATAAAGCATTATCTATTTTTTACTTCCCCCATCTGTATCCTGTTATCCTTGACCCTCTGATCTGTTCTGCCAATGGCTAAATAAACATGGTGAAGAGCAGCAGGAAGAGTAGACAACCCTGCTTTGTCCCTCTTTGTATATCTATTTTCTGTGACATACTTGCTCTGATTTTTAGTGTGGCTGTGGCTCCTTTATATATCTTCCTAATTATTATCACCCATTTGGACAGGCCAGGGTCCCAAAAAGGTACTCCCACCCAGTCCTATCAAATGTTTGTTTCCACATCCAAAGAGATACGTGTTTAACTGTTTTCTTGTGCTTCTTGCATTATATCAACAAAACTTTTATTAAGTTATCCATTGTCCTCCAGCTCTCACAAACCCCTCTGATCCCTATGTATAACTCTGAGTAAGATCTTCCCTACTCTGTCTGCTTGTATCTGCATAAGCATATGTAATCATGGTTTAAAATTAATATCGGCCTGTAAGACAATATGGACCATGGATTCTTTCCTTTCTTGTGAAGCACCACTGTTATAGCTTATCTCCAAAATTCAGGTGGGGGCACCCCTTCATTAGAGCATAAAAAAGTTAAACTTTCATTTCTATTATCTTGTCTTTCACAAGTTCCCAGATCTCACTGGGTATTCTATTACTATCCAGAAGCTTCCACTTTGCCATCCTTCACCATGCACTAATTCTTCTCTTATTGGTCCTATCAAAATGTCCTTTTCCATCCCATTTAATCTTCTCCTCTCATCTGCTTCCCATACCTCCATCTGTTCCCTCATTTCCCCAATCTTCCTTCACTGTATAGGTCCTGATAGTATTTCCTAAAAAATTCCAATATCCTTTTCAGGGGGTCTTCCTCCTCCTCCTCCTCTTCCTGTCTTGCTACTATCTTATAAACCCCTCTTCCATCTTCCTGCTGCTTTAATCTCACAACTAGTGCCTCTGTTGCCTTTGAATTATTACTAAATAAAAGCTCTTCTGTTGCTATATTTTTCCACCATATTTTCTCATCCTCCCATTTCTGTCAAATTTTCTTTATTTCTCTTTCCCTCCTCTACTGCCTACTTTTCCCTTTTTTCTTGCCTACTGTTATTATTTCATTGTATCCTTCTCATTACATTTGATGTACTTCTGCTTCCTCCTCATGTTCAGGTGTATCATTCCCTGTAAATATTTTTCTTCCTTCTACTGCTCTCCTTTCATTTCCCTCTGTACCCCAGTAAGGAATTCCATATCTGTCTTTAGCCAGCCTTCTTCCTCTTTCCCTATCAAGTATGCCAGCAACATTCAGTTCCTCACTGTACTCGCATGCTTTTTCTGCCTAAGAGGTAGCCCTATCATCTAATGATCACTTACTAAGACAGGATCTCTTATTGCCTTCTGTATTAACTGTGTGTGTTCTAATGTAATATACTCCATCTGGTCTTGAGTAGTAGTTGTGCCTTGGTGAATAGTATGCATATTCTTCACCCTTCCTTCTTTCTCCAGCAATTCCCAATGTGTCCATCCATCCCACTGCCTTCAATTAGTTCTTGAAGAATTTTCCCTACTTTGCTAATTTTCTCTTTCATGTCCCTTTGTCTCCTTGGTTCCTACTTGTTGGTATATGCTAAACTTCCATTATAACTCCTCCTCCTTTTTGAAATCATCTCTGCCAATATTTCCCTTAATGTCAGTATTGCTATTTTTGTTGGTTGGTACATTGACATTATTGTATATTTCTGCCCCTTTTTTATACCCTTAATGGCTGCATATCCCTCTAATGTTTTCAGTCATGTTTTCTATCTCAAATCATAGTGTCTTCAACAGTAATACTGCCATCCCTATCTGTCTTTCATTGTCCCAGGAAGTGCAAGCAATTAAGTTGTATCCTCCTGCCCCAATATTCTGTGCTGCTTCTGTAACAGGTGGGTTTCCTGCAGTCCTGATGTGTCTCAGTATTCTTCCCTTTTTAGTTCTGGCCCCTAGCTCATTAGCATTTCATGCCCTAATTCTCATCTCTTCATCACCCCATATGTAAGAGCTATCTCAACTTTCATCTCTATTCCACCTGTCTCTTTTCCTTTTCTCATCCATTTTTGTATTGTGTTTTACTTTGCTTGCCCTAGATCCCTCCCAAAGCCCCTAATAAACATGGACATATTTACATAATAAACTTCCCTTCTCAGATGTATCATGCTTCTGAATTATACAGTATGCTGTTCCATGAAAGTGCGCCTTTGTTGTATGTGTGTCTTCTGTTCATTTCCTGCTTCATTTTCTCATTTGACTTGTGTTATTCCTTCCCCACTTCCTACCTTACCTTTTGGGCTTCTTTAACAAAGTACCTACTTTATTGTGCTGTTTTTTTCCATCTTCATTATTACAGTTCCTAGTCATGTCATTCCCTTTTTTCAAACTTTGCACATATTTTTAATTCCCTCCAAACATTTGACTTTCACCTTTCATGTCATACTGCTTCCTTGACTTCCTCAGCTTTGCCACTGTTGCTAATCCTCATTTCATACTATTCAGCTTATCCATTGTATCACTACCAGCATATCCTGCCCTCACCTTCCTTTTATTGTCATTCCTAACACTCACTCTGTCTTGGTTTTCTCCAGTGCTGCAGTGAGTACTATATTCTGACTGCATTATTAACAAGCAATTAGTGCAGCCCTATTTACGCTCTACCCCTCTTATTTCCTAGATCACACTTATAGGTTCATAGGTAGGTACTAGGTTATCAGCCCAAGGGTCTACATAGGCCTAGCCAGCAAGGTTCCATAGCTTACACCACCCAAGAAAGTTATTTTCCTGTGCCACTGTCCAGCAGAGAGACAGAAGTGATCCCTGGGGTGTATTTCCTATTTCCCATCCACTCATCAAGATTTTTCTTGAAGAGTGCTAATGAAGAACTTTACTTGACATAGATGAGTAGCTTGTTCCAGAGTATAGGAAGTATCTGGGACAGGAATGTATCCCTCCAGCGTGTCCTGTTTATTGTGGTGACAAGGTTTAGGTCCCTAGAGCATGTAGCTCGGAGGGATTGGGATTTCTTTAGGTGTAGCATGTCCAACAGCTCTGGGTTTGACATAGCTTTATATGTTAGGCAGAGATCACCTCGGAGTAGGTGATATGCTATGGAGTAAAGCTGTAGTTTTTTTACCACCTTATCCCACCATTTACCACCACAGAATGTCACATATTATTCTGAAGGTGCCCATCCTCTAAGAAGCTATCTTTCATTTTTACTAAAATTTCTTTCCCTTTTCTGCATCTGCAATTAATGTTTTTTTTCCATGTGAATACTTCTGTCTCCCCCTTCTGAGATAATTAATTCCCCTGCTCTACCTTCACCCTAATGTGCAATTGACTTTTAAAAAAGCCCTTTCCATAACACTACCATTATACAAAACAGTTTGTACACTCACTATGCACCCAAAACTTATCCCCTTACCTAACCCTAAAACACTTGCATTCCCAGACAACCTCCCAGCCTCACCATTTACTTTTGTCAATCAAACAGAAATCACCCAATGTAGTCTTTGCACAGAGTGACTGCCTTCAAGTAGCTCTTGACTTGTGTTGCACAAACTAGTCTCGACCAAGTGAATTTCAGCCATATGTTATTTTTTTAATAAGTTAATTGAGACCGTTATTTTTCCAAACAAGAACATAAAGTCCACTCTCAAATACTATCGGTCCACATACCTTCTTTCTTCTCCTTCATTTTACAAAACTGGCATATTTCTTTTTTTATGCCTTTTGCCTTTGCAAGGAGATCTAAAGTCTCTGTAGCAGTTTCCACATGCAGTTTCTTAGTGTCTGTAATCCAGTAATAATATGTCTTCATGCCTTACCCATGACTATCTCATGATCCTTTCTGTCAACTTTTGCTGCATTCTAAACAGTTAAAAATATTCTCTCTCCATTCTGTCCTTGTTACAGTCCTTTAGTCTTTTCCCTTCCACTGTCACCTCTCTCTCCTCTCCTGTCCATATTCTGATGTCCCCCACTCTATGGTTTGCCAGTCTCCATAGCAGCTCCATTGCCTCAGCAAATGTCTTGATGCTGCTGTGCATGAATATTCTTAAGAGTGGCTACATAAAGCAGCCTCCATCTGAGACCTCCTTCCTTGCAGAGCTTTATTACAGGGAAGTATGCAGCTCTCTGCCTCTGTCTCACAAATGAAAAGTCTTGATCTACAAAGACTCTGTTATTGCCCACCATTACATTTTTACCTGGTGCAGACACTTTCTACAGTATTGCCTCTTTTAACTCATGTTTGTAACTACACTGTAATAGGTCTTTCCTTGTGCCTTCTAACTCCAACTGCTATAAAGTCCTATGTGACCTTTCAATTTCTATCTCCTTTCCAGAAATACCAGTTCATTCTGCTAGTAGATTCTCTGCCATTTTGGTACATTCCTGAGTGTCATGCTTCCATGACATGTCATCAGTCTTTAAATGATTTTGCTAACCCTGTCATCCATATTGATAATCTTTACTTCTGCAAAGTCTAGGCTTGCTTCTACCACATTGGCCCTGGCTTTCAGCTCCTCATTTTCTGCAAATATGGCTTGCATGATATCCGAGTGTTGGTTTAAACCCTATTGTAATTCTTCTGTTTTTTTTTCTCCATGTGTTATCAGATTTTCTTGAAGTGTTTGTTTTAGACCCTTAATATCTAGCCATATAATTTTTAACATGTCTGGCCCATTTACATCTTTTTCATCTCCCAATATCTGGAGTTCATTATCCATGTCTTTCTGTGTTAACTTCTTTTTTTGGTTTGGTAAGCAGGTGAGGGCATTCGTAGGGACAGTGGGGTACTACAGAAAGTTTGTCCCCAATTGTAGTACCATAGCTGCTCCCCTCACAGGCCTAAGGAAAAAACAGGCCAGATAAGGTTGTGTGGACCCCAACATGTGAGCAGGCATTCCAGAAGTGTAAAGGAGCTTTGGGGACCCCTCTGTGTTAGCAAGTCCAGATTACAGCAAATAATTTGTTGTGCAGGTGGATGCTTCAAACCATGGGGTGGGGGCTATACTTAGCCAGGTTTCCTCAGAGGGAGAAGATCACCCAAGTGGTATATCTCGGTCTTAAGCTCCAACCCAGGGAGGAATGCTATGTAGCTGTAGAAAAGGAATGCCTAGCCATAGTGTGGGCACTGCAGAAACTTCAGCCTTATCTGTATGGAAGGAAATTCACTGTAGTTACAGACCACAATCCCTTAACATGTCTACATTGAACCAGCCAGCAGAATGCCAAATTACTAAGGTGGAGCCTAGGGTTGCAAGCATATGATATGACAGTGCAGCACCGCAGTGGGGTTAGAAATGCCAATGCAGATGGGCTGTCAAGACAGGGAATGGGGTAAAGTATTCCCAGATAGGCTCAACCCTCTCAAGCAACATTTCTCAAGGGTCACTTGAAAAACTATCTTGAGTTTTCGGGGGGGGGGGTGTGACACTGCCAGCCGAGCTATCTGGAATTTTGAAAATAATTCTATGTCATTTGTGAATATTGATATGATTTGTAGAGAACTGTATGTTATGTACTTAGCTTCAAGAATGTAACCACAGCATACCCTGCTGGAACATAGAAGATTAACCTACAAAACATAAAAGATTAACCTGCAAAACTTAAGAATAGTTGAGGTTAAGTTACTTTATAGCTGGGCCGTAAACAAGAGATGTTATCTCAGTTTCACTGCAGCAAGGAGCCAGGATGTCTATAGCTAGAAGTTTTTTCTATTGTCTTGGAGAAGTAGTTACTAGGTTTAAAATGTAAAAAGTGTTTTATTGCTTTATGACTTCTTAGCAGTTGCACAGTTCTGCAAGAGATGTATTTCTCACACAGGGATGTTAATTCTGTTAAGTTTCTGTTTAGCCTGGGAACTGAAGTCACATGACAATGAGTGATGTCATCCAGGCTAACCCAGCAGTAAAATGTGAGGGTCTATATTATATCCTTGAACGCTTAAAAAAGCGAAGTCTGATGGATCGAACTTATTTTTGCAAAACTGCAAAATATCGAAGCAGCAGAAACTGAAATTTTTTCCTAGGGAAAGAATTTGGTTGTCCGTTTCTGTTGCTTCAGTATTTTCAGTGTTATGGTGGAAAGTTACCGGTCGGATTCAGGTAAGTGTGCGATTGTGTGGATGTGAGTGTTAGGGTGATTTAGGTGAGTTAGGGTTAGGGCTCAGGTTAGGTGTGTGTGCGATTGAGTGGACATGAGGGTTAGGGTGGCTTTAAGTGAGTTAGGGTTAGGGAGCGAGTGAGGTGAGTGTGCGATAGTGACTGACCTTAGGGTTAGGGTTAGGGTTTGGGTTAAGGTAAGTGGGTAGTTAGTGGTGTGTGCATAGTTTAGTGTAGGGTTAGGTATCAGATTTTAGGTGTATGTGTGTGGATTTCTGTTTGTTTGGTGTGCTTGTATTGTGTGTATCTGACAGTTCAAGATCGTAAGCTTTCGCTTAAATTAGGTCGATCAATCAGCGTTTGCTTTTTTAAGCGTTCAATGATATTTTATAGACCCAAAATGTGATATTGATTTAAGAATTCTCTCAGAGATTGTGCATTTTGTATTGGACCTAGCAAAAACATTCACTCATCATCATCATCTGCATTTGCCTGTCTGTAAGTAAGATTCAGGGCATAGTATCTCTCTTAGATATAGATAGAAATATAGTAAATATTAGTTTAGATATTTTCTGTATTTATTTGAGACTGTCCTGCAATGTTGTTTTAAAATATTTCCTGTGATTTTGAACTCTGATATCACTGTGTTGAGTTACTGAGTATTGTCTTGTTCTTTTATTATTTATTATTAAATATATTTAAACCTATCCTTGTGGCTAATATTTGTGAGACATATTTAAGCTCTTAAAGTATTTGCATATGTATTTGGAGACATTGTACAGGCCACTCCTAAATAGCTTTGCAAATCTTGGTCAGCACTACCATTTGGATAACAGTAACATTACACAGTAGGATTGGACACCCTTTGTAAGGGCCTTATAGTAGCTGATAAAGAGTTGGCTGGTGGCACCTGGAACTACCTTATAGTCTGGGCAAAAGGGGGCATAACTAGTAAACCTATGTCAGCCTTTCCCAGAGGTGTGTGTTTGTATATCAGTCAAATCTTAAAGTGTGTCTGTGTGCCTTAGCATGGCCACTCCACTGAGATCTCAATCCTATAGCTGTGCCAGTGGGGAGTCTTACTGGGGATCTGGAAAGAGAGGGAGAAACCAGCCCCAGACTGAATGTGATCTCTGTGTGCACTTAAGGCAAATTTTACTTTACTGTGTGTGTACTTGTCATCCTCCCATTGTGTACCTCCCTCACTGTTGCCAGTTGTAAGGATTGAGGCTCCTTGATTACTTGGTCAGTGCAGGGACATCGCAGTATTATTTAGGTCCTAGGTTTAAACTGAATTTTGTAAGTCACAGTAACTATTGTGTTTGTAATATTTTGCAAACAACTTATAATATCTCAGAACCACTCAGGTTACACTGTTACACACATACTGTTAGCAACATTCTGTTCATCTAGCTGAGAAGCTGAGAGCTTTCATATGAGGCTAAGGAGTTCTGTCTGTGTTACTTGGTTGTTGAAATATTTAGAAAAATGTGAAAATTATATCTATATAAATTAATATCATAAAAACTGTGGTTAATATCTCTTTACCTGCAATGGACAGAGGTGTATAAGCCGCGGTGGTGCAGCGGTAGCATTGTTGCCTCACAGCAAGAGGTTCTCCTGTTCAATTCTCAGCTGGAGTGTAGGGAGTGCCTTCTGTGTGGAGTCTGAATGTCCTCCCCGTGGTTGGGTGGGCGTTCAAAAGACACGTGTAAATGGGCATGCCTTCGTTGAAGGTTGAACGTTGAGCTGGCACCTCAGCGTTCATGAAAATCTACTGCCAATAATTAGCAGACCGGAGTTCCGCTGTAGCGACCCCTAACCGGGAAAAGCCGAAAGACAACAACAACCTGCAATGGACAGAGGTCAGATATGAATGCAGTGTCATTGCCAGTGCCAATGCCATTGTGCAAGCTTTAAGATGAAATATTTTAAAACCTTCTACATAGCATGATTTTGGAATTACTGATGCAAATATGAACAAGCAATGTTTGACGCCTAGAGGCATCAATAGGAGTTAACTGCAGATGCACCTGGAGGTGTCACTCGGTAAGTTTGAGATACTTACTTACCAGTTTTAAATCACTTTTATCATGATGAAATGGACATTTCTAATGACGGACAGGATATTTTTCTTTTTCTTATAGAGTGTTTTGATGCAATTTTTCCATCATGTAGTTTTATTTTTAAACTTGCTATTATGCTTCTTCTAGACTGATGTTGATGTCTCACTGCATCTATCCAACAGGGAGTAAAATTCAGAGCCGTAAGTAGCAGCCTCAATTACAAACTTTGTTGAAGAGCTGTGCCATTTGTGACTGTCAGTAAGATCAGTAAATAGTTAATAGTAAATAATTCATCTTGGGGTAATCCCTGAATATAGAAGGGTTATCAGGGAAAACAGGCCTTCATAAAAAGAACACAGCAAGATGGTCATCTTTGTCTTGTGCAACAAATAGGCTAGTGCAAGTACAAGAAATGTTTGTGAGGACAATATTGACACCTCTGAAGGACAGGAATACAATTTGGTCAAGTATATTGGCATTTAGAATGTCCACAAATCTCTGAGCACCCTTATTGGTATTAAATGTCTGCCAGTTTATGTGTGGCTAGTTGAAGTCACCCATAAGAAAGGTATTTGGCTCTAATGTTATATTTTCTAACTATTTAACATACTTCACATGCTCAGAAGGGGTCATAAATTATCTCTATAAGTGATACTGTTTGTGTTTTGTATTTCATAGTGTAAATATTTTGGTGCCTTGTTTTAATTATGCTATATATTGGTTCATAGATCGTTATTAGGCTATCGGGCCCAAGAGCCTTTTTAAGCCTAGCCAAGTGTACCTGAAATTTAACAAAATATTACTGACTTGTCAATACCCCATGGAATTTTACTGTTATTATATACGCTTCTGCATATCAAGTGTTCACAGGCTACCCCAGTCCATTAGGGGCATAGATGCTAAACCATGACTAAGATTGTAGTTTCTCATCCAAATTCCATTTCAGTAGGGTTAGATATGAGCTTCACATGAATGAGAAGCCTGTTCCAGAGAAGAGGTAATCTTTGAGGCAGAGAACTATCCTTCCAAAATTTCATGTTTATGTTGCAAACAGGGTTTAAATCCTTAGAACAAGTATTCCTGAATCTGCGTGTTCACAGATGTGCAGCAAATCCATCACTATAGGATCAGGGGATGCCCTGTAGGCTAGGCATAGATTGCCACACAGCAGTCTGTAGGAGACCAAGTACAGGGATAGAGTTTTGAGACTGTCTTTATAGAACTTATTATTTGCTCCCTGTATTTTGTTCTGAGGAATCTCAATGGTCTCTCAAAAGGTATTGCAAGTATCTAGTCAAATACATGCTGAAGGGAGTGCTGTATTTGATGACTGCTCTGATGAGAGCGGAGTACAATGAAACTGCCATCACCTTACTTATAACAGACAAAAACTATACAGTATTAGAAAGCATATAGCCTTTTCCATAATACTTGATTTTGGTTAACTTTTTCTTATACTACACACAAAATATGCACTCAAGTACAAAAAAAATTGCCCAAATCACCCTTTATTACTTATATACAACAAGTAATTCACTTTCCCATCATTCCAGTTAAAGTAGGCTTTTAACAACATCATCATCACCATCAACCATTTTGCCATCTTCTACATGGAGACAGTGTGTTGTGTAAACTGTTACCACAGCTCTTGATTCAGTGCCACTCTCCTGCCTTCTTTAACAGTTATGCCTGATTGTTGTAGGTCTTCTCTCATACAATCCATCCATCTCTTTACTGGACATCCTTGATTCCTCTTGCCTTCTTTCTGCCTCTCCCAAACCTTCTTCATCAACAAATCATCATCATCATCATCAGCCCCATTTTTCCCATTTTCTACATAGGGTCAGGGAATCGGGTTAACTGTCGCCATCTCTCTCAATTCAGTGCCACACTCGTGCCTTCTTCAACACTCATGCCTGGCTTTTGCAGATCTTCTTTCACACAATCCATCCACCTCTTTGCTGGACATCCTTGTTTCCTCTTACCTTTTTCCTGTCTGTCCCAAATTTTCCTCACCAGACTGTCTTCTGCTTTTCTGCAAGTGTCCAAACCACCATATTCTATTCTCTTTGATCTTTTCTGCAATTGGAGCTACTTTGACTTCTGCTCTTATGTCCTCATTTCTTTGTCTGTCTCACAGAGTGCATCTTACCACCCCTCTCAGGCACTTCATTTCCATCACCTCTAGTTTCTTCATCTGCTCTGCCTTCACTGCCCAGGTTTCTGTACCATACAGTAGTACTGGTCACATCACTGTCTCGTACACCTTAATTTTCAGCTTCTTTGGCATTCTTCTGTCATAGACTACACCTGACGCGCTATGCCAATTGGCTGCAGCTCCTCTAATTGGTAGAGCTGGCTCTTTTTTTGTGTGCTTGGAACAGTGGGGGGTCCAAATACCTTAGTGTCCACCTGTAACCCACAGATCAAACAGGGCCTGACTGTAGATGTTCAAGTGTCTGTCTGTGCAGCCTCCTCCCAGTCAGCTTTTCCTTGGAGTGACAGCCCCTTATAGGAAACAAAGAGATTGTGTAGGATAAGTGAGAGAAAGTGAGCAAATTCTAGTCTATGCGATGAGCGACTTTGTATGAAGAATCATATTCTATCTTACCAGACAACAGTTTCAATTAAAACTATCTTTCTAGGTAAAGAAACTGGCACAGTAGAAAAATAACCATCTCATATCATCTGGATTGTGGGGAAATTATGTACTTTGTTTGTAAGAGAAATGTGTAATGTCATAGTAAAATTATGAAGTTTTCCTGAATTTTCTCTGAGATGATTTGCGGCACCAGGAATGATATATTCACTTATGAGGACTGCATCACTCAGAAGAATGCAGTTGACTGCTATGCAAGTTTGATTAATTTCTGTATACCTAACATTTGAAGGTCAGGACATTCCAGATCTTAAAAATAATGTACTTTACTTTGAATACTGTCCCCTAACAACATATTAGTGAACAGCAAAAACAAAGCTACAATGTTTTTGCAAAGAATATGCATGTTTCCTTGAGGCGCATCATCTTTGAGACAACTTTCTTTGATCTCCTGACAGTGCAGGATATCTGCTTGTGCCTTGGGCTCAGCTAGCCACTCAAGTGATGGAAGACCTGCCAGGGAGAGTAGGCCTGATTGCAAGGCGTCCAGATCTTCCTCAGAGGTGGTGTGGGGTCCTATTGCTGCAGGATCATTATATCATGAAATATCATGGGTTGGGGGGAAAGACAGCATTTCTGTGTAGTAACACAACATAACCCTGCAGGATGTGAGCAGCTACAGCTCATGCGTTACAATATACTATGTAGTCTTGTCCTGCATGCTGGAATGAGGCAAGCTTTTTTTTTTTTTGGTTCATTAAAAAAATCAAGAGACTAAATCACAAAAATGTGCAGACCTTCTCAAAGCCTTTCTCCACTTTTCAGTTCATCAAGCCCTATGCTGTCAAACTTATTAAACATTTGCAAGTCCAACAGAAGTGTGAACATCCACTCAAGGAACTTCAATCTCCTTTGCAATATAAATAGAACATATTGGAGGGAAAGGTATGCATCACAAAGAATACTTCTACTATGGAACCATTTTCCACTTCACAGCAAATCTGCTGGCTGACAAATTCAACTCAGATTTCACCTGTCCATCACTTCTCCCCAAAAAATACCCTTCACCATTCCACTGCCAATTATCACCAAATAACAGATTACCACTGCATTCTGTAAGGCTAAAAACATGGATTCAATGGGGCCTGATGATATACCAGGTTGCCTCTTAAATACCTTAAAGCAGGACTTATCAGGCCAATTAGGATCTCCATTTAACCACAGCTTCTGGACTTGCTTTGTCCCGGTAGAGTGAAGGGTAGCAGCAGTCATCCCTATGCATAAAGGGGGACCATCTATTGACTCGGGGAAATTACAAACACATAACTTTGACTAGTCATATATTTAAGGTAATGGAAAGAATAATCATGGACCTGATAAATAATGACATAGGAGACCTCCAAACACTGGACATGACCCAGTGTGGCTTTGTCAAGGGAAGGTCAGGTCTAATGAATCTGGAGGATTTCTTTGAAAAAGTCACTGAAGCCATGGATGAGGGTAAAACAGTACATACTGCCTACCTCAATCTGGCAAGGTATTTGACAGAATTCCCCACTCAGGTATTATAAGTAAACTCACAAAACTGGGCATAAATCCCTATGTCACCAGATGGATAGCCAATTAGCTCACAGACAGGACACATGAGATTAAAGTGGGTGAATCCAGAAAAAGCAAGAGGCCAGTTACTAGCGGTGTGCCATAGGATTCAGTACTGGGACCACTCCTGTTTGGATATAATTCTCTGAAGTCAAGGCAAATGTGGAAGGTCTCTGGATGACAAAGTTTGCAGATGACTGCAAGCTGGGGGCAATCATAGAATCCCCCAGTGATGTAGATATCCTTCAGGAGGGTCAGATCAGACAAATTATTGGTGCCAGAATCATGGCCTAAAACTAAGTGCAAAAAATGCATTATCATACCCTTTGGGAAGTCAAATACCCCTTCAAATTACAACATCAACAGCATGCCCCTTACCATTGACTCAGAGGTGAGAAAACTAGGTACGGAGATAGATAGTAATTTGAACTTTGCCCACCATGTGTCCACACTGGTGAGGAAATCCTTTTATGTGTCACAACGAGTAAAGTTTTGGCATCCATATCAAAGGAAATTATAGTCCTGCTGTACTCAGCCCTCATTAGACCAATACTAGAGTACAATGCACCATTTGGCGTGTACTTGACTAGGCACTTACAGCAGATGGAGTAACCTCAGAGGTTCCTCACAAAGAAAATACAGGATGTAAACAACATGAACTATGCAGATAGACTAAAAGCCCAATCCCTTTACTCTTGTCTGTTACCAACTATTAAGGGGTGACCTATGACTGCCCTACAAGACACTCACAAATCCAGCCCTAATGAAGCTGCTACACATTTACAAGTCAAACGGCACAAGATTTGCATGATCTAGGGATCTAAACTTAGTCAGCGATTCAAACAAAACATACAGGAGAGACATGCATACTTACATGTCTCAGAGATTGCCCCTTCTTTGGAACGTGCTTCCAATTCACATTAAGCAGAGTCGTTCTCTGGCCCTCTTCAAACACAGTTTGGATCACTGGATGGGGAATTGCAAGTTCACATCTGGAGTAGTCCCTCTCTCCCTTATGGACAGGGGCAGTCTGTAAGACACTCAATGCACAGACATAAATCTATGCCATCATATTGTCCCTAGGAGCCATATGGTGTTGAACAAGAACAGGGCCAGCTTTTGGCTAGGAAGTCTTTCAGAATGGTTTTGAAGGATGGGAGGGAGATTACTGACCTGAGGGATACAGATCAAGAGTTTCAGGCCTTAGCAACATGGTACAAGTACAGACATTGGCCATCAGATTTCATAAGTTTGTGGACAGACAGGAGTTTTGTTCACTGGATTATAATAACCGACAGGGAGCATACTTGTGTAGAATGTTATTTAGTGCAGGACAAACTGATGGATTCTGGATCATTTTATAGGTGGTAAGAACCTATGCATATGTTAGTTGATGGGGTAGTTCTAACCATTTTAGGCTTTTTGCACTATACAGTGGTGGGTTCTGTAAGAGGTATTTACTGCAATTTTAACAACTTTGTTATAGCATTGTTCAAGTTTTGATTTTTGTGACACCTGAAGGTTGGTAGGGATGGGGAATATTCTTATGTAATTTTGTATATGTAGGCCAAATTTAAGATTATCACCCACTATTATTTATTATAATTTGCTAAGAGTAGTGACTTCCATAGTAGTATTATCATGAGAAAGTACTTTAAATTTTGCTTTTTTCATGGGAAAGGTATTTTGGGAAAAAGTAGTAGTTTGTTTTATTTTAGGACTGAGCATGTCTTGTGAGTTATAAAGCCATGCTTCCAGAGTAATTTTTGGATGTGTACCATATTGTCAGATGTGCAAATGAGTGTGAAGTTAACTGCATACTGTATCAAGGAGGCCTGCTATGTGGATGTGTGGAGGGTGTTGGTGAGAATATTAAAGAGGAGGGGACCATGGCTAGACCCTTGTGGTACACTAGTGGTGACTGAGAGGTATGGAGGGAGGGTGAAGTATCATTTTACTCACTGATACCTATTGGAGAGATAGCTTTTGAATCATAGACGGGCAAGATGAGAGACAGACCTAATGAGGATACTTGAGTAGAAGTTTTATGTGACAAAATGTGTCTAAGGCTTTAGACAAGTCTAGAAATAAGGAAGAGACTAGTTTGCTGTTATCTCTAGCTTTAGTGACAGCATCTATATAGGTTAGAAGTGCAGTGTTAGTACTATGGGAAAGACAGAAGCCATGTTTATGTGGGGGATAAGAGTTCTTCCTGCAGGAGCTAGTTTATCAATTTTTTTAATACATTTTTCAAGTATTTTGGAGGGTGATAACACTGCTATAGGTCTAAAGTTGGTAATGTCTGTTGAATTTCCTCCTTTGTGCAGAGGGATAATGTGTGACTTTTTCCAGAGGGAGAGGGAATGTGGGATTCATGGATTCACCTGTTTATAAGGATTGAGACAGGATAGGCAGTGCTATCAATTGCTATTTTAAGTTACTGGCTTGGAAGGTCATTAGCTGAAATAGAGCATGGTTTGAACCTGAGAGTAGTTTTATATAGGATATGTGCAGAGGTTTGAGGGTGAAAGTGGATGTGGTGATACATGGATGCTGGGCAGGGTTAGGATTAGATGCTGGGGAATCCTTGGTTAGAGATGCTGTACTATCTATGAAATAAGAGTTGAATTATATTGCAGTTTTGAGTGATGAGTTATTGGGCAAGGGGTTAGGTTTGAATTTATGGCCAGGATGCAGGATTTATTTAATGGCTGTCCAGAATTTTTAGGGCTGTGTTTATTATTATTCTGAAATTTACTGATATGTAATTTGCCCCTTCCCTTTTCTAAAGATCCTACCTCCATTTCTTTTATCTCCTTTACAATATGCAGTACTTCAGTTACTGTTGGTTTAGATTGGGGCAGTAGTCTTTGATATAAGAATGTAGAAACAGGCCAGCAGTGATGTGCATGTAAAACATGCAGAGCAGGCGCAGGAAGGCCTGCAGATTATAATTTGTGTAAGTTAATTGGACTGCAACATTTTCCTTCAACTTTGGAATGTACTTCGGTGCAGAGCAGGTGCAGGAAGGCCTGCAGATTATAATTTGTGTAAGTTAATTGGACTGCAACATTTTGCTTCAACTTTGGAATGCACTTCGGTGCAGAGCAGGCGCAGGAAGGCCTGCAGATTATAATTTGTGTAAGTTAATTGGACTGCAACATTTTGCTTCAACTTTGGAATGCACTTTGGTGGGTTTAATTTGCTTACATTTCTAATTTCATTGTTGGTGGCCAAGTGGTTACTTTCCCAGAGAGAAAATACGATGTTCCTGGAGTTTGTGATTTTAAACATTCGACAGTGTAGACTCACTGGTATGAAAGTCGACAAAATGGTAAGTTGAAGATATGAAGGAATATTCAGTAGCTTCTATCAGAATACTGGAAAGGAATGTACAAGGATTAGCCATTACCTGGGATTTATAAAAGTCTCCGTCTTTCTGATATTAATCTTCAGTAGACTGCCACTGTTGGCATACCCACTGAATATTCAAGGAGAATTCAAAGCCTAATAAATCAAGTCATGAAGATAAAACAGAAATCACATTTAGAAATAAATTGTATTATCAATAAAATTAAATTAAACAGCAGTACACTATACATATTCACAGAGAGTACAAGATAACACTTCCACTGTAAATAAAACATTCTATCTTTTTATGACGTGCTTTACCATGAGTTTACCATACACATAGAATTCTAAAAGTTCTTATAAATTTACCATATGCATAGTATTCTAACAGTTCTTACAAATTTACCATATGCACAGTATTCTAACAGTTCTTACAAATTTACCATATGCATAGTATTCAAACAGTTCTTACAACTTTACTATATACATAGTATTCTAACAGTTCTTACAAAAATGCAACATTCTTTTTTAAGAAAAAAATATTCATGTGCCTGGAAGTACATTTGTAATTTTTAACAGTTTAGGTAGTTAAAGTAGTCATTTCACATTGCACATTTTCTGATAATTCTGTCAGATGCTGTCTGTAGGCCATCTTGTCTGATTCTAAATTGCCATGTTCTCTGTCAAGCTCAATAAACTACAATATATATAACAACAAAACTTTACATTTGTAAACCAATAGATTTTAAAGTTTGCACACGAATCGCATACATCTCATTTGATCATATAGATGTAAGAGAAGAAAAAGAAGCAGATGATGTTTGGTAAGAGAAAACAAAGAGGATATAAAATCAGTAGACTTCCCATTGTTTAAGATCTTGAGCAAAAACTGGTCATATGTATAGATGCAGAAGAATCAGAAGCTTAGTCAGGGAGTCATAGAAAAACATTTGATCCTTACTGTTAATTATGTCATTGCCTCATCAATAAAAGTATCATGCTAACAGACCACATTCTTTGCAATCAAAAGTATATGACTTCAACAGTAACTCTTCCATCTGTCCAAACATTCAGGGAGTTGCAGGCCATATATCTGGAAACTTCATTGCAAGTCATATCCAACACAAGTGGTGTGATAACAGAACCATCTTGGCTCCTTATGGCTTTTAGTCCGGCTAGTAATCAAAGCAACATCCCTCCAACAATTAATTTTATAGTTTGTCTCTTGCTCTGAGTGTAGATGTACTTCTGGAAAAAGGCTGGTAGCCATCAATGCATCCCCCAGAGGTCAACTGACACCACTGCACCATTCTTGCCCCTTTCACACTGTTTCATGTTCACATGAATTTTTCACGTACACAACATTCTGCTACTTCACTTCTTGGCAGAGTCCATAGAATCATTTTTCCTTTACCCAGGAAATAGTGCTGCCTCATTTCAGTTTTGAAATGTCTGTTCTCTGCCTTCTACTCCTTTCTGCTCAGAGACACAACTTCATATTCTCCTCCCTTACTACAAACTCACCTCATGCCTTTTTGTTTTTCAGAACAAAACAAAAAACATATGAAGAACCTCTAATTCTGTATCCTTATCTGTCCTTTCCAAACTCCTTTGCATATTGATTATCTTTTTCTGTTTTGTGTCCTTTTTTATGGTGAGCACTGCTAAACTGCGCACTGTACCCAAATGGATAGACTAGACAGAGAGAAAGAGAGACTGTCTCTTTCTTTGATGACATTATATATTACAAAATATTGTAAACTGGATAATAAACTCTAGACTGAATGTCTCCAGAGCTTTTTAAGCAAGCTGGAGGTGCTTTCCTCTTCCTAGATTTGATGCCACTTGCTTTTCACCACAGGATCTCATTGAATCTTTTGAGCACAATCACACATTAAGTGCGATAGTTAACACTAACATTAGTGATCAAAGTGAAGATTTTATAATTCTCTGCAATTTTCACCATAACGGCATCTGTCCAGTAATCTATAGAAGTAGTATTTTCCTCATGAACAGCAATTTGCACTTCTTATGAAGTGTAACCTTATACCACTTTCTAGACTAACCCAGTAATTTGTCCTTTTTTCTTCTGTAGCATGGTTCATTGTGGTTCCATATTTTTTTGTTATCCATCACAGCTTGTTTTCAAAGTGGCTTATCAATTTAGGACTGATGAGATACTCACTGTGAGATAGCCTAGCACTGTTCCCAGCAGTCTCCCCCACTTAATGAATCATGGAGCAAGCATTTCCCTTCAGCTTCAGCCATCTGCTCTGTATCTGTCAGCTAGTCTGTGAACCACCTCCTTGCCTCATTCCTCTTTGCATTACCCTTACCCGAGTGAAGGTCAGTAATGTGATTGACAGATCACTCAAACCAGTTTTTACTATGGATTAAACTGAAGCAAAAGCTGAGAATAGCATTAAAATATATTCCATGCAGTAGGAAGAACCTGATTTCCATATAATTTATATGATCAGCTCCAACATTATCACAATTAAATGTATCTGTCACTCCCTCTCTTTCTGTATCAAAGTGTAGTAACAATTGAGTCCCAGTTTATTTTACAAAACTGCAATTTCAGCAGTATTAAAATTATTTGCACTGAGTAACTTGGGTTTCTATCAACATAACAGATATTCCCATAGCTTCAGTGCTAATGTACAGCAATGGTGTACTGGGAAAATCCTTTTTTTAGTGACAAGCAACTGGAACTGCAAGATCTATTACTAAATGTGTAAATGTATTAATTACCTGCAGAAGCAGCTAAAGCTGTACAAAATTACATAATGGTTCATTTTATGAAAATTTCAGTTCCCTTTACCTTCATGCCATCATTTTTTTAATTCAAGAATACAAATGTATCAAGCCAATTATTTCCTAACTCTTTCTGAAAAAGTAGGGAAAAAGTTTGTGAATTAAAATGACCAGGGAAAAATGGAGAATGGTATAAGAATTAAAAGAAGGTATTATGTTATGTATAAAAATGACAGAAATTGGTAAATATTGTCATTTTGTCTGCAGAAAGTTATTTGAAAATATTTATTTAACTTTCTTAAAGAGAAAGAAAATTAATGACTGCTTGAAGGAAGCCCCAGAGAGCAGCATTAGTCTAACATGAAATGGTTACTGCAATTAAAAAAGAAGAGTATTCACTGAAAAATACAAGTAAAATCATAGTATAGGAACTCAGGGTATTTATTTTTACTGTAACTTAAAGACACAGAAATCTATTGAACATGCAGTAGGAAGACCAGAATTCATGGTTCAGTTTATATTATAAAAACTAAGACTAACTAATGGATCACAATTTACAACCATACATAAATAGTTATCTTCCAGTTTATGGGACTCTCATCACCAGTTAACAAGGTTCAAAGGTTTTCAATGGAAGTCCCAATATACAGTTGTCATTTTAAATGTATTAAGTTTTTGTATTCCAGTTTATATTGGTTTGTCTTGTACTTGGACTTAGTATTGGCAAAGGATTTCCTATAGGATATGCTAGTTTTTGCTAGACTTTAAAAAAAATTAGAGGAAGTTGACCGCATATTTTCTGTTCTGGATGTCCTTCCTGAACATAACAATTATGGAATATCAGTGGTAATGTACTTAAATCAGAGGGGCTCTATAATGCGGATCTATTGGGGTAGTACCCTGCTTACCCTATTCATGTGATTCCACCAAGATTGTATATGAAGTGACAATCAGACAAGCACCTTTATGTATATTATAGTATTTTAGATATATAAGACATAAACAAATTAGAAATCCAAGAGCTGTGCATTCTTCAAATGTGCTTAAGCTTGACTTATGTATCAGCTGCCAAAATGACTCAGTGGTAGGAGAAGGAAAACAGTATCGTAAAGAAGCATGGCTTATGTTGAAATATGACATATTGAACCCTAATAATCACAATAAGGACATACTGTTGAAAATATTTATCTGATGATTTAGGTTCTTGTAAGTATTTCTGAAAATTTGATTTTAACATTCATCAGAATAGTTAAATGGCTGTTCATTGAAGAGATTAAGAAAAAAAATGTTGAAGTTAATGAGGAAATGTTTAATGGCTGGATGAGCAATTAATGGTTTGAGTTATAAAATCCAGCAAATATAATGCGACACCTAAAGTTTAAATGATGATAGTTAGGTACCAGCTATTAAAGAAAAAAATAAAAGGAAGAAGCTGCATATGTCCTTTTTTCACTTCGTGGTCATAAAAGTTACCTGAAGAGTGGTTGTTGTTACGAAAAATGAATGAGTTTATTTGGCAGAACTGACAAGGAGATCTGCAGTTTTTTTCATATTTGGGAACATATGACCTCTTCTTCATTCTATTTTTTTCTATATAGTCAGCATCAGGGTAACATGGTAGCAGTTCCTAGGACTGTTCTTTGATGACTTATGTGCAAATAAATGGCATTTGGAAATTTCTGCTATGTGCAGATATATTTTTCCTGCAAGACTTCAACAAGACTTGCAATGGAACAGTTATTATTTGTTCCAGCTCATTAGGAATCTTTTGGTGTTTGTTGATCGGAGTAGGTGCTTTGTCATCTCAGAAGTGCTGCACTTTCCCCAAGACCTGTTCATTTTTCATCTTTCTTTCTTTCCCTTTCTGTCCGTTGCTATTTATTGATGCTATTGTTTCCTCCCCATTTTGTGATAATTCCCCACAATCATCACTGATAACATGAAGTGAAAGTTGATATGCAATGTTTTCATTTATCTTGTAAGTGGGGTTTGTTATGCTCACGTATGTGTTGATCACCTCTGAAATATTTCACATTTCCCTTGTGTATCTCAAGAGAGTCTAAAACCCAGTCTTGATATTGGGCACACATTCCCTTTCCTTAGCCATTTTTGCTAACTTCCCCTTTAAAGATGATCATCTTCTGTATTCACCATCTATAGGCAACTCTCTTGTCCTGCTGTACCCTGGCCAGTTTCTTGGTAAATCCCAGTTTCGTCTTCCACCCTTCCTCCTTGGTTGCTTATCGTATAAGTGTCTATATGTCCACTAATCCATTGAGTATTCTGTATTCTTCCCTTATAAGGCCCATTATTGAGTACAACGCCCCATTCGGCATGTACCTCGCAAAGCACATGCAGCAGCTGGCGAGACCACAGAGGTTCCTCACCAGTAGAATCCAGGGCCTCAAAAATCTACCATACACAGATAGGCTTAAAATCCCTATCCCTCTACTCTGTTTCATACAGACTCCTCAGAGGTGACCTCTGTCTGGCATACAAGGTGATCTTGGACCCTGCCTTGATGGGACTGCTGCATATCTACAAGTCAAGCTCTACTCGAGTAAGCCACACATGCGGCCTCAACCTAGTCTGTGACATCAATAGGACTTGCTGGCAGGGTAGATTTGTGTCCCAGAGACTCTCCCATCTATGGAATAGACTCCCTCTCCATGTCAAGCAGAGTACCTCTTTACCCCTTTTTAAATGCAATCTGGATAACTGGATGGGAAACAGAAAATACATCCCTGAAATTCCATCTTTGTCCCTGCTGGACAGGGGCATTGGGTGCTGATTTGTCTATGCATGGGCTAAACTCCTGGCTAGGCTTATAAGGGCCTCAGGGCCAATAGCCTAGTAACTTCCTATGATCCTATGAGTAACTGTGTCCAAGTAGTTTTCATTATGCCTTCCCAACTTATCATTACATGGATCTCTACAAACAACATATTCATGTCCACCATATGACATATAGGAGAGTTAAAATAGTCATCTATTTCTCTGGACTCACTCACAAACTAGGATTCTATCATTATCTGCGACTACCATCCAGTGCCCCTACCCCTATTCCCAGGATACCTTTACAATATTTCAGAGCCAGAGCTAGGATATTCTTTTATGTGTTTAGTTTCTATATCCTTTGGTCCATTTATGGATGCCAGCACTGTACATTCCACAGCAAAAATCTTGCTATGGAATTTTGAACCCCAAACACTGAAAATGTCCTTTCCTTTTTAGTTTATCACTCTTGTAGCCCTTTGAGATTCTTATCCCTCTTTCCATGTTTGCTAGATTTGCAGTAAACTGTTGTAAGATTCCAGGGTGTTACTTTTGTCCTCATATATTGCCATGTCCAGAAACTTAACCCATGGTCCTGTCTGCCACCTTTTTCTTCCATCTTTCATTGAGTTCTATCCCTAATATATGCCAACATCCTTCCCACACTTATGGCTATTAGGGTCTAAAGATTACAAAATACTGTTTTATATAAAACAAATGCAAGTCCTTAAATGTCCTTTTCAGTACCTCCCTCTTGTTGAAAAGACTGTCCTCACTGGGGTCATTGAACTTTAGTTTATATGCTAAGAAGCAATCTAGCAGCATCTGATGAAGTTTTCTAGAAATTACTTTATGCACGTTTACATGATGCACATTTTTTTTCTTTTTGAGACACTGTTTCCAAGTTTGCTTTTGCTCTTCTTTTTCTATTTAAATTAATAGAAGAGCTTCGCTTCTGTTTTCCTTACAGAAGGATATTGTGAAAGAGCACTTGGGTGTAGTTTTAGTTTCTAAGTTGCACTTGCTTTGAAGTACAAGGGCCTTGTGTAACTTTTGTGTTTGTTCCCTGTCAGGGGGTGTAACAATGACATGCTGCTATATATGCAGAGGGAACCCGGACACTTGCGCAAATTTAACTTTCACCGAAAGTCAAATTCACGCTCACACATACCCGAAATTGCTGTTCATCGAAGTAGCAATTTTGGGTATGTGTGAGTGGTGTGCCGGTAGCACTGCAGTGCGAGTAAGGGAATATTCCTTTACTCCACTGTAGTGCGACCTTGGAGTGAGAATATTTAAGTAGGGGGGGTGTGGTGTGGGGGGCACAGCCCTCCACATTAGGGGGTGCAGGGGGGTGAAGCCCCCCCCGCAAAAACATTTAATTAGCGTTTTTTTCACAGTTTAATGGAAGCACTTTTTCGATTAAAGTGCTTTCATTAAACTGTGATTGGTATATATGGATTCGGACACTTGCTTTTTCGAGCAAGTGTCCCAGATCCATGCAGAGATAGAGGTGTAAGTGCAAAAGCTGCCCCCACAGGGGTGATGCCTGGGTAGGCTTACCACATGTAAAATGATGCTCAAATAAGTAATATTCGTAGGTTATGACAGCTGTAAGTTGCACACTTAAAATTAGCTTGTTTCCTTGTGAAAGATTACAGCTTTTATTTGTTACCTGTTTTAACCCTAAATCTAGTAGCCACAGCCACCCAGCAATGAGGATGAATATGCTAAGGGATATGATTTACAACATTTGCCTTATATCAAAATGACAATATCTACTGGATTGAAATAATTTTGTTCTAGGTACATGGGCTCTACTATAAAACATTTTGAGAATTTGTGTAACATAAATCCAAAGCATGAAAGAATGGAATGTTCACTTTACTATTTTCACTTGTATAGCATTACACATCATAAAGATGTGCTGATGATGTTCCATCTTTAAAGAATTATAGCTGTATGGTTAAAGGTCTGTATCTTACTGTGTGTGTGTGTGTGTGTGTGTGTGTGTGTGTGTGTGTGTGTGTGTGTGTGTGTGTAGATACATTCACTTAAAGAGAAAGTATAATATGACCAACATTATTCTGGTCATGGCATTCAAACCTCTCCTATGTCTATGTGCAGCAGTTAGAGGGTAGCAACATGTCTTCCTTTCTATAAGAGAGCCTGCCACTGGGTTTTTGTTTTAGCGAGGTGTGGCAGTTTCTTATCATCTCGTATGATGTTGTCCAATACTCTTCTTCTGTGGTTGATTCATATATTGTTACTAAGCTAACAACCCCCCGGGGGGGGGGGGCATTTCTAAGCCTAGCCAAGTTTTCCCAAAAGAATAATGATGTCCTGTTTCTGAATAGGACATTGAGAGCCAGGCATTTATAAGCTACCTCTGTCCATAAGGGACATGGGTGCCAGGCCCAGTATAAATTTCCTGTTCCTCATCCACTGGTCTAGGTTACACTTAAACTGGGTAATAGACAAACTTAACTTCACATGGATGGAAAGACTGTTCTATAGGAGGGGCAGTCTCTGGGAGGCATATCTGTCTCTCCAGCTAGTCACAGACAAAATTCAGGTCCCTAGACCTTACGTTTCTGGTAATCCTTGATTTACGAATATGTAGGAGATTCATAAGTGTGGGGTTTGCAGATGCCTGGTAAGTCAGGCATAGATCACCCCTCAGCAATCTATAGGAGACTGAGTAGAGGGAAAGGACTTTAAGATGCTCTGCATGAGGCAGGTTTGTTACACCTTGCATTCTTTTTGCAAGGAACCTTTGAGGTAATTCTAGTTGCTGCACATGCCTGGTCAGGTACATACCAAAAGAAGCACTGTACTCTCTGATTGATCTGATAAGGGCAGAATATAGTGGGATAATGACCTCTTTGAACCTAGATGACATGCCTTTACTTATAAGTTGTGCAACATATAAAGATTTCCTCACCATTGTGGCCACATGGTGATCGATGGTAAGGCTGCTGTCTACGTGCAACCCAGATCCCTGACCACTGGGTTACTCTTAGGGGTGGATTATCAACAGGGTAATTAGCCGGGATGGTTGATTTCCCAAAGGGTACAATTATGCATTTCTTAGCATTGAGTTTAAGACTGTGGCCTTGGCACCATTTCTTAGTCAGAGATGGACCTTTTTGAAGAATGCTAGTGTCTGCAGGGTATTCAGTGATGAGCGCAATCTGCTGTCATCTACAGATTTAGACAGCCATAAAGCATTTGCTTAAATTTAAATAAATAGATCTCTAAAAGTAACAGGCCCAGTACAGAGCCCTGGGGGGACTCCGTTAGTGACTGGCATCTTCTTGATTCAGATGGCCTCACCTATTTTAACCTCCTGGGTCCTATCAGTGGGCCAGCTGGCTATCCAGTGGGTAATGACAGAACAGTGGAAATGTTTTCTGAACCAGATACGAATACACTACATAAATAAGACAGGGTGTGGGCAATGAATTTCCTACTGGAAGGACTCAAGTCCTTGAAGAACAAGTACCTGTATGAATCTGCCATAAGTTCATGCTGGTGTCAATGATTTGAGGTATACCTGTCTGGATTGTATGAATAAAGACATGATGGAGCTCTTAGACTATTTGTCCAAGGCATGTATGAGCCTAGCATTGAGCAACATTCTACCTTCTCCAAGGATGATGCCACAATATAAACAAAAATAACTGACTTCAATAACTGGCTTAGTTTTTGATGTCATTCAAAGGGGTCCAATATTTGTCAGCCTGGAAGGATATGATCCGAAGACCACTCTGCTTCACCAGGGATGGCCTGCATCTATCCCCTTTAGGGTTCTGATTATCGGCAAAGACATTGTCCATCCCCATAGTGCCTTTTTAGGAAATGCCAACCTGATAAACCTACCAGCATAACAAAACAAATGAAGGAAAATATGAAGGAGTTACTGATTAATGATATGAGCCTGAACAAGAAACTCTACTCCTTACAAGCCCTTCTCATCCTGGAAGACACTGACATCTGTGTAGTGAGTGAGACATGGTTTAAAATGGCAGAAAGCACTCCACCTCTGCAGAGCTATAACGTTTTCTACATGCTTAGGCCAGCTACTGAAAAGGAGGGGAAAAATATGGAGGTATCTCAGTCTACATCCAGAAGTGGCTCACATCAAGGCTGGTAAAGCAGCATGATGCACTACAGCTTCTTCATGTCCAAATTACCATCAGAGGTCCCATACCATATATTAGCTAGCTATAGAATTCTCTGTATGACAAAAGAAAGTCACAACACCTAACTACAGGAACTACAATTAGTATTAAATCCAGTATAATTTTCCTATATGATCTAAACTATCCAACCATAGACTGGGATTCCTACACTGCTGTTAGTGCATAAGTACAGAGATTCCTGGACTTTCTCAATTCAAATGCCCAGGAACAATTAGAGTACCCACTAGGGGAAATAACATTTTGGATCTTGTCCCTGAGTAATATGGAAGCATCTTGCACCATCCCTTGGTATCTTCATAATTTGCCAGGTCCACCCATAAAGCAATTTCCTTTGAAATAAAACTGAAACCAGAGGTCCCTTCCACCTAGGGTACCTTTAAAATGTATTTAATACAAACTATCTACTCCTAAGTGATACACTAGCAAGCTTCAAATCCCCACCAAACACAGTTAACTCCACTGAATATGCAGAAATGTATACTACCACACTATATCAGCATGTAAACAGCTGCATAGATGCAGATGTATCCCAAAGGAACAACTGCACAGAAAGCCCCAGGAACAAACCCATGTGGAGGAACTATAACATCAACAAGCTTTATAATAAAAGGAAAAGAATTTTGATCAAAAGTAAGATTAATTCATAGAACGTTAGTGCCCTTGTCACTGAAATAAACAAACAACTCAGGAGCTTAATAAAATTCACCACATGCAAGTCTGAGGCTAAAATAACTATCCAAGCCAAAGACAAACACAAGGCATTTTTTAGTTATGTTCGTAGTCTCAAATGCACAATGCAGCAATGAGCTGAGCTTATTGTGAACAATGTTACTTACTCTGAGGCTGAAGATATAGGGAAACTAATGGTTGATAAATTTAGCTCTAAATTTACCCCTCTCTTCCCTCTGTCTGCCCCTCAAGATATACTTGAAACCACCTCCAACTAACACATAAGACCAAGTCCTAAAAGTGCTATCAAATGCTAAAAATACTACATCAGTAGGTCCTGACAATATCCCTGAAAACATCTTAAATAGCATGAAGTATGATTTAGCCACAATCCTAACAACACTGTTTAATCTCGGCCTCCATACAGGTTTTGTACTAAGTGAATGGAGAACAGCTACAGTCAATTCCCTGCATAAGGGAGGACTTTCCACAGACCCAGGCAATTACAGACCCATAAGTTTGAACAGCTACATATGGAAAGCCATGGAAAGACTTTCATGGAATTAATCATTCAGGACATAGGGAGCCTCCAAACACCGGACCAGTCACAGTTTGGATTCTTCAATGGAAGGTCATGCTTTCTCTACCAGGTGGATTTTTTTTTGAAAAAGTTGTCAAAGCAATGGATGAAGGGCAAAATGGTACATACTGCATACCTCAATCTGTCCAAAGCATTTGACACAATTCCCCACATAGTAGAAAAGCTAAATAAACTGTGAATAAACCTCTTTGTCAACCATTGGATTGCCAACTGGCTCACAGATAGGATGCAGAAAGTTAAAACAGAGGAAGTTACCTCCACATCATAGAGACCAGTCACCAGCGGAGTCCCCCAGAGTTCTGTGCTGAGATTTCTCCTGTTTGGCATCTACTTTAATGAAGTAAAAGTCAATACCTAAGGGCTCTGTCTGACTAAATTTGCAGATGACTGCAAGCTAGGAGGAGTCACTGAATCCTCAAATGACTTAGCTGTCCTGCAGAAAGTTTTGTGTCAAATAAATAATTGGTGCCCAAATAATGGACCAAAACTTAAAGCCAAAAAAGGCATTATTGTAACCTTTTGGAGGTTATCTACCTCAGGGAACTACCAATTTGACAATATGACCCCAAGCTTTGACCCAGTTGTTCGAGATTTTGGAACTTTTGTGGACAGTGAAATAACTTCTAACCAACATTTGTCTATTGTTGTGAAAACAGCCCTTCTGTATTTTACAGCTTATAAATAAAGGGATTGTGTGTAGACCTAGGGCTGTCACTGTCCCACTTTACTCAGCCCTCATTAGACCAGTCATTGAATATAATGTCCACTTTGGCATGTATCTGTCCAAAGACAGGCAGTAACTAGAATGCCACAGAAATACATTGATAAAAGGCCTAAACAACATGGCCTAACATGGACCGTCTCAAAACCCTATCCTACAGACTGCTAAGAGGTGACCTGTGTGTGGCTTAAAAGGCATCCTCCATCCCATTACTGATGGATTTACTGCACATCAGCAAGTCAATCCAACCATCCATCCACAATCCCTCTTTCTCATTTTTGCACATGGGGTCTGGGTGCCACTTTAACTGTGACAGTCATCTAGAGCCAAGGTTTACGCTTCTGGGTGGCTAGCCCTGCCACTCTTGTTCTTCCACACCACACACTCGCATGCACACTCACACCTATGGCTAATTCAGGGTGTCCACTTCACCTTCTGCATGTCTTTGGAGTGTGGGATGAAACTGGAGCACCTGGAGAAAACCCACGTGAACACAGGGAGGACATACAGACACTTCACAGAAGGCATCCCAGAGGAGAATCTAACTCTTGCTATGAGGTGACAACACTAGACTCTGCACCACTCTGCTGCCCTACATCAGCAAGTCAAATGACATCAGAAATAATTGGTCTAGGGATCTTAACCTCTTCTGCAACATCAACAGAATGATATGGAGGAACAGATATATCTTGCAGAGGATACTGCTGTTGTGGAACAGATTCCCCAGCCACATAAAACAAAGTTCATCCATGTCAATTTTGAAGCACAATTTAGATCTATGGATGGGAAACAGAAAATGTACCCCAAGACTGCCCCATGTACTACTAATGGACAGAGAAAGCTTCTAAATGCTTTAATCCCAGTTATTCTTATTTGGGGTAATATATAATTATTGACCATAGGATGAGTAACCAAATGGGATAGGTTATTTTGAGCATAAGAAGGGAAATTGGCTAGGTTTAAAATGGTCCAGAGTGGCAGTTAGACTTGCCTATGAACCTATAAAAAGACTGTAAGTACTCAACACTTCTATGGTACATCTGGGTTATTCTAATAGTTGCATGCAAGAAAATTTTATTGTTAACTTCTGGTTATATTAGTACATTTGTAAATATAGGTAAACTGTGCTGAAGGATTTAAGACAGTTGTTACCAGTATATTTTTCTATTCAATAAATAGAGAGAAAATAAAGAAGAGAACAATATAAAGAGAGTAAAGAAAATAGGAGATGGTGAATGAACATTTGAATTTAAGACTTTTATTTGAATGCACATATAACCCTCCAAGGTTATTCTGCATTGCTGCTGTTTCTGTATAGTGCTAAATATCTAGGAGTTACAGTTTATATTTTATGGTATCCACCTGAGCAGAATACAAGTACTTCCTTTTTCTTATGAATAAGGAGAGGATGGTTGGTACACAGATGCTGATGCTGAACCAGTGAAAAAGAGCAGGTCTGAAATCAGGAAGAGTTCAAGGGAAGAAGGGACAAAGAACGACAAGATGGAAATTGAGGGAATTGTGGTCATTGCTGCATAACAGATTTGGATAAAAAGGGATTTATCCTAGAGAGTCAGGAAGAAGCAGGGCAAAAGACTATTACCCAAAGCTTCAATTGAATGAGAGTGATGGAATAAAGGTATCAAAATAACAGCAGGAGCCATAAAAATGAGGCGATGATTACTGATAAATGTGAGGCGGTTATGATGGCTTAATTGGAAGTACTGATCACTTCAGAAGGCTTAAAATCTAATTCTATTACTAGGCAACCTGTCCAAAATGATGGACAGTTTTAAGAATACGTGACATGTGGGATCTGTGATGAATTATTTCTCATGATTCCCTCACTGTAAGTAGTTTAGCTGTGTTTAGGGATACACACTGAGTGACTTAGGTAAGGAGGGGGGCATATTTTTGATTAGTAAGGCAAGCAAGAAGTAGTAGTAGTAGGCAAAGAAAAATGGAAAGAACAAGCTAAGTTATCCCTCGATATACTAAGAATATTAAATAATGATGAAGTAGCTACACAGATAATAATAATACTGGGGCATATCTTGGAGTTAAGAGAGGAAATAGATGCAGTCAGCATTTCTCTACATGCATTCAATGAAAATTACTAGGATACAGAAGGAAAGTGGGTTAAGAAACACAGCTGCTGAGATTTCAAAGTATGTGAATATGACAAACGGAGGCAATTAAATAAGGTAAGAGAAATTTGTTGAAAGAGAGAAGAGAAATCAGGAATAAACATGGATTTGATTTTAACACCTAATAGACACATATCTGCTGGGGGGGTTGAGAGCAAGACTGTAGAATGGATTTAATAAAGAGAAAGCCACAATAAAAGGGTCTGCCTCAGTAAAGCTGACAAAATATATTAGCACTGGCCCAGGTACAGATGGTAAGGCAAAGACAATATTTCTCACTCTGAATGGGTTAGTCGTAGGAAAATGAACTTGTAAAAAGAGAGGTCAGGAAAGAATGAATAAAATTAAAGCATATAGGAAGAGTGAGGAACTGAAACCGGTCTACAAATTGATAAATTACTTTTAGTATGAAACGTCTCATTCAAAATGTTATAAAATGGTTCAGAAAAATGATGAAGAAGAAATACATTTTTATATTTTTCTTTGGAAAAATACATAGGAAGGAGTGAATTCTTAAAGTCTTTTGATAATGAAAAATTTAAATATAGCAAGCCCCATTGCAAAAATGTTGATATTTTACAAGAAAAGAGAATTGCTTTTTTTTTAAATAATGGAAAACTTATTCTGCATAGATACTCCTAAACAACTACAGAAGAGTAGAAAAAAGTCAGATATTTACATTTAGTTGACAATATTTGGTGCATACAAAAGAGGGACATACTCTAAGAATGACCTTGTGAATTAATTTAACAAAACTTATATAAGAAAGATGACAAACGTTGCATGCAACAAAAACTAGAGCTTAAAAAATGGATAGATATGCCCAGTCATATTAAGCAGGTACATATTTTGGTAGAGAGACGAGATAGAACTACTTCTGGTAACTTCTGTATTGATAGGGCTGGTTTATATTTGATATCATAACATAGGGGCACATACTGCCTGTTTAAAGGAGAATAACTTCATAATGGCTACCTACCCAGAAACACTGAGTGATGTGCTTCGGAATGTCCCTAGATGGGACAGTGTAGTGTAAAATAGGCCAATAAACAGTGAGACCAGTATTTATTTATTTTTTTTTTTGGAGTTCACTGCTACACTGGACCTCATATGTTGTTTATGCTTCCATGGAACTACAGGAAAAGATCGTAACTGTGGAGAGGCACTTGGTGGAGTCATTATTTTTTGTAATCAAGAACAGTTAAAGGAGCTTCATTTACATTAGTAACTGAAGTGAGCTGTTAATGTCTGAAATATATGACAATAAATGTGCATTTACCCTCAAGTCTGAGTCCACGTTAAATATGTCATGTGACAAAGATGTAGAAAATCTATGATAACCCTAACACTGGATAATGAAGTAGAGGATATTTTCATAAGGGGTGATCTAAATGTAAGAGCAGCAGCACGGGATAGGTTAAAGTCAAACTCCTATGCAGAGAGTAAGATGAAGAATGTTAAACTTGAGTAACACAGAATCCTGTTTTGAATCAAAGGAGGATCACGTTTATTTTTATGACAGAAATATGTAGTAGATATTTGGATCATTACTAATAAAACTGGATTTATTTTGAATCATCTTACTTCGAAAGGACCCTTTCATTCTGCACGCGCACATACACACACACACACATATATATATATATATATATATATATATATATATATATATTTTATATATATATATATATATATATATATATATATAGATACACACACACACACACACACACACACATATATATATATATATATATATATATATATATATATATATATATATATATATAGATACACACACACACACACAGTGGGTTTCTGATCACAATGAATATATTATGTATTTGACACATGTATTCCAAGAAATTCACTTGGAGACTGAAGCAAAGAAAAACTTAGCCATAATTCTTTGTAGTGTACAGACCTTTATATGCTCCCTGTACTAATAGTTACAGAAAAAAGTGTAGGCTTGTGAAGTGCTTTGTAGTTTTGAAAACCTTAACACACTTAGAGCTGCCACAGAGATAGCTCACAGAAGTGAAACATTACTCTGAGGAATTAATAGCTTTAAAATCTGTTACATACTTTACTCTGCCTCTCTTTTTTGTTTAGAAGTGTGGCAAAGTGGAGTACCCAACATATTTTAAAGCTAGTTTAGTTTCTGCCTCTCTTCTGTGATGGCTGTCAGAGGCCGTTGTTAAGCTCTAGTATGACAGTACAGAATAACAGTTCTTAGAGGTGCTTAACAAAAGATAGCTATGGACTTTTGTACTCTAGGAAACTTGCTTAATAAGCATGCCTCTTTTTTTCCTAACCAGGATGCTTTAGATACCACTTGGTGTTACTGATACATATAGAACAACTTTGGTGTGTGCTTTGTTTTTATATGATTTTAACTTGTCAGAAATCATGCAGGATTAAATGTTTATTATTTCCATAAAAAGTAAAAACAAAATACCTGGAATGGATAGTATACATGCTGCTATTTTGGGCAGAGATTTTTGTATCTCTGTTATCTGCTGGATAACTGATTTATCTTTAATGACAAGGTAACTTAATTATGCCAATACTAAAAATATGGTACTGCTATACAGTAGAAGTGCTCACTGAACATTTTAACATGGTAGAATAACTAGATCACTGAAAGAGATTAATTGGGGTTTCTAGATACTTGTTCAATTTGGTTTCATAGATAGCTAAACAGGCTTGTCTTTCTTAATCTTTTCCCATCTGGTGGATAAACATGCAGCCATTAAGAATGGCAAATCATATACACTCTTTGTGGATATTTTATCATATATCGGTAACATAAGCAGATATATTTTATGGGAAGTAGATAAGTAGAGCATTAGTAAGTGAAGGCCACAATCCTAGGATCCTATACAGTAGAATATCAAAATGCTGAAGACCATAGTGTCAAACTTCTGAACTTGCCTTCCTCCCACATGACCCATGTTAGGCCTTGTTCCTGAGTTTACACTGGAAAGGATATTCTTTCTTCAGTGTTTTGGTCTTTAAAATTACGGTCCTGGGATTGTAATGTTCAAGACTGTGGGCTTCAGGATTGTGGTAGTAAAGTGTGTGTGTGTGTGTGTGTGTGTGTGTGTGTGTGTGTGTGTGTGTAAATAATGAAGGGAATTTATTATTATTTGGGGATAACCTTCATGATTAATGACTGGTATACCCAAAGTATACAAAAATAGTTATTTCTGAAGAAAATATTGAAATGGAAAATTGTTAGTGGGTTGTATATGTGCTGTAGGTGATTTATTCAAGTTTCCACATTGTTCACAATGGAGATATGGAGACAAGGTAGAAGGATGAATTTCATAAACTCCAGTAGACATTTCATAAAAAAGCTTCTCAGACTACCTCAGCCTTTTCCTAATGTTTACCCATATTATGAAATATGTTTGCCTGAAATGATTAAATCTAGTGAGCTGTATAGCAATATGCCATGTAGCACAACATGATTACATTTGTGATTCTGGCATGATACAAATTCTAGACTGAAGGAAAGTAGGATTTACAATTTATTTCTGCTATGGGGAAGTAAAGACGCTAAAAAAGATTGAAGTGATTGCACTCTGGAACCTTTGGGTAGTGGATACATCTAGCCTACAAGTATCATGAATTAATAAAAGAAGGGAAATGCTCTTAAACTATAGGTATGCAGAAATATTTGTAGAGCATTTATTGGGCTTGATATTCCCACTGAACTAGTGAAATGGTATAATATGGCATAGTGCTTGTTGAAGCTGAGATACAAATATGACTTATTTAATAATTAAATGTATGATAATGAAGAAAATGAGTTAGCTGTTTATGCAGAAATTTCTAGCCAGAAGCTTTGCTACATGTAATCTCTTTAATATACTATGTTCTATGAAGCAAGGAAGACTTTTTACAAAAGATTGGGAATACTTTGTTAATGCAAAAATTGATATGCAGAAGTCTTAAGGGCAGTGTTTACTGATTTGCTAGGTAAAAACCTGGGTTTGTTAGAAAAAACAGAATGCATTAGTGGTTAAAGTGCTTACATTTACAGTTATTGCTTGTGTTAACACAGGTGATGGAATCTGAAATGGACAATTAATTGTTTATAAGTTTGCTGTGGTATACTTAGGCAGTATTATTGTTTTGTTTACGTGGACTCAACAACAACATATTAAAATATATGACATATATACAAAAACTTAATTGAAGCTAATGAAATCTGTTGGCATTTGTCTGAAGTGCAGAACAATTATGGTGTGCCTGGAACAGTAACTCACATGGCCTACTGATAACTTAGGGCAGCAGACCAACGATTAAGTCATTTCTTCTTCTTTTACTAGAAGACTGTATAATGCCCTGACTAGAATGAGCTTTGTGTGATGCCAAGGCTTTAAACCAAACAAGAATGGCTAACAGATGTGTTTGTTTTGAAAAAGGCCTTATTTTACTAGGTTCTTACAAAATTTCCCAAAATGACATGTACAATCATGACTGTAATTTGGGATGGGGTCCTGCTCTAGGCTTAGGCTTTTCTTCATAGGTTGTTACTAGGCTAATGACCACTAGGGTCCTTACAAGCTTAGCTGCTCACACCAAACCATTTGGATCCTGAGTATCGTGGGTGTCTGTATGGGGGTGAGGGCGCATGTTAGTAGGGAGGCATCTAAGGATTTGTAAAGAAGGGTGTTAGGATAATACTTTTCTTACTGATGGCCTCTGTCCATAATGGACATGGAGGCTGGACCAGGGTTAAATTTACAATTTCCCATCCTGTTGTCAAGGTTTTAAATGTATTCTCCTCAATGGAAAAGGACACAGCACATTTGACATTGAGGTATTACTTACTTGTTGCAATCCCCCTACACACACACACACACACACACACACACACACACACACACACACACACACACACAAAGTTCTCTACGGTGAGAATTGAACCTCCTACTTCTCTAGTTACACAATCTACAGAACACACTATTAGTCACAAGCCCCACAGAAGAAGTCCTTCAGAAAGAGGTTGTAGCACTTGCATTATTTTAGTTCGTCTTTCTTACAAAAAAGTGAGGTCAACATTTCCCTGTTGGAAGCATGAATCAGTCAAAAGAATGAATGGAAATAAATGCAAAGAGTTTCAGCCCTACTAAGGATAAAATCATATGTAAGCACAAGATTCTGCAAACATATTGTTATTCACAAGTGTTAGTTATCACAAGCAAAGGCATTTTGTAGTGGAGCAAAATAAATGCTAATGATTTCTCATTTAAGTAACTTTCTTCATTTAATGCACATGAAAAAGCTGTGATTCTTAATTTCATTCATTTGCTAACTGGGTAAGCCCACTAGGTATAGGTGCTTCCTTTCAAAAGTGATCAATAATAATATCTGGTTAAGTGACTAGGTCAGAGTCATCCAACGTGCAAATAGAGAGTGAAAGAATCAAACCTAGGATTATAAGATTAAGCTCATGACCTTAATCAGGTGTGTGGTAATACCAGACATGCATTTCTGTAAACTATGTTCCTTGTCAATAGACAGATAAAACACTTTTCAGCTGTCCACTAAAATACACAGTGAGGCAGTCTATGCTTCTTGACTTCTATTAATTATAAAGTTTGATACTTTTTAACTTGTATTAGTAGTAAATGTCTATAAAATGGGAACTTCTTCTTGGATATCTTGACTAGACAGTAACTGTTCTTCTTAGATGGTAAGGTTTAATTCCTACTCATTGCTTTTAGAGCAGTGACAGGGAGCTCACAGCATCCATTGAGTTTTGCAGCAAAATGTTTTCCACCGAGGATAAGTCCACAAAGGCAGCAGAGTCTTAGAGATCATTCACATAATGTTAAGAATCCATTTGACTGAAATTCAGTCCAATCTTTCACTGAGGTGCTTCTGAAGGAACCTGTATAGAGGGGAAAATATATATATGTATAATACAGACACAAAAGTAATGTTAATGACATGTTCCATAGCACAGATAACAAAGCAAGACTATACAATCGGCAACCCTTTTAAGTTAGAGTAACTGTACCACAAGTGAAATAAATGTATTGTTTATTCATTTTTAGGTAAAACAGATAGAGCCAGATTCAATAAAGCCTATACTAAGTGTACACAGTATGTATTCAATAAAATTCTTATCACATTTTTGTGCTTTCTAGTCACTCAGAAGGATCACACTAAGTGTACATGTAGTCTAAATTTTGAGGTAACCTTTATGAATCTCTGACAATATTATTTAAAGCTGCAAGAATATCAGTAGGAAAACTAAAATTAGGAGGAAGAAGGTCTGTGTTATGTCTCTGTTGTCTGTTCACTCAGAATGGTGTACACTTAGTGTAGGCTTTATTGAATCTGGCCCATAATCTTTTGTCAGAATTAATAATGAGAAGCAACCAACACAAACAATAAAAGCTACTCAAAGCCATCATACTTACCCTTAATCAGGTGAAAACAAATTCACTGATTCCAGAAAGCACCACTCTTTTGTTGGGTATTTCACAAGTAAAGTGTTACAGTTTGCTATACCTCCTCATTCCCTGATAGTGTTAACATGGAAATGAATACATGCAGAGTACCTGATCAGTCTAACCAAACAAGTCCATGTCTGGGCAATTGTCCTGTAAGGATATGGAGAAAAATCTGGCATGTGAGGGAGAACCACTGACACAAGGTCATAAGCTCCCTAGTAATATATTGGTGTTCTGTGGTCTGCATTTCTAATCTAATTAAAATAAAATTGTCCAATAATATTCAAGGATGCATTGCTAGCACCACATTTTGGCCTCACACTTTCACTAAGCACTTCAGCCTTTGTCTTGGGTAGCTTCCCAGAATGTGACTACATAAATGGCCATCATAGAATGTGATGCTTCTGGACAGATTTACAGGCTCAGAATCAGAGCTGGATCTGTCACTAGATGATCTAGGCAGTCACCTAAGGCTCACTAGCCATGAAGGGGGGCCAAATGTCTGGGGGTTGCCACAAAAACTTACATTTCTTCTTTAAGAACACGCTTTGCATTTGTTACATTGCTTCTTTAAGGATACATGCAGAGTGTATCCTTAGTAGCATCTGTATGTATGCCTTTAATATGACACATGCACATTCAAATTGAAAGGGAGCACACAATTTAAGAAATGAGCATGGATGTTGTCCTGAATGGGGAGAAAAACAGATCCTGAAATAGGTTAGTGCAGAGTGAGTGAGGGAGAGAGAGAGAATGTGTGTGTGTTTGTGTGTGTAAAATAGCAGGTTGGTTAACTCATTCAGGCATAAAACCTTCTACCTTCAATACAGGACCCTAGAGCCTGAAACCTATACATCAACTGCCACACTGTCATCAGAGAGGACTGTTGAGTTTTATTGCATTTTCAAAAGAGTGCTGAGTTTCTGTTCACTTAAAAACAAGGTTGAGTTTCTATACATTTTCAAGGACTGTTGAACTTCTCTGAGTTTTCAAAGACTGTTGAGCTTCTGTGCATTTTTAAGGAATTTTTTGTTTCAAGGCAATGGAAGTTTACTGTTGCTCCTTCTAAATCTGTTTTCAGTGTGTAACAGTTTTGTTTAGCAAATGGGCATAATCAGTGTTTGTGCTATAAATTTTAAAAGCAGTGTTAGTAGCACAACATGTATCATACTTTCTTTGGTGCAGAAGGCTGTTGGTTCTACTCCCACACCATGTACATGGAGTGCTGATATTGTAGTGCCTTCTTTTTTGGGGGGGGGTTGCACTCCTGAGTGTGTCCTCCTTTGGATGAGATGCCTAGTGACTATGAACCTGTTGCTGGTTTGACAGACATTCCCTATTGCAATATTTCCAGCTTACCCTTTTTCAAATGTAACGTGGGCAGTTTATTCTTCAAGAGCAGCAAGCACTGAATTTGTACATGAAACACTGAAATGTAGAGGTGTTTGCCAGCAGCAACCTTTTCATTAGTTATATTTTTGAACACCTTTATTGAGTTATCACTTGTGATTTAGACACATTTACATTTATATAAAAGTAATCAAACTGTATTATCACATTAAAATTAACAAACATTATGCTTTACATATATTGCTATATATCATATAACCTAAACAACATTACATAAATTATTCACTTCTTGTCCCTTTTTTAAATAAGAAACATCTTTATTAAACCATCACTTCCGACATAAGCAATCATACATTTATATAAATGAAAACAAACCACATCAACACAATCCTAGTTGCAAGCATTTTACATCACAAACCATACTGACACACTCCCAGTTGCAAACATTATACATCACTTATAATCTATTCAATTGTTTTCAGTCAAATATTACATAGCTCATTTAAGTCCTGCCTTCTTTTAAACCTCATTCCTCCCCTGTATGTATTGTTCTCACAATTCCCATTTTTTCATATGTAGTTTGCTCCTACCTTTTTCTAAGATCTCAATTCCAGTTGTTTTATCTCTGTTACTATATTCTCTGCTTCTAATATATTGGTTTAGATTTTGATTTCCATTTTCTAGTAATTGTTTTTTGGCAGCCACCATAATTAGAGACAGCAAGGCCTTACCATGTCTACGCAATTCCTATTCTGCATCACAGCTCAGAAGAATCATCTCCCTCATCACACCAGTCTGCCCCCCAGCATCTCTGACAGTGCATTCGGCATGGAATCCTTAAAGTCTGCCAACTCACTGCACTCCCAGATGATATGCTTCCAATTACCTCTTTCTACCCATCCCCCCTCCAACATTTGCTATCTACCTGAGGAAAAATTCTCTGGCGTCTACTTGGGATATAAAAATATCTATGTAAACATTTCCAAGCAAAAATCGTAAATCTTCTAGATTTTTTTGCATATTTGGGAGACATACATATATCCTCCCATTGTTTCTTTGTGAATTGCTTATCCAGTCTCTTTTTCCAATCCTTACTAACCTCCTCTGAATGATTCTTATAGTTATCATGCAATAATTTATATGGTCTACTAATTATTTGTTTTTTTAATGGCAGCTTCTGTTCTAGATTCTACTAAAAACTCTACCAGCGCTGGTTTTTCATTTAGGACCCCCCTATTTCTTTCTCTTTACCTGTACTCTGATATCAATCATTGCTAGGGGAGGCAATCTCTAACCTGCAGTCCAAATACATTCATGGCATTTTTACATTCTAGCATCTTTCCCTCTCTAGTTATTTGCTCCCAATACTTTGGTTCCTTTGCCAGTTTTCTCCAATAAATCCCAGCCCCCTATTGCCTTTATCCCTAATTGCAGTCATCCATATTGACTGAATCTCCTTTCTCCATTCCCGTGTTGGCTTAGTTCTTAGAACAGTTTCTGCTATGTTATGGATATAATATTCTGTATGATTATTGTTATTCTCCTTAAAGGCCTGCAACCAAAATCCCAGTCTCTTCTTGTTTCTTGAGCTTCCCCTGTTTCAAAATCACTCCTTTCCACTTTGAACTATAGTTTTCTGCTTGTGCTATGTATAGGAGCCTTAACTGTGTCGCTCTGAAATACCCCTTGAAATTGGGTAATTCCAATCCACCCTGTTCTACTGGAAAATCATCTTATCCCACTTGACTCTTGCCGTCTTCCCCTCCCAGATAAAGTCCTTTCTCTCTTTATTAACTGCTATCCAGAACTTGTCCTCTGGTTGATAAAAATATGCCTGACCTGTGTTTAAGACAAAAGGGACTAAAAACATTTTGACTGCTTGTATCTTACTATCCATATCCATATAACAAAGCTTCCATTTTTCTCAGTTTTTGTATTATCTTTTGTTTAGTCTCTTCCCACATATCCTTGGCTGCCACACCAGAATAGTTTTTAATTCATACTCCTAAGTACTTCATTTTATCATGTCCCCATAAAGAAGGATATTGCTGAACCAGTTCATGTGTGGGTACATAATTTACTGCTTTTGCTTTTGTTTTAGCTTAATTAATTTTGTATCCCAAAAATATATGAAACTGTCTCAAAATGTTCCATAACACTGTAACGTCTCTTTCTGGTTTTGTCAGGTATAAAATAATATCATCTGCGAATAGATCCAGCTTTTCTTGTCTACCATACCAATTATATACTTGATTTTTTGAGTCCCTGATTTTCTTTGCCAATGGTTCTAAATATAATGCAAATAACAAAGGGGAAAGAGGACACCCCTGCTTGGCTCCCCTGCTCAAGCAGACATTAACATAAAGGACCCCATCCACTTTAATTTTCACCTCCAATCCCTCATATATCCTCCTATTCAACCTTATAATTTTTTCAGGAAATGCAAATGCTTCCATTGCCCTGCTCATAAAGCCCCAGCTTACTCTGTCAAATGCTTTCTCTACATCAACACCTACTAACAACAATGATATTTTCTTACATTTTGCTTCCCTCTGGATCATCAGTGTTCTGTTAATGTTGTCAAATGTTTGCCTCCCCTCCACAAAACCACATTGATCCACATCTATCAATTTTGGCATTACTTTTATCATTCTTTTAGCCTTTATAAACATGAACACTTTATAATCATGGTTTAGTATTGAAATGGGCCTGTATGAAGCTGGGTCCAATGGATCTTTACCCTCTTTAGGTATTTCAGCTACTGCTGCTTTCTTCCAGGATGTTGGTACTTCCCCTCCTCTTACAATACTGTTAAACAAAACCTTCCAGATCTTTATCAGTTTTTTCCCTCCTGGCTTCCAAACTTACACAGGAATACCATCTATTCCATTGGACTTCCCTGTAGATTGGTTATACATCACAATTTTTATCTCATCTCCTCCTATCCTAACCATTAGTAATTGAGCCTTGCCTACCTCTAACCTTGGCATATTTAATTCATCTGATATTGTCAATTTCTCATTTCATCCTCATGTATAGGTTTGGATCCGAACCATGACATCCAACTCAGCCATTACTAAGCTTGTGGCAACCAAAAAGCTCTTGGAACCTCCCCTTGCCCAGAGTGCACATCTCCCTGTTACCCCAGATCTCGTTTGGCACTTCATGAAGATGTGGTCTAACCGTTTGCTCTTGGACATTCTCAACCCTTTAGCTAATTCTTTCTTTTTCTGTGGAGTGAGTGTATATATATATATATATATATATATATATATATATATATATATATATAATATATGAAAAAAAAAACAAATATTTACTTTTGAGTATATTTCCTTTTCCCTTAGTGGTTTGTGCACATCTTTGTGTGGGTGTGTGTACATTTGTGTGCGCTCTGTCTTCTTTTTTCTTGCCATGGCTGCAAAACAGGATAAGCCTACTGGCTTCAAGAAATGTATTAATTGTGGTCACAAAATGTTGTACAGTGACTTGCACACTCTATGTGTTTACTGCCTGGGCCCTCACCATCTACAGGAAGACTGTGCAATCTGCCATTCCTTTAACTACCGGGCAGTAGTTGAAAGGAAGACTATGACCTCCCTTGATCTAGATGAGATAGCTCCCAGTTGAAAGGAAGAATAAACTTATTCTCTGGGAGTTATTACCATCTTCTTTTAATGAGGCCATTTCTGGTGGTGCCCCAAACCTTGTGGCTAAACCTAGGTCAGCTCATTCTAACCCTGCTTCAAAAGTTCTGAAAGAGGAAGAAGAGACCTTCCTTGGCTCCATCAGATCCCTTGAAGCCAAGATCCAAGTCTTCCAAACCCTCTGACTCCAAGACTTGATTGGGGCCTTCAGAGAAGAATTCTTCATCCTCAGATCCAGCTCCTTCAGTTCCGAGCCTCTCTGATCTTGACAGGTAAGAGCCATTGCAGTCAGATCCAATCTCCAGCCCTTTAAATCCTATAACCTCCCTGCCAAGGATTCAGTACTCCCCTTCTGTAGACCCTATGACTTTGAGAGTACCATCTCCATTTTTGAGCAGACCAAGATCTCCTTTGGCTTTTTCTTCTTCCTGTTCTATCAGAAGCATTACAGAAGAGGACATGGAACAGATGGTCCAGAAAATGTTGTGGGTGCAGGGCATTACTAAGTCCCCCTTGGCTTCAACTCAAATGGTCCTAGGTCTATCCAAGCCATCCACTCCCCCTTTGGTTCCTCCTCCAACTTCAGGACAAGCCTCAGAGTCCTTGGATCCAATATGCCTGGTGACTTCCTGCTCAGATCCAAGGATTTCCATTTCCTCGGATTGGATTTTTGCTAGGAGCTCTTTGGCCTTCTTGGAGCTGGAGAGATCTCGAAGCCGTAGCAAATCTGGTGGACCACGGGTGCGGTCGATTCCCAGACCCTCTGAACAGTCTCTGCATCTTGGGGCTTCCACTCAAGTGAGCTTGGTGCTGGCTTCAACCCTGGGCAAGCTGTCTTCACAGCTGGGGAGAACTCCTTCCCACAAGCATGTCTTGTCAGAGGCAGACTCCCTTCCCACTCAGGAGTAGTCAGCTTTTGGGGATCTGGAGAGGGCTATAGCTGCCTCAGCAACTAGGAAGTCACCTCCCCTCTCAGATCCTCAGCCCCATCTACACCCCCTGTCCACCTTTTCTGACCAGGATGTTCCACATGGACAGTGGGATCTTAGGCCTCAGGATACCTATCGGGGTACCCCTGCCTCTTCTGAAACCTCCCCGTGGTATCCCACTGAGGAGGTTCCTCAGAAGAGGACCTGCAAGAGGAAGCATTTGGACTCATCTGAGGAGTCAGTCAAAAAAGACACTGACCTCGATGAGTGAGAAGGATCCCCTTGGTTACCTCCTGAGGATGTTTCCTTTGGAGACATCTTGGAGATCTTGCAACAGAGAGGTGGCTCCCTCACCTGAGGAGTCAGTGTACTTGGCAGCCTTTGGATCCTGATGTCTACCTCCTTTGTCTCTCCACCCACTGAGGAGCTCATAGAATTGATCTCTTGGCAGGCGTGTGAGAGCCCAGATTCCATTGAACCAACTCCCTGGAGACCAAACAAGATTATTACAGCACCAGCTGACAAAACCTTTTTGACAAAAGGCATTGCAGTAGATGCCATGGTGGTGGTGGCAGCTACAAAAAGGCACTATCGGACAAGAGTTCCACTTTTCATCCTCTTAATAAGGATTCCAGAATGATGGATAGATGTGGGAAGTGAGTCTTTTCTTCAGAAACCTTTCCCTTACGATCGTTGAATTACCTTTCCCATTTCACCAGTTTGCAAAGAGATCTGATCAAGGAGTTCTGAGTTAATCTTAAAGGAGCCATAGCTGAGGGAGTCCAAGAAAAGGTTGCTTCCCAGCTGGCAACCCTACATTCTGTAGCTAACTCTTCCATGAGGCTCCTTGCTCATGCAGCCAAAGGAATGAGGACAGTAGTGGGTTCTGGCATTTTGATGAGGATGTATCTGTGCAACTTTGTGGAGCCTTTTAAGTCTTCTTTCATCAATGCTCCATTTAACAGAATGTCCCTTTTTGGTCCCAAGGTCACAGACATGCTATCCAGTTGACCTTCCCTAAAAGTCAGAGAGAGGAGGTGGCAAAATGTGGTTCAAGAAATCACAGGGGTCTTACCAAGACACATATGTGGAGAGAGTTCCCCTAGGGGCAGGGGGGGATCAATTCTGGAAGACGGCACCCTCATGGCAGAAGGCCCACAGAACAAAAGGTCAAGAGAGCCTTTCATTGGGGGACCCTTCCAGCACTCCTGAAAGGAGGCCTGATTGCCCACCTCTGGAGGCAATTGGAGGTTGACTATCCCTGCACTGGAGAGCCTGACTAAAAATAACCATCGATTTACGGGTGCAGAGGATAATATCCAGAGGATATCTAATCCCATTTTCTCAAGACCCTCCCCCCAACAGAAGAATCCTGGATGCCTACCCAGGCAAAGGGATCAGGCAGTTATTCAAATTCAGATACTGATGGACAAAAGAGCCCCCCAGATCAAAGAAGATTTGGAACTTACTCAAGATTGTTTGTAGTTCCAAAGAAAACAGGGGACTGGAGACCAATTCTGGATCTCAGCAGACTAAACAAATTGGTTCAATGCCACAAGTTCTGAATGGTCAAGGTACAGTCCATACTTTCTTTCTTGGAACAGGACGACTGAATGTGCTCCATAGACCTTCAAGATGCATACTACCACATACAAATGGATAGGTGATCCAGAAGGTACTTATGTTTCTGGCTGGGAGCCAGTCATTACCAGTTCAGATTGCTGCCCTTTGGTCTCACTACAGCCCCCAGAGTGTTCATCAAATGCATGGCAGTGGTAGCGGCTAACTTGAGATGACAAGGATTCCATGTGTTTCCCTGTTTGGATGACTGGCTCATTTCTGCCCCATCCAGGCATCTACTTATTTGGGCAAGAGATGTTGTTATCCAGTACAGAGGTAGGTATAACAATAAATTATGAAAAGACACACTTGGACCTGGCTCAAACACTGGAGTTAATAGGAGCAATTTTGGACACAAATCAGTTGGTTGCAAGACTTCCGCAATACAGAGTGCTAACGATCAGGTGCCAAACACACAAACTACTTCAGAACATGAATATAGCCACCCACCATGTCTCACAGGCTCTAGGCTCAATGGCAACTGCTATAGTCTTAGTCCTGCTGGCAAGATTTCACATGCAAATACTACAATGGCTTCTGGTCTCACAATGGTCAATTATCCAGCAACTGAATGTCCAAAGTCCCACAAGTATGGATATGGTGCACAGCCCAATTGTAAATCCCAGTGAAGAACTGAAGGCCAGCACACATTTGTTAGCTCACAAAGCTTTTTTAATAGATGAAATAACACAAAAATAACAGACCGGTTTTGGCTGAAAAGCCTTCCTCAGTACACTGAGGAAGGCTTTTCAGCCGAAACCAGTCTGCTATTTTTGTGTTATTTCAGTTATCCAGCAACCAGTGTCTTACCATATAATCACTATGGACACCTGCAGAACAGCCCTATCATGGCAGATTCATTCACATCAGGTAATGCAGGGATGACCCTTTGTTCCCCTGCAACCTCAGGCCACTGTGAACACAATATGAGGGGAGGCAATCTGGGGGTCCGCATAGCTGAGAAGGAAGCAAAATGGCAGATACTAACTGATGCCACGACTCCCCCAGGCCTAAATGATGGCATTTCTTTAAAACCATTTTTATTAATGAATTATTAAAGTTATATATATATTTATTTATTCAAATTCATGTTGTATTATTATATTTATTATATTTAAATTTATAAATATTTTATAAATTATCTATGAATTATTAATATTTTTAAATTAAAATAATTAAAAATATATTTTTTTAGGTTCATTAGTAAAGTAGTTAATTGATTTAAGTGAATTATTATATATTGAGCACATTTTTGAACTATTGTTTAAATTATGAATCAACTCAGATCCTAGGCACTTTATAATAATGTTATACTAAGTAGTACAAAATAGTATACAAAGCATTGTCACCTTATTTTTATACAGAATGAGGAAGTTTAATGAATTATATATCAAATTAGTAATGTATTTGATTTTATTCGTTGGATGTACAATATTATATAAAAGCTTTTATTTTTTGTGTGTTGTTCTTTAAATATATATTAAGTTTTGGTGCCTAAATGTGTATAAATATTTTGAATTTTATTAGTTAATTGATTCTGATGAAGTCCACTATCGGTGGATGAAAGCGCTTGATCCGTTGTTGTGAATAAAGCTGATTTTGGGACACTGTTCGTCGTGTCTTTGAACTGTTGCAGTACTGAACAATATTGAAGGACGTATTATTGCTCTCCTGTGGTTGGGTTCTTTTGATAGACATTGTGAACACAGGTGCTTCCCACATTGGGGGGGGGGGTCATTATCTGGGGAAGATGGTTCAAGTCACCTGGCCTCCCAATGAGGCCAATTTACACATAAATGTCCTGGAGATGAGGGTAGTGCTCCTAGCATTGCAGGCTTTTCAAGCTGCTCTTCCTCTTGAGACACTGGAGATTCAAATAAACAACATGAGTCTGGTACATAAACAAGCAAGGAGGAACAAGATCATAGCCCTGTGTCAAAAAGCGCTAAGAGTGTGGCAGTGGTCAATCTCATCCAATCACTTTCTTGTAGCAATGCACATTCCAGGAAAAGCCCAATGTGATTGCAGACAAGTTGAGAGATCCATTCTTATGCCTCACAAGTGGTCCCTCAACCAGAGAGTAATGGAAGAGATTTTCCGCAGGTGGGGCCAACCCTGCTGTGACCTCTTTGCATCCCCTTTGAATGACAAATACAGCAGCTACTTTGCCCTAATCCCCCCAACCAGTGAGTCCCTGAGGGATGCTCACATACATGATTAGCCTCCTGGGATCCTTTATGCCTTTCCCCTACCCCCTTGATCCCCAAATTTCTCCAGAGACCAAAGAGGTTGAAGAGAACAATAATCATCATTGCACCATTTTGACCTGAACAAATCTGGTTTCCCTTCCTTTGGCCTCATTTATGGGAAAAACCCTGAATTCTGGAACCTTCTTCAGACCTTCTGTCGCACCTGACAAGAATGACTCATCCCAAGCTGTCCAACCTCAAGCTGACGGCTTGGCTCCTCCAATTCCATTTATAGGCAGACAACCTATACTTTCCTCCCCCATTCATTGTATTTTGATATCATCCCATAAGCAATCCACTCAAAAGATGTATAGGAGCAAATGGAGGAGGTTTGTAACCTTGTCTATGTAACATGATGTAGACCCTTTCACAGCTCCTATTCACTCCATTCTAGATTTTTGGATCACCTCTTTGACAATGGGGCAGCAGCCTCTACTATCAAAGTGCAATTAGCAGCTATCTGTGTTTTTCACATTGGGAAAGATAACTTGTCACTGATTTCCAACAAAGTTTACAAGACCTACTTGAAAAGGACTTTATTACTAAGGACCCCACACAAGGATCCGTCTCCTCCTTGGGACCTTAAGTTGGTGCTATGTTTTATAGTTCAGTCCCCGTTTGAACCTACAGCGATATGTGATATGAAATTTTTGTCTTGGAAGACCATTTTCCAAGTAGCCATTACTTCAGCTAGAAGAATATCGGAAGTTCAGGCCTTATCCTCCCTGCCTCCACACCCGATTTTCCTAAAAGACAGGGTTTCCTTGCGCACCACCCCTTCCTTTTTACCTAAAGTTGTTTCTGAGACTAATATCAACAAAACAATTAACTTGCCTGTTTTCTTTCCTAACTTCACTAATAAAGGTGAATACATACTGAATCTGTTGGATATCCATAGACAATTATGTTTTATTTGCACAGGACAAAAGAATTTAGGAAGGCAGATCAATTGTTCATTTCCCCTCTCCAGCCCTAGGAATGGCCTACCAGCATCCAAGGTTACTCTAGCGAAATGGCTATCCGATTGCATTACTTTTGTCTACAACAAAGAAGGTATAGCTCTTCCCAAGCCTGTCCAGGCTCATTCAGTCAGGGCCATGGCTACTTCAGCAGTTTTTCAGAGTAATGCATTCATGGATGACATTTGTGCAGTGGCCGCTTGGGCAAATCACCATACCTCTATCATTCATTGCAAGTTGGATTTGGTCTCCAGGGGAAGAACCTCCTTTAATTTGATGGTTCTGAAGAATATTCTTCTACAAGTCCACCCAGGGTGAAGGTAGCTGAAGACTCTGTCCCATATGTGTAGATGAAATGAAAAAAATTGACAATATCAGATAAAGAAGTTATGTACTTACCATAACATTCCATCTGTATTGTTGATTTTTCATTTCTCCTCACAACCCCTCCTTCCAAGCCCTCAACCTTTTGTTTCTGGAAGAACAGAAAGTATAATGTTGTTGTAATTCTTTCAGCTTTTCCCGGTTAGGGGTCGCCACAGCGGAACTCCGGTCCACTAATGATTCGCAGTAGATTTTTACAGTGCCGAGGTGCCAGCCTGATGCCCAACCCATTCACACATGTCTTTCGAATGCCACTCGACCACGGGGAGGACATGCAGACTCCACAATGAAGGCACTCCAGCCGAGAATCAAACGGGAGAACCTCTTGCTGTGAGGTGACAATGCTACCGCTGCACCACCGTGGCAACAGGAAGTATAATGTATGGTTATTTTTATCTTCTCCATACTCCAGAAATGGTCTCCTTACAATCCTTCCATATAAACATTTCCTTCTGTATATTTTCCTTCTGGGAATAATCTTAGCAAACAAGATCTGTGGTAAAAGGGAGAGGTGCACTGTGAGTAAGGGGAGGTTTCTAAGAGATTTTTGGTTGCGATGAGCTTAGTAACGGCAAAGTCAGATCTGATGGTTCGGATCGGAACCCATATGTGAGGAGAAATGAAAAATAGACAATACAGATGGAACATCATGGTAAGTACATAACTTCTTTTCCATAAACATTTCCATTTGTACCTTTTTTTGATTTCCTGCTTTATACAGACTTTCATAGAATTTCCAAAATATTTCTAATGCCTTTACAGGATCTCTTATTACCTTCCTTGTTATAGGCTCCCTAAGCTTGGCGACAGCCCTTTCTACTTTCTGTTGCCTAGGTTGTTCTGGTAAAAGTTTTTGTGTTGTAGTATTAGGAAAAAAAACCGTTGCTCAACAGCAGTCTTTCTAAACTCATGCATATTATTGAGGTAATCCCTTATTTTCTGCTTAGCATTCTACAGCTGATCCTGTTTTTGTTCCATGAGAGTCCCTTTATTCTGTAATACTTTAACATTTGTCAGTCCCTCTAAATAATTATTAGTTCTTAACCATAGCGCCCTTTCTATTTCCACCCTATTTTTAAACTCCACCTTAATTATATCCTACTCCCTAGGTATATTTTCAGAAGAAATTTCTATTTTCTCTAATAGCTCCTGAACAATCTCCACTACCCATTCTTTAAATTCCTCTCTTTTTCAGCAGATAGGTGGGAAAGCGCCATTGTCTCATTTTTATTTCATTACCCTGTGTTTTTATTTTAGTTATTATTGGCGCATGAAGTGAAATAGTTAATGGTGTGTATAAAAACCTTGAATTAAATGCATATGTTCTTGTGAAACGCAAATTCTGTCTAGCCTAGCCCAATTTTTATATTGTGGGGAATAACATGTAAATTCACTCCGAACTCCTATTACTGAATTCACATCCTCCATGCCAACTATTTTCATAAATTTCTTCAAAAATCTATCCTCCTTTGTTATACTTTCCCTTCTGGGGCCACACATATTTTCACTGCTGCAAATCACATTCCAGTCCCGATCTATATAAGTAATATTCCTTGCTGAAAACTGATTATTTTTCCCAGAATTTTCTTAATCTCCATTATAGCACTTTTAGGTGGAATATCAATACATGCCAGTGTACCTCCCTCCTCAGCAACCCCTTAGCACGACAAATCTGCCATTATTGTCTTTTTTATCCTTGTCTATCACTATTGGAGCTTCTCCTGCAATTAGTATAAGTACTCCTCTTTTCCGTTGTCCCAGGTATTCCTCTGAATAACCATCTAAAAACCTTTCTTTATCAAATTCACATGTTCAGTTCTTTCTAAGTGTGTTTCCTGTAAAGCAGCCATTTACACTCAACAGTTTTTAATATAGTTAACTCCTCTTTCTTTTTTGTATTTATCTGTAAGACTTTTGACAATTAAATACATTAAAGAAAGCTTCATTTCATTAAAAAGTTATTATTCCCATCTTTTATATATAACACGTTTTTTGTTAAACGTCTAGATCCAGCTTTTGTGTTACATGCATATACTATTTGTCAGGTTGAACTTTTATACAGTTGTTTCTTGTCATATCCATTTGACCCTATGTCACATCTTACAAAATTTTTTGCTTTATTGAAAGGACTAAAAAAAAAAAAATACTCCCAATGGGTCTCCCTCTGTCAAAAACACAGTTTGTCGAGAAATAGAAGGTCGAACCTACTTAAGCGAAAGTGCACTACATTGGAAGTGGACTTTTGCGAAAGACGATTTGCTGACGCACGTTACAGTGGGGATAAAGAAATATATCCTTTTCCCCACTGTAGTGCGATTTTGGAGTTAGTATATTTAAGTAGGGGGTGTGAAGCCCCCAGCAAAGCAGTGTTTACAGAAGTTTTTTATTTTTATTTTCCAGTTCAGTGAATCGGCTTTCGCGAAAGTGCACTTTCAATGTAGTGCACTTTCGCGGAAGTGGGGTTTTACTTTTCTTTTTCAAGATTGTGAAATTTGAATAAAAAAAATTAGACCCCTCCCAATACCCCCATAAAACGTATTAACTTAATACTAACAGGCAAAACTATGTACATAGGTTCATAGGTAAGTACTAGGCTATCTGCCTGAGGGCAGTTATAAGCCTAGCCAGAGTTTGTCGGCTTTCGCTGCCCCATTGATTAATTAACTGATCTTCTGTCAAGCAGAGCCAATGAAGTGATCCCAGGGGTGTATTTTCTGTTACCCATCCACTCGTCAAGGTTTCTCTTGAAGAGTGTTAGTGAGGGGCTCTGCCTGATGTAATATGGAATTTTGTTCCAAAGCATGGGGAGTATGTGTAACAGGCATCTATCCCCCAGCATGTTCTATTTATTGTTGTGGCGAGGTTTAGCTCACTAGAGCGCGTGGCTCGCAGTGACTTGGATTTCTTTAAGTGGAGTTGGACATGGCTTTGTAAGTCAGGCAGAGATCATCTCTGAGTAAGTGATATGACACTGAATACAGCCAGAGTTTTTTCAGTCGGGCTGCATAGGACCTATGTTTGAGACCAGTAATCCTCTTGGTGAGGTACTTTTGTAGTCTTTCCAGTTGTTGGAAGTGTCTTGTGAGGTACATCCCAAATGGGACATTGTACTCTATGATGGGTCTAATGAGTGACGAGTAGAGGGGCACTATAACCTCTTTATTTCTAGATGCGAACCCTTTAGTAATTATATGGGCCACATAGAAGGATTTCCTAACTACTTTGATTGTCAAATGAGAGATTAATATCTACCTGGGTCCCCAGATCTCTTATTACCTCTTCTGTATTAAGGTGCTGCCACCTATGTGGTAATTCGTGGGTGTTTTGTTTTTCCCAAAGGGGATGACTATGCATTTTTTGGCATTTAGCTTGAGGCCATGACTTTGACACCAGGTGTCCATCTCAGTAAGGCCCTATTGGAGGATGTCCGTGTCAGCCTGAGAGTCAATTATGGCTCCCAGTTTGCAGTCATCAGTGAACTTAGTTAGCCATAGTTCTCCTGTGTTTGCCTGTACTTCTGAGAAGTATATGCCGAACAGTAGGGGTCCCAGGAATGAGTCTTGCAGGACACCACTTGTGACTGGTTTATAGTCGGACCTGGAGCCCACTAATCTTACCGTGTAAGTTCTGTCTGTAAGCCAGTTGGCAACACATCTCATGACATAGGGGTTTATGTTCAGGCTGGTGTGTTTTTCTGTAATACACGAGTGGGGAATGGTGTCGAAAGCCTTGGTGAGTTCAAGGTAGGCTGTGTGAACCACCTTTCCCCTCATCTATGGCCTTGGTGACTGTCTCGAAGAAATCAACCAGGTTTAGTAGGCATGATCTGCCCTTAACAAAGCTGAACTGGGTCAGGTCAAGTGTTTGGAGGTTTCCAATGTCTTTGTTAATGAGTTCCATTATGATGTGCTCCATAG